>NC_044032.1:424149166-424455478 GCF_901765095.1 Microcaecilia unicolor
CTTTGCACCACATTTGGAGAGACAGCTGATGTCATATCTCCACAGAGAGGCTAATTCCTAAGGAGCTTATCATTCCAAATTTACAGGCTTAAATTCCTAATAAACTTTGTATCAAAAACATTTATTTGGAGAACTGTGTTTACCATATAAGAACATAAGTATTGCCACACTGGGACAGACCAAAGGTACATCAAGCCTAATATCCTGTTTCCAACAGTGGCCAATACAGGTCATAAGTACCTGGCAAGATCCCGAAAGAGTAAAACAGATTTTATGCTGCTTATCCTAGAAATAAGCAGTGGATTTTCCCCAATTCCATCTTAATAATATATACATAAGTACATAAGTAATGCCACACTGGGAAAAGACCAAGGGTCCATCAAGCCCAGCATCCTATCCACGACAGCGGCCAATCCAGGCCAAGGGCACCTGGCAAGCTTCCCAAATGTACAAACATTCTATACATGTTATTCCTGGAATTGTGGATTTTTCCCAAGTCCATTTAGTAGTGGTTTATGGACTTGTCCTTTAGAAAACCGTCTAACCCCTTTTTAAACTCTGCCAAGCTAACCGCCTTCACCACGTTCTCCGGCAACGAATTCCAGAGTTTAATTATGCATTGGGTGAAGAAAAATTTTCTCCGATTTGTTTTAAATTTACTACACTGTAGTTTCATCTCATGCCCCCTAGTCCTAGTATTTTTGGAAAGCATGAACAGACGCTTCACATCCACCTGTTCCACTCCACTCATTATTTTATATACCTCTATCATGTCTCCCCTCAGCTGTCTCTTCTCCAAGCTGAAAAGCCCTAGCCTCCTTAGTCTTTCTTCATAGGGAAGTCGTCTCATCCCCGCTATCATTTTAGTCGCCCTTCGCTGCACCTTTTCCAGTTCCACTATATCTTTCTTGAGATGCGGCGACCAGAACTGAACACAATACTCAAGGTGCTGGTGCACCATGGAGCACTATAACGGCATTATAACATCCTCACACCTGTTTTCCATACCTTTCCTAATAATACCCAACATTCTATTCGCTTTCCGAGCCGCAGCAGCACACTGAGCAGAAGGTTTCAGTGTATTATCGACGACGACACCCATATCCCTTTCTTGGTCCGTAACTCCTAACGTGGAACCTTGCATGACGTAGCTATAATTCGGGTTCTTTTTTCCCACATGCATCACCTTGCACTTGCTCACATTAAACGTCATCTGCCATCTAGCCGCCCAGTCTCCCAGTCTCGTAAGGTCCTTCTGTAATTTTTCACAATCCTGTCGCGAGTTAACGACTTTGAATAACTTTATGTCATCAGCAAATGTAATCACCTTGCTAGTTACTCCCATCTCTAAATCATTTATAAATATATTAAAAAGCAGCTGTCCTAGCATAGACCCCTGAGGAACCCCACTAACTACCCTTCTCCATTGTGAATACTGCCCATTTAACCCCACTCTCTGTTTCCTATCCTTCAACCAGCTTTTAATCTACAATAGGACTTTTCCTCCTATCCCATGACCCTCCAATTTCCTCTGTAGCCTTTCATGAGGTACCTTGTCAAATGCCTTTTGAAAATCCAAATACACAATATCAACCAGCTCCCCTTTGTCCACATGTTTGTTTACTCCTTCAAAGAATTGAATTAAATTGGTCAGGCAAGATTTCCCCACACAAAAGCCGTGCTGGCTTGGTCTCAGTAATCCATGTCCTTGGATGTGATCTGTAATTTTGTTTTTAATAATAGCCTCTACCATTTTCCCCAGCACCGACATCAGACTCACCGGTCTATAATTTCCCGGATCTCCCCTGGAACCTTTTTTAAAAATGGGTGTTACAGCGTATGGATTTTTCTTTTAGGAAATTATCCAAACGTTTATTAAACCCTACTAACTGCCTTTACCACATTCTCTGGCAACGAATTGCAGAGTTTAATTACACATTGAGTGAAGAAATATTGTCTCCAGTTTGTTTTAAATTTACTACTTAGTAGATTCATTGCATGCCCCCTAGTCTTGTTATTTTTTGGAAAGAGTAACCATGTGATAAATGTTTATCCATTCCACTCCACTCAGTATTTTATAGACTTCTATCATATCCCCCCTCAGCAGTCTCTTCTCTTTAGCCTTTCCTCAAGGGAAGTCATTCCATCCTCTTTATCATTTTTGTTGCCCTTCTCTGTACCGTTTCTAATTCCGCTATATCTTTTTTGAGATGCAGTGACCAGAATTATACACAGTATTCGAGATGCAGTCACACCATGGAGCGATACAAATGCATTATAATATTCTCTGTTTTGTTTTCCATTTATTTTCTAATAATTCCTAATATTCTATTTGTTTTCTTATCTGCCACTGCACACTGAGCAGAGGGTTTCAACGTATCATCAACGACGACACTTAGATCTTTTTCCTGGGTGGTGACTCCTAATATGGAACCTTGCATCAAGTAGCTATACTTAGAGTTCCTCTTTCCAACATTCATCACTTTGCACTTGCTCACATTAAATGCCATCTGCCATTTAGATACCCAGTCACCCAATCTCATAGAAACATGACGGCAGATAAAAGCCATATGACCCATCCAGACTGCCCATCCTCTGTAACCCCTAATTCTTCCTGTTCCTAAGCAATCCCACATGCTTATCCCATGCTTTTTAAAATTCTGGAACAGTCCTCGACTCCACCACCTCCACCGAGAGGCCATTCCACGCCTCCACCACCCTTTCTGTGAAATAATACTTCCTTAGGTTACTACTAAGCCTATTCCCTCTTAACTTTGTCGTATGCCCCCTCATTCCAGAGCTCTCCTTCATTTGAAAAAGGCTCTCTTCCGGTACATAAATGCCCTTGAGATATTTAAACATCTCTATTATGTCTCCTCTCTCCCTCCTGTCTTCCAGCGTGAGGTTCATAAGCCTGTCCCTATAATTTTTGTATTCAAGACCGCTTACTAATTTCGTAGCCGCCCTCTGGACCGACTCCATCCTGTTTATATCTTTCCGTAGGTGCTCCAAATGAGGCCTCACCAGAGACTTATACAACGGCACTATCACCTCCTTTTTCCTGCTGGCCATGCCTCTCTCTATGCACCCAAGCAACCTTCTAGCTTTGGCCGTCGCTTTTTCTACCTGTTTGAAAGCTTTAAGGTTGTCAGACACAACCACCCCTAAGTTCTACTACTTACTACTTAACATTTCTAGAGCGCTACTAGGGTTACGCAGCGCTGTACAAAATAAAAGTTCCACTCTTCCTTCGCACACTGAAGCACTACACCCTCTATACTGTACCGTTCCCTCGGATTTTTGTGACCGAAGTGCATGACCCTGCATTTTTTGGGATTAAACCTTAGTTGCCAAATATCAGTCCATTCCTCTAGCTTCGCTAGGTTCTTCCTCACGTCATTCATACCCTCCAGGGTGTCCACCCTGTTGAAGAGTTTAGTATCATCCGCAAAGAGACAAACCTTACCAGACAGCCCTTCCGCAATATCGCTCACAAAGACGTTAAACAAAAACCAGCCCACCAGCCAGCCCGGGGTAGCGTAGCTTGCCCCGGGCCCCCCACTATAGACAAGCTGCGGCCTGTTGTGCCAATTACGGATTCTAGTACATTCTGTAAGTCGTTATTGAAAAGGTCGTTTCCTATTGCGGATAGGTAGTTGGGCGGTAGTTGGGAGGCGAGGATAGTGCTGGGCAGACTTATACAGTCTGTGCCAGAGCCGGTGGTGGGAGGCGGGGTTGGTGGTTGGGAGGCGGGGATAGGGCTGGCCAGACTTATACGGTCTGTGCCCTGAAGAGGACAGTACAAATAAAAAAGTAGCACATATGAATTTATCTTTTTGGGCAGACTGGATGGACCGTGCAGTTCTTTTTCTGCCGTCATCTACTATGTTACTATGTAAAAAGAGCCGGCCCCAGGACCGATCCCTGCAGTACTCCACTGATGACATCCTTTTCTTCAAAGCAAGCTCCATTTACTACCACCCTCTGTCTCCTACCATTCAACCAATTTTTTACCCAATCAGTTACTCTAGGTCCCACACTGAGGGCACTCAATTTATTTATCAGTCGCCTGTGCGGAACCGTGTCAAAGGCTTTGCTGAAATCCAAGTATACCACATCAAGCGCCCCTCCCACATCCAACTGTTTGGTCACCCAGTCGAAGAAGACAGTCAGATTAGTCTGACACAACCTGCCACTAGTGAAGCCATGCTGCCTCAGGTCCCGCATTCCATGTAGTTCAAGAAATGTCACAATCCTCTTCTTTAGAAGTGTTTCCATTAGCTTACTCACCACTGAGGTCAGACTGACAGATCTGTAATTCCCAACCTCCTCCTTACTTCCACTCTTCTGCAAAGGAACCACATCCGCCCTTCTCCAGTCTACCGGGACCACTCCATTTTCTAAGGAAGCATTGAAGAGGTCCGTCAGCGGAGCCGACAGAACTTCTCCGAGTTCCTTAAGCATCCTCAGGTGTATCCCATCAGGCCCCATCGCTCTGTCTACTTTTAGTTTGGCAAGCCCTTCACGAACACAGTCCTCCGTAAACGGGTCTTGGTCTACCATACATCCATCCCCTTTAGCCTTTGCTTTCTGCAGCCCTACCCCCGGTTTTTCATTCGTGAACACAGAGCTAAAATAATCGTTAAGCAGTTCAGCTTTATCCTTATCATCTTCCACATATTTCTCTCCCTCAGCTTTGAGCCTCACAGTGCTATTATGGCAGTTCCTCTTGTCACTTACATATCTGAAAAAGTTCTTGTACCCCCAATTTTACCATATTAGCTATCTTTTCCTCCATTTGCCACTTCGCTTTCCTGATAGTTTTTCCAGCTTCTCTTCACTTATTTAGGTATTCTCTCCTGTCTTCATCTTTCTGAGTCTTCTTATAACGAGTAAAGGCTAGCCTCCTTTCCCTTATCTTTTCAGCTACTACATTCGAGTACCAGAGGGGCCTTCTTTTCCTCTTACTTTTATGTACTTTTCTAACATAAAGGTTAGTCGCCTTTAATAAAGCTTCTTTCAGTTTCGTCCATTGCTGTTCTACATCCTTCAGCTGTTCCCATCCCGCTAACACATATGGTCCTCTTACAATTTTTCATAATCCTCTTGTGAGTTAACAACTATGAATAACTTTGTGTCATCGTCAAATTTAATTACCTCACTAGTTATTCCCATCTCTAGATCATTTATAAATATGTTAAAAAGCAGTGGTCCCAGCACAGACCCCTGGGAACTATCCACCCTTCTCCATTGAAATACTGACATTTAACCCTACTCTGTTCTTATCCTCCAACCAGTTCCCAATCCACAATAGAATACTACCCCCATCCCATGACCCCCTACATAAACTACTATGTAACATGGAGGGGCATTTTCGATATGACGTCTAAGTCCGACTTTGGACATTTTGCAAAAAACGTCCAAAATCTGAATAGGAAAGCAGGTCATTTTCAAAAAAGAAAAATGTCTGTCTTTTGTTTTCGAAAATACAAGGTTTTGTGATTTGGACGTTTTGTTTTTTGGTCCATTTTCAAACAAAAAATATCCAAGTGCAAAACGCACAAAATCAAGCCATTGTGATGTAGGAGGAGCTAGAATGTTTAGTAGACTAGTCCCCCTGACATTCCAGGAAAGCAATAGAACACCCTAGGGGGCACTGCAGTGGACTTCATAAAATGCGCCCAGGTACACATCTCACCATTACTCCCTTATCTTGTCTGCTGAGCCCCCCAAAACCCACTACCCCAACTGTACACCACTACTATAGCCCTTACGGGTGAAGGGGACACCTATATGTGGGTACAGTGGGTTTCTAGTGAGTTTTGGAGCGCTCACAGTTTCCTCCACAATTGTAACAGGTAGGGGGAGGTAGAAGCCTGGGTCCCCCTGTCTGCAGTGCACTGCGCCACTACTAGACTACTCCAGGGACCTGCATGCTATTCTAATGGACCTGAGTATAACATTTGAGACTGGCATAGAGGCTGGCAAGTAATGTTTTTAATCACATTTTGTGGGGGTGGGAAGGGGTTAGTGACCACTGGGGGAGTAGAGGGAGGTCATCCCTGATTCCCTCCAGTGGTCACCTGGTCATTTAGGGCACCTTTTTGTGCCTTACTCGTTAACTATTCACGACCTAATCAACTTTCAAAAATCACTAAAGAGTTTTTCTTTTTAACAAGGCTTACCATAATAATCAACAATAGGAACTCCAATTCATTACAACTTACGTGATAGTTTAACTGTTTTCTGATTTACCGAATTGATTATATCCATTATGTTACACTTGTTTCTTTGTATGTAACCAATTGCTTATCTACTCTTGAATGGCACCTGCCATGATGTAATATTGTAAGCCACATTGAGTCTGCAAATAGGTGGGAAAATGTGGGATACAAATGCAACAAATAAATAAATAAATAAAAACAGGTCTTGCTCAAAATGTCTTTGTTTTAGTCCTGGATGGTTTTGTTTTTTTCCATTATGGCTGAAAAACATCTAAGTCTTAGGAATGCCCAAGTCCCAGCCTGAACATGCACCCTTGAGATTTGGATGCACTTCTAATGGACTTCATAGAAAAACATTTTAAAATAGGTTTTGAAAATACTGATTTGGACCTTTTTGTGAGAAAAACATCCAAATGCTGCTTTATGCCACTTTTTAGACGTTTTTCTGTTTTGAAAATGAGCCCAATCGTAACATAGTAGATGATGGCAGATAAAGACCTGTACGGTCCATTCAGTCTGTCCAACTAGATATATGAAGTCCTTACGCAATAACAGAGATAGGGCAATACACTCTCTTCTGATCTCTCTTCCCCTTATTCTCACCACACTTAAAACTCTACCCACAAATGGAACTGTTATACCCTAATGTTCTCTCGCCATTGTTCAATAGCCGATCACTTCCCCATTGTTACATTCTACTGTTCCACTCCCAATCTATGTTTGACTTTGACTTGTTTTCCCAAAATATGTTTGACTTCAACTGTCTTCCCATAACTCTTCTCTATATAACCCATAACCATATTGTAACCAATGTAATTCCATGACTCACAATGTATTGTAAGCCACACTGAACCCGCAAATAGGTGGGAAAATGTGGGATACAAATGCAATAAATAAAAATAAAAAAAAATAAAAAAACTCATTCTATGTGCTACTTTATATGTATACCTGACCTTGATTTGTCCTGTAATTCTGTTTGACAGCACTTTCCTGACAGACATATATTTTACTGGAGATTGTTCTTCATGATTTACAGAGTGCTGTATAGCCATATAAACATTACTTTACAGGACTCCTGAAGCAGGTCTATGTGGCCGAAACACGATTCGTGTCGAGTCCATTTCATCTTGAATAAAGCTTCTGATGTGAACTTTTTTACTCCATTGGATGTTTTTGTTCTGCATCATGCTCCGTGTCACCCCCGCTGTGTTTGTCCACTTCAGTTCACCTGTGCACAGGTTTTTTTGTTCTTTTGTGTGTGTTATATACCTCTAGACCTCCAGGGATTGTGAGAAAGCTCTGAGGGAGGCACCTACAGGTGGGCGGAGAGGAGGAAGGGAGACAAACAGGACAAAGCACACATTTTCAGCTTCCACCGAAAATATATGCTCAGTTTTGGCCAAAACTGAAACCATGACCATGCCTTTGGGCCGAAATCGAAATGAGGCACAATGGATTTGGGGCCAGTTCCAGCACCATAGCCGAAACCGAAATTCGGTCAGCCTCTAATTTCTGGCTTTTAAATTAATATATTTATTCAGTGCTGCTATCCGTACAGGCAGCAGCATTGATTATACTGATACTGCAGTCTCCATGCTGGCAAAACCCATTCATTTCAGGCCTGCTGAATCTGAACATTAAAATTATCTGTTTTGCAGCCAAATATTTCCACGAAATGAATCATTTTTTAGCTCACAGTCACACCACCTCAAATCAGGCCCGTTTTTATACAGATCATGTCAGACTTTTACTATCCACGTAAGTTTTTACAATACATGGTTAGTGAAGTAATATGTTCACCAGCTGTAATGAACACAGTCTATACCAGAGCAACACAAATCCAAAGTGGTTGAAGGTAAACTGCTATCTTCCTATCAGCTGACTCAAAGGTGGGACAGGGGTCTGGATATATTACCAAGAAGAGTGTGTGTGGGTGGGATTACGTTGCTTTGGTATGCAATGGAGTCCAATATATTGACGGATAGGTTATGAGGGAGGGGGGGTCCAAAGGAACCCAATATGTTGATGGAGTGAATGGAGCATCCATGAGCGGGGTTACATGAGTTGGCTGGTGGGAAGGATCTTTGACGCTCAAGTGCCTTTTAACTCTAGATCAGTTAGCACAGATGTATCTGGAGAATATTCAGAATGTTCATATGCTGTTATGGCCACACACCCACTGCCCCTTCTGTGTGCATGCTCAACTTATCTTTACTGCTCTGTAAAACACACTAAAACCTGCTGTAACTGGGGGGGGGGGGGGGGGGGGGGGGGGGGGGGGAGTGGAGGGAAGGTTACTTGCCTAATGCTGGGAGCAGCTAAATCAAAGAAGGAATGAAATAGCAGGTCAGACATAAAAAGTGCATTGCTATTTTTCTTTGTTCCAACTCCCAGCTTGATCATTAAAAATGTTCAGCAGTACTGCTGGTCTAAGTGCATTAAATAAAATAAATGATTTTTTTTTTTTATTACTACACCATGCAGTGTTTAAAAAGGAGAAGGATAATAGTGTTTGCAAGATTTTGCTTAGTCACCAAGTGTAATGAAAAATATTCCATCAGGGTCCATTGGCAGGAAAGTAGCAATGAATCAGTCAAGGGCTGTTCAATAACCATTAGCAGCTGAAAGGCCGCCCTTTTTTCATTTCTTCTATGGCAGCTTATTTAAATGAGTTGTAAATTGCTACTGTAGTGCTGCCAGTGTGATAGGAAAGAACCTAGTTTCCAAAATAAAACAACCCCCATCCCCCAACACACAAAGATGCAAAGGAATCCTGCCCTGGCAGCAGAAATGAGGAAGACAATTTCCTAAGGGAATACTCCAGAGGACTAAAAGGTTGCCCAGGTAAATTCCCCCTGCCCTCTCCTCATCTAGAGATACAAAATGCAGGGAAGTGGTGGAGCAGGGGACACAAAATCCATGCAGATGCAAAGCCAATGAGCATTATATAACAGCAGTCCTCACAGGCCTGAATTTGGAAGGCGTTCCCCTTTAAAAATGTTCTTGCAGTTGGGCACACTATCCGTGGACATGTAAACTGCATGGACAGTTTTAAAATTGCCCCCAAAGGGGTAAGTTATTAACATGGACTACCGTTAAGATGGGTGTTTTTACTGTTAACCCGTTATTAGTAATTATGTCTCACTGGAATAAATGGGACCTGTGCTAAAATAGCATGAGATAGTGGTAAAACAACACATCTTAATGATAGCCCATGTTGATAATTATGCCCCAACAATATATTATTTTTGACAGCTCTGGCTGGCATTCTTATTTTAGTAGACCTATTTTCTGGTTATGGAATCCTGAGTCTGTCAATCTTAAGTGCCTTATTCGTTATGGGGCCCTTTTACGAGGCGGCAGCTGGCTAAAAGGGAAGTACCGCCGGGCTACTACAGCAGCCTGGCAGTAGTTCCTTCCCCCCCCCCCCCCCCCCCCCCCCCCCCCCCCCCCCCCCCCCCCCCCCCCCCCCCCCCCCCCCCCCCCCCAGCGTGCACCATTTCTGGCACTGCAAACATATTTCAACTTTTGTAGCACCGGTGTGTACCCGGTGATAATCAGGCAATTCCATGCGCTGCCCGGTTACCGCCAGATTAGCGCGGGAGCCCTTACCGCCACCTCAGTGGGTGGTGGTGCTTCCCCCAAATGACCATGCGACAAGTGCTTCACTTGCCGCGTGGCTATTTCTTGAAAAAAAACAAAGACCTGCCTTTTACCTGCTGCAGTAAAAGGGGGCCTCGGCCACGCCGATGCCAGCTGCAGCTTTGTAAAAGGACTCCTAAATATTTTATCCACGGGTAGCTCCTTCCTATGTTTTCATTGCAAAGAAAGAGTTCTCTTGGCTGATAGAGGAATAATATGACAGCACACAAGGCATCCTCCAAGCTACGGAGTCCTCCTCTTACCGTTCTCTCCTTACAGTTAGCGTTCTTGTTGCAGTACAACTCCATTTAAACAACTAGGTAAAATTAGGACTACATCAGCGTAACTAGCAGAAACTGAGTCAGTGGGCAGCCCTGTTTTTAATTGTGCCCCTGGGGGGGGGGGGGGGACCAGTCCTGAACCCTGTCTTCTTTATGCACACTCCTTCCTTAGGAGCACTTCTCTCATCATTTGACTGTAAATACCATCTTTATCAATGCAAATAAAGAGCAGACCAAATACATCAAATGGTGAGATCAGAGGCAATTTATTGAGAACAAAAGAGATAAAAACAGTGCCCAGAGTGGCCACATTTCACCTAAGTAAGGCTGCGTCAAAGGCAGTTGACTGTCAAACAATTTAAATTAAAAAACAAATCATAAATACTCAAATCATATAAAACAAAATTTATAAATATCTTAAAAGCAAAAACATATTTTGTCTAAAACAGAGAAATCAATAATAAACATAGTCAAGTATACAAACATAGATAAAAGGTACATGCAAATATGCAACTGATAATGAATCAGAATTACCTTGGGTCATGTGAGCTTGGCAGTAGCAGAGTGTGCTGGTATGTCATAGTGCTCAAGCCTTACAGTGCTGAACTAAAGGTCAATGCATAAGAAGATATGACTTACCTACCCTGTTTCCCCGAAAGTAAGACATCCCCCGAAAATAAGACCTAGTAGAGGTTTTCCTGAATTGGTAGATATAAGGCCTCTCCCGAAAGTAAGACCTAGCAAATTTTTGTTTGAAAGCAGGGCCGCCGAGAGCCGGACAAGGCCGCCCCCCGGGCCGCCCCGCCCCCCCCCCCCCCCCCCCCCCCCACCCGAGGTTGCTGGGCCACCCTCCGTCGCTCCCGGAACTAATCTTAAACTCCTCCTTTCACCTTCGCAGCAAGCAGCAGCAGGGCAGACCTCTCCTTCCTTCCGTGCCCCGCCCTCACGGACGTTACGTCAGGCGAGGGCGGGACACGGAAGGAAGGAGTGGCCTGCCCTGCTGCTGCTTGCTGTGAAGGTGAAAGGAGGCGTTTAAGGTTAGTTCTGGGAGCGACGGAGGGCGGGCGGGCCAACCCCGATCCAACCCCGATGTTTCCCCGAAAAATAAGACAGCCCCTGAAAATAAGACCTAACGCATTTTTGGGGGCAAAAATTAATATAAGACAGTGTCTTATTTTCGGGGAAACACGGTAGAGGGAACCAATGGGACACACTTCCCCTTAGAATGAATAAAACTGGCAGCTCTAAAAAATGTATGAGAAAGTAGGAGAGAAAACATAAGGAATACATTTAAAGCATATAAAGGGCCCCTTTTACAAAGCGGCACTACCGATTAGTATGAGCTAAATGGGAAGAAGCCCTTGGGAATTGAATGGGCTTCTTCGCATTCAGTGTGCCGCTAATCGGTAGCGCTGCATTATAAAAAGAAGCACAAAGTAATTAACACCGGAAAAAAATGCTAGTATGCCTCTGAACAGGGTACTTGCAGCCAACACAGCAGTGCTCCACATAGCTTCATTCATAAAATACAACCAAGCTTAAGTGCAGCAAGTTTATAATTGCTATGCTGAGGTCAAAGGTTGTTGATCAAAAATATATATTAAAAATAATATTCTACAAGACACAGATCAATAAAAAAATCAGAGACAAGTGGAAAAAAAACATTTTTAAATGATGGAACCTAGCATAAAATGGTGAACATGCTTAAAAAATTACCTTGTGTCTTTAAAAACTATCAGTTTTTTTCACTGCTTCAAAAATCAAACATAGTGGCAGATTCTGATAGATATTTATTGTTTTAAGAGCATAATAAGATGTACATTCAATTGTATCATGTTTCTAGTGTTTTTTCTGATGTGCCCTGATGCCTGTGACATCAGCAGCACATCATTGGAATGCATAAAATGGCCATTGGAATTCATTGAATTTTTGAGAGTTTTTACCATTTTTTCAGTTTTTAGAGCTGTGATTTTTAGCATTTTTTAGTGATTTCGGAGTGGTTCCAAAATAGATCAGATCGCAGACACTATCACCTTGAGCTATTTACTTCACCCTCTGCTGCAACAGATACAGAAGTGGCATGCAAATAGTGTTTTTTTTTTTGTACTGGGTAGAGAATGACACGGGGACAACGTTTGTCTCCATCCCTCCACCGTCCCAGAGGGTTCTGTCTCGGTCCCCATCCACGCAGGTTCTGTCTCCGTCTCCGCCCCATCCCCGCAGGCCCTGTCTCCATCCCCGCCCCATCCCCGTCGGCTCTGTCCTCATCTACAGAAGCCTTGAACACTTATGATTTTATATTTAAATCTTTTTATTAAAGTATAAAAAGGAACAATATGCTGTGCAACTGTTGTGTATAAATAGAAAACAATAATAACAATGAGCAGCTATAATAACCCTCCTTCCCACCACCACCCTCTACCTCTACATTATACAACTTCCAACTAGAAAATGACACGGGGGCAAAGTTTGGCCCCGTCCCTGTGGACTCTGTCCCCATCCCTGTCCTATCCCCTTGGGATCTGTCCCCACCCTGTCCTCGCGAGCTCTGTCCACGTCCCCATCCCCACAGTTACTGTGGTTCCCCATCCCAGTGTCATTCTCTAGTACTGGGATCATAACTGGCTGATGTAATCAAGAACCTTACTGTGCTCGCACTTACCTCCCTAGGGAAAGAGGCTTGCTGATTATAGGTGGCTGTGAGCTTTTGCCAGGCCCTTCCCTATTTATTGTAGCTCCTCATCCTGTGCCCCAGGATGATGATGAACAGCTTGAAGGGCTTGTGCAGGATAATACTGGCCAGCAGGAGAGTGTCATGGTCAGAAATATTCTGCTACCTTCTTCCTGTAGCCATTTTGGATAGTGTTCCTACCTGCATGCTGTTATTACGCATTGCGCAGTGACATCAGCTCAGCACTGATTTCCGCACAGAATATCATCGTGAAGATTTCTGTGCCTATGGATCAGTGTATGTCCATTATAGAATTGTACTTCATTTTTTTTTTTAATTTGTAGAAGACTTTATTAGATTTAAGAAAGACATTACAGATATATACTGAATGCAGCAAGATACAAAAGTAAATTGCATTCATACGTAAACAAACCAGTATCTCGTATAACTCTTAGTCAAATTGACATGCTATGGAAAAAGAAAAAAAATTCTTTCTAAACATAGTTTTGCTAACAAGGTACTTCTAATATTTATAACAGGAGTTTCTTATAGAATCAGGTCCTACGTGTGCCCTCATGCAATACTTCTAAGGGCTTCTCATGGGAAAGTCATTTTTCTAATGAATGGGTTTGGGCATAACAGCATATATTCATTTGTATAACTTTAGAGAATTTTTAAATCTCTCTGCCAAGAAGATTGATTTTGTGTGGTCTGCTTGTCTAATGTAAATGATTTACAGCATGCAGACAAAATTTATGATGCTATTTAGCCTAGTTGGCAGAGATCAAGAGATGAATTATTAAAAAAAAACACTGTTAAAGAGGTATCCCGATGTGACTACTTCAAACATTGAATGAGATGTTTAGAAAAGTTTTTTTCACCCATTCTTTGTGAGTGGAAAATCTCAGTAAATAAGGCCCAAATTACATCCCCACCCCCCAAAAAAACTGGTGGATAATGAGGAACACTTCACAAATAGGACAACTGTTGATTGGAATGGAGAGGAAAGAACCTCTTTATAAAACAATAACCTTTATCATGTGTCCAAAAAAGGATCCATACGGTATATCCAACTAGACAATCCTTGTGATGTATCCAACAGATTGAGACAAGAGACTTACAAATAAGTCCTTCATAATGTATTCAACAGATACAGGAGTCATAAAATATGATAGTACCTGTCAGTTAGCATAGGTAGAAATATAGGCTAAACAACAGAGTAGTAAGTGCACAAAACAGAAATGCACACACTTGTTAAACAGTATTGCACGAAACAGCGATACTGTTTGACAAGAGTGTACATTTCTGGTTTTTGACAGTATACTACTCTGTTGGATATTGTGATATCCCCCTTCTCACTCAGGGTGACCTGGTTCCCACTAAGCAAATTAAACAGGTCTCACCAACTGCATATTTCTCAGGCAACTCTTTATTCCAGCCCCTGGGCACACTTCTTCTAGCTTAACACTTTATGCTTTCATAGGTCTTCATACTGAGCCGCCCCACACAGATACATGGGCTCAGTACTAGCTTCAATACTTTGGGGGCTCCCAACCCCAGGCTTTGCAGCCTGCTTCTCTCAGTACTTTGGACACACAGTCCTCCCTTTGAACACACAGTTCTTTACCCATACTTGGGAAACACAGTCCTGGACACACAGTCCTTCCTTTGAACACACAGTTCTTTACCAGTACTGGGGACACACAGTCCAACTCTAATGCTTTAGGGCCTTCTTACCCCAGGATTTTCAGCCTGCTTGTCTCCTTTGGACACCCAGTCCACCACAAGTCCATAAGGTTAGTCAGTATTTTTCAGTGGGATCTCTCCTCTTCTGCTGCCAGCTCACTTCTCTTCCTTTCACACTCAGGTGGGGTATAAAGTGGTTAATTAGCTACACAGGACCCAGCTATTAACCTCCTACACCTGTGGACCTCCCAGGGCTCTCCCCGGTCCTAGCGACTTCCACCTATTCTCCTACTAGTGCCCTCTAGTGGCCTACCCCGGATAGGACAGCCTCATACTTATCACAATATACAACGAGGATTGTTTTTTGGACACACAATAAATGTTTATTTATGTTGAAATCTTTTTTTATTATTAAAAAAAATACCCAGCAATGTTGGCATGTGTGAAGTTAGCAGTGCGTTTTAAGCCTGTAAAATGAATTGGATATTTTCCTGTCTTAAATATGTCTGAAGTGTATTTCTCCTGTTTAGCCAACAGATGGTGCATGTTTATGCTTAAGGCTGTTACAGAGGACTGACTTCTCTTTCTTTTAGTTGGCACACAGATAATAGGAAGTGCCTTGCTGTGATGTAACCAGTTTTTATTTGAAACATGAGTGTTCTGGGCTCTGATGGGCCTGGAGTTTTTGAAATTACCCAGCAGTGGCTGGCTGTTGCTTCACTTTCAGCCTGGGAGAAGGAGAGAGAGAGATTTTTTTACTGAAGTTCTGATATCCCCTGTTACTTTCTAGGAAGTAGGCAAGTGTTTAGTTAGTGTTATGATTGATCCATATTTCAGTTACCTATTATTGTTTGCCAATTGCACTATTTTGTTCCACTGTTCAATATTTTTTAAAGAGAATAAACATAATTGTTTGTTTGTTCTGCCTGTCTGGACTGATAAAGAATCCTAGTGGTTTGTGTGTCAGTGCTTTCTAGGAACTGAGAGACCACTGGGAGTATGGCCTCCAGTAACCTAGATATCACTGGGGATAATTTGGGAGCGAGAGACTCGCCCAGAGGTGGTTGTGACCCAGTTGGTGGGAGGAGGGTGCTAGTGTAGAGCACAAATAGCAGGTGCAGGCGGACCTGAGCTGTGCTAGGCATAGACCCACAGAGTGGCCTCGGAGTAACCCCAGGCGGGTGGCTAGGCATTTCATCACAGCATGTAATTGGACAAGCAAATACAATAAACAACAAACTATAACAATTATCATTATGCAGCGCATAATCTGTCCTCAAGCAAACAAAAAAATAGCTTGCTTTGCTTGAAGAAAAAGCAGTCATTACAAAGCTATCACCTTTTATATAGCCCTCCTTCCCCCCTCCCCATGGATAATTATGTCTTGAGCAGAACAAATTTTTCTGATGTAACAAAATAATTTAAATAGGAGGAGAAAAAGCCTCAAATAATAAGGGAACACTCCTTTGTTGGTATACCAGCAATAGGGAGGTCCCTTAAATCATCAAAGGAAAAAAACCTCCTTTTATTATTTCTAAAGTATGGCTACTGCTCAAAATACTTTAACAAATGAACCGTCTATATTTCATCAGCGGATCAAATGCACTTATCTTTTTGCTCAACAGTCTTTTAGACACCTTCCACGGCCGTGGGGGCGGCAGCGGCGGGGAGGGCGGAGACGGGGCGGCCTTGCCTCGGGCCCGGCCTAGTCTCTCAGCGGCCCTGGATACAGGGCAGGTCACGGGCAGCAAGTTTGACTGGTGAAGTTGGGAACTGGGCAGCAGACAGACTTTGTCAGCACTTTACATGAAATCCCCAGAGAATAACCACTTAGGGACCATTCAGCCTCTAGGTTTTGATCCGGTAAGACCTGCCACTTGTACATTGAGGAAATTTGGAATGTGAATGCTGCCTTAGGATAGACTGTCTGCTCAATCTGCACTTAACTCCGACTAGATTTTAAGTCTGGGACAGAGACCGGATGATCAGGATTCTTAAGTTGGCATATTACAAAATTGTGTTGAAAAACTAGAACCTACTTTGACTCAGGTGGTCAAAGGACACTGTAGTTTGGAGGTTAAATGTGAAAATTTAGAAAATATGGTATGTCAAAGGAATTTAGGTTTGACAAATTTCCCACTGATGCCTGGAACACCTGCACAAGAAATGTTTAAATCATTATATGACTGAGACTGTTAATTTGCCATCACAGTCTTTGCCACCAGTTTCCAGGGTTTTTTTTTTTTATTTGCCTCTATTTAAAAAGAAATCATTAGGAGGAGATCTGACAACCTCTCTCCAATACTGGAAGATAGAAGATTTCATAAAAGCTGTCAAGTTTAAACTAAGGATGAGACAGCTATTCCTTCCACTTTATTCGTGACTATGGCTTTGAATTATACTACTACTACTACCTATTTAACATTTCTAAAGAGCTACTAGGGTTATGCAGCGCTGTACAATTTAACATAGAAGGACAGTCCCTGCTCAAAGAGCTTACAATCTAATGGACAAATGTACAGTCAGTCAAGTGGGGGCAGTCAAAATGGGGCAGCCTAGATTTCCTGAAAGGTAAAAGGTTAGGTGCCAAAAGCAACATTGAAGAGGTGGCAATGAGCTTAACTATTCATTGAGGGGCCCTTTTACTAAATTGCGGTAGGGCTAAAGTGTTGATAAGTGCCCGCCAAATTGACACTACCACCTGGGTAGCGTGCACTGTTTCGCATGGTAGGAACTATTTTTCTAATTTCTATTGTGGGGGGGAGTCCCCGGCAGTAATCATCAGCAGCGTGACCACATTAGCTCATGCGGCATGATTACCATGCAAGTAATATGTGATCTCTTACCACTAGCTCAATGGGTGGCGTTTAGGGCTCAAGCAATAAATAGCTGCGTATTACTTTTCATTTTAGCACACGGCCATTTACTGCCCCAATAAAAAAAGCCTTTTTTCCCCAGCTGTAGAAAAAAATGGCCTAGCCCATGACAAATTCACTCATCCAAACTATCGAAGGTCACAGCTAAGTAAAAGGGCCCCTGAGTGAAAAAATATTTCTTCCTATTTGTTTTAAAAGTTTTTCCAAGTAACTTCATTGAGTGTCCCCTAGTCTTTTTACTTTTTGGAAGAGTAAAAAAATCGATTCACCACTTCAGGATTTTGTAGACCCGTCTCTTTTCCAAGCTGAAGAGCCCTAACTTCTTAAGCCTTTCCTCATATGAGAGGAGTTCCATCCCCTTTATCATTTTGGTCACTCTTCTTTGAACCTTGTCTAATTCTGATATATCGCGTTTGAGATATGGCAATATAGCAAATGCAAAACAAAAGAATCAGAAATAGTTTTTGCTGATGGCCATAGAGTTTTGGCCTTGGAGTCATTATTTACATTGAAATTTCCATGTAAATATATGGTTAAATATCAAAATGTGACCTATATATTTTTTGATCCTTCACAATTAATGGTGTTGTTTTTGATTAATAAGACTGCGACTGAACATTAAGTGGATTTAAACAGGAGGAATGAATCTGTAACCCTACCTTGTAACTAAGTAATTAAGAGCTCCTTTTACTAAGCGGTGGTAAGCCTAACTTGGGCTTACCGCTCGCTTTACAGGAAGTACCACAGGGCGATACTTCCCACCCCTAGCACGCCATCATTTCCAGCGCTACAAAAATGTATTTATTTTTGTAGCATCAGAGTGTAACCAGCGGTAATCAGGCAGTATGGCTTGCTGCCCGGTTACCGCCAAGTTAATATGGGAGCTGTTACTGCCACCTCAGTGGATGGCGTTAAGGGCTGCCTCCCCAAAATGGCCACATGGCAAGTGCTTTACTTGCCACACAGCCATTTCCTGTATAAAAGTGAGACTTCCCTTTTACCAGCTGCGGTAAAAGGGGGCCTCAGCACATGTGTAAAACACACGCCAATTCCAGCGCCGGCCCCCCTTTGCCGCAGCTTGGTATAAGGGGCCCTGAATTGTCCACCTCTAGGTGTATTTCTTCTTTTGTTTCTTGTAATATATTCTTCATTGTTTGTTGTCCTGACCCGACACCAATTGTGAACTGAATATAATAGTGCCTGCAGGGTACATGGGGGTTTTCCTTTATACATATTTTTGTGGTTCTTCTTTCCTATTTCAAGTGATATCTTGAAAATTATGTCTTTAAATTCTATAAGTAAAAAAAATTCTAACCCATATTACCCATTTTTTTTTATTAAACTGAATATGTGAAATGAATGGGGGGGGGGACAAAAAAAAAGTCATGAAAAATTCAAAACATTCTTTAAACAACCTGAAAATATTTTGCTAATGATCAAACCTAAATGGATTAACTGAAATTATGAAGGCTTTGATTCACATGGATACATGAGAGAGTAGGGATGCACATTATTTCATTTCAGCATCGTAAAACTTCTGCTGGACTCAAAACTTACTATACTAATAGCCCACAAATTTACCCATGTAAAAAAAATGTTATTGCATGTAGAAAACAGTTTATGAAAATGAGTGAAATAAATTGAAAAATCCAAATATGAAGCAAAATTATTGGTCATGCGCATTCCTAAGTAAGAGTCATAAGGCTGCCTGTGCTTAATGACCTCCAAATATTTTTAAAACAGTTAATACAGTATGATCCTATCCAATCATATCTTGTATTTTTCTTTGATGAGCTTCATATACCTATTTCTATCTATATAGCCATCTCTCTTTTTTTCCATAGATAGATATGCATACACATGCACACACCATATCACACACATATCACACACACACACGTCACACAAAATAATTTGCAGCAGGGGTGGTTCAATTTAACATTACAGAATATCACTTTTCACTTCTACCTTCTAGTTACAAAATTAGGGGCCCTTTTACTAACGTTTAGTGCATACTCACAGACATTAGAGCCACTAAGGGCCCCTTTTTACCAAGTGGCAAAAAAAGGGGCCCTGCGGTGGCATCAGTGTGTGGGTTTGCTGCACGCTGAGGCCTCCTTTTACCGCCACCTGGTAAAAGGTCATTTCTGGTCAAGGAAGGACATGGCTATGCAGTAAATGAAGCACTTGGCGAGCAGCCGTTTCCTGGGGGAGCCCTTACAACCTTCTATTTAGGAAGTGGTAAGGGTTCCTGTGCTAACCTGGTGGTAACTGGACAGCCCACAGCACTGCCCGATTATCGCTGGGTAAGCCCCGGTGCTAAAAAAAAACAAAAAAAAACTGATGCATTGGAAATGGCATGTGGTGGGAGCAACACAGTGGGCTTGTAAAATGGCTCCTAAATGCTGTGCATCCTATGGGCCACATGGCACTTGCGTGCACATTAATGTCCATTAGCACAAGCTAAGCTTTAATAGAAAGGTCCCAGATTGTAAGCCGTCCTCAGACAGGGAAATATCTAGTGTACCTGAATGTAAATCACCATGAGATACTACTAAAAAAGGTGAGCTAATTCCAAATAAATATATAAATAGTTGATTTGGCTTAGCAGAATATAGCACTAATTGCTAGTCAACATAAATATGGTCATCAATGTAGAAGGCAAGATGTATATAGGCAGCTGTCTGTTGTACCGTAGACCAAAATGCTTCTTCTACATGGAAAGGAAGCCAAGTTTTTTCTTCCATAGATTCATTCCTCCAGCCCTCACTTTTACTAGTTGGTAGGCAGTGCGGCACTTACCATTTCTGCTTTGTTTTACATCACTGCTATTCCATGTTTCTGTCAACAGCAGATTCAGTGTTCAATTTCTATTAAATAATGAGTTTTGGCATTTAGAAGAATACAAAACAGAAACATAAAAAAGAAGAGCCACCTTGACCTCTTATGCTTAACAATTTATTGAATTCAGGAATGGACTACAATGGAGCTTATTATTTGTTAAGGCTTTTTAATAAGTAAAAGAGAGTTCAATATAATCAATCCAGTACATCTGCTGTAATGAGAAGAGTGCATCACTTGAATTGTGAACTACAAGTCCAAAAGAATTTTGGTATAAATCCATGTACTGCAATTCTCTTGTTTCTTTTTCTACCACTACTACTACTATTTAACATTTCTAAAGCGCTACCAGGGTTACGCAGCACTGTACAATCTAACAAAGAAGGACAGTCCCTGCTTTTGGAATCTTAGGACCTTAGTGGAGAAAGGACCTATGCAAAAACATAAATTCTTAAGGCCCTAGAGGGAGGGAAATTCATCAAGCGGTGTTGGGTCTTAACGGTTGTTACAGGGCCCTTAATGTGACCTAAAGCAATATTTAAGTTACTGTAGGTTAGGTAGTAATGAGATGCAAAATATACAACTGTATGTTTTGCATATCATTACTATGCAAATACCCTAACTCAACTTGCAGTGATACATTTCCCATGCCTTAAAATGTGCACGTACTTTTTACATACATAACTATCCAAACCCACTCATCCAACACAAGCTATGTATAAGGTAATTTGTGTAAGGCCCTTTTCTTTGAGCATCTTAGTGCAAATTTACCTTGAAAGGAGTAATGTTGACCTGTACAACAGTACATAAATGTTTTTGCATGATAAATACGGGACAGAGCATACCCTAAATGCTGCTCATTCATTTACATTTCACCAAAGAGTGTGTTGTGATAACCTGCAAAATAACACTTGGATTACGATATGGTACAGTGCTTATGGTCAATGTATGAATTTTCTTTCAAGCTGAATCTAAAGAGGAGTCAGATCTTTAACTTATGTTACTCAAATCCTAAACAAGATGAAGAGCTGAAATTCCTATCAATTTATAATTCCTGTCAAAATAGAGTATTACATGCACCATTCCCTCTCTCATGCATTTTTCCTTATGTACTGTCCCCTAAAATTCTGCTGATGCCTAGTTTGGATGGCAGAGACCTCTAGTGGCTCCCCTAAAGTATTGTACTGTGATGTGTGTATATCCCCACAGTTTCCAGAAGGGAGGGCTGTCTTGACCTAGTTAATTATAATCTACTTTATCCCTTATAATCCGGCTTCTGTTCTGCTTTCAGCACTGAAACCGTGATTGGTTCATTAGGACATTCAGCCCAGTCAGCAGTAAGCAAAGGTAAAAAAAATGCTTGTGCTTCCATTTGACCTCTCGAGCGCCTTCAACTTGGTGGATCATGCCATTCTTTTACATGTATTAGAAAGGGTGGTATACTGTCTCATTCATGGTCTAATTCACATGGAGTCTTCCTTTTCCCCTATTTAATATTTTTCCGCATTCATTAGGTTTTGAATTAGAAGAGGCAGGCTATAAGAACTACAGTTGCTCAGACAATATTACTGTCTTAATTCCATTTTGCTCGTTAACACCAGACGTGTTGCTTACTATTCAGAAATGCATTGTATTGATTGCAGTGCTTTTTTTGTAGAAAAAAAGGTGCCGGTACTCATTGTGGGCGGGGTCACCACACATGGCACCGCCACTATTATAGCCACACCCACATTAGCCACACCCCTTTTACCAGCCATGGCGCATATAAACAGACATCATTGAAAATATTATACTAGTATAGGAGAAAAAATAATGTGATTTTTTTTCATTATAAATAATTTCTGTAAGCTCTTACAGCTCCGGTATACCCAGTGCAAAATAAGACAAATTCCAAACACTAAAATGAAAATAAAATGATTTTTTCTACCTTTGTTGTCTGGTGACTTTGTTTTTCTATCCATATTGGTCCCAGTCTCTGATTCTGCTGCTCTCTATCTGTTCTCTTAACTCCGTTTCCAGGGCTTTCTTTCCATTTATTTCTTTACTTTCCTCCTTTCTTCTTCTTTTGTTGCCCTGCATCCATAAGTAAAAGCTGGGTCCTCCTCCATGGAATTGACTGGAGGAGGTATAACATGGATCCAGCTTTTGCCTATTTTCTCCATCCATGTGCAGTTTTTCTCCTCTTCCCTTTCCCTCATCTCCATCCATGTGCATCTTCTTTTTTCTTTCCTCCCCTCCATTCATGTCCAGCACTTCTCCTCTCTCTTCCCCTCCATCCATGTCCAGCATTTCTCATCTCTCTTCCCTCCTCTATATCCATATAAAGCAATAATTCTCTCTCCCCTCTCCTCCATCCAAGTCAGCATTTCTCCTCTCTCCTAGCCAACTCCTCCATCCATGTCCAGCAATTCTCCTCTATCTCCTGCTCTCCTCTCCATCCATTTCTAGCATTTCTCCTCTCTCTCCTCTCATCCATGTCCAGCAATTCTCTCTTCCCTGTCCAGCGATTCTCCTCTCTCCCCTCCATGTCCAGCAATTCTCTCTTCCCTGTCCTCCCCTCCCCGTCCAGCAATTCTCCTCTCTCCCCTCCATGTCCAGCAATTCTATCTTGCCTGCCCTCCCCTCCATGATCAGCAATTATCTCATCCCTGCCCTCCCATCAATGTCCAGCAATTCTCTCTCCCCTGCCCTTCCCTCCCATCCCATGTCCAGCAATTCTCTCTCCCCTGCCCTTCCCTCCCATGTCCAGCAATTCTCTCTCCCCTGCCCTTCACATGTCCAGCAATTCTCTCTCCCTTGCCCTTCCCTCCCAGCCCATCCAATGTCCAGCAATTCTCTCTCCCCTGCCCTTCCCATGTCCAGCAATTCTCTCTCCCTTGCCCTTCCCTCCCATTGATTTCCAGCAATTCTCTCTCCCCTGCCCTTCCCTCCCATCCTATTGATTTCCAGCAATTCTCTCTCCCCTGCCCTTCCCTCCCATCCCATGTCCAATTCTCTCTCCCCTGCCCTTCCCATGTCCAGCAATTCTCTCTCCCCTGCCCTTCCCTCCCATCCCATGTCCAGCAATTCTCTCTCCCCTGCCCTTCCCTCCCATCCCATTGATTTCCAGCAATTCTCTCTCCCCTGCCCTTCCCTCCCATCCCATGTCCAGCAATTCTCTCTACCCTGCCCTTCCCATGTCCAGCAATTCTCTCTCCCTTGCCCTTCCCTCCCATCCCATCCTATGTCTAGCAATTCTCTCTCCCCTGCTCTTCCCTCCCATCCCATTGATTTCCAGCAGTTCTCTCTCCCCTGCCCTTCCCTCCCATTATTTCCAGCGATTCTCCGCCTCTCCCCTGCCTTCCCATCGACGTGCAGCGATTTTTCTGTCCCTCCCCTGCCCTCACCTCTCATATCCAGCGATTCTTCGTCCCTCAACGTCCTCCTTCACTGCCTGCCAGCCAGCGTCGGACTCAGAAGCGAACGGTGCAGGCAGCGATTGGCTGGCAGCGTCGTAGCTTCCCTCTGCATGTCCCGCCTACAACTTCCTGTTTACGCATAGGCGGGACTTGCAGAGGGAAGCTACGACGCTGCCAGCCAATCGCTGCCTGCACCGTTCGCTTCTGAGTCCGACTGGCTGACAGGCAGTGAAGGAGGACGTTGAGGGACGAAGAATCGCTGGATATGAGAGAGGTGAGGGCAGGGGAGGGACGGAAAAATCGCTGCACGTCGATGGGAGGGCAGGAGAGAGGCGGAGAATCGCTGGAAGTAATGGGAGGGGAGGGGAGGAGGAGAAAAAGGTGCCGGTACGCCGTACCGTTGCGTACCGGCACAAAAAAAGCACTGATTGATTGAAGCTTGGATGTTGCCACACAAACTAAAGCTGAATACAAAAAAAAACAAAGTTTCTTCTTATTGACAATAACTCAGATCCAAATTGTGTGGCACTCCCCATTGGCCAACATACCTATACCCTCTCATCATCTATTATGATACTGGGGGTATTTGTTAACCAAACATTATCATTTGATGATGTCATAGAGTGCGTAAATTCTTCACCTTGGACCAGTTTAGATTACTAACTCAAGTTTTGTCGCAACTTGATTATTGCTACCTTGTATATCTTGCTTCTCCTAAACACTTATTAAAAAGGCTGCATACTATCCAAAACCTGGCAGTCCAGTTGATATTTTCACTAAAAAAGTTTGATATTTTGTCTTACTATACCATCTTACACTGGCTTCCGATTGAAGCCAAAGTGCAGTTAGAATTTTTCTGTCTTCTTTATAAAATTTTGTTTGGCTTGGCACCAACATGTAAGCATGATCACTGGTAAATACAAGCCAATTTCATCACTCTAAACATTTAATTTATGTAGTTTTCCTTCTATAAAGGGAAAGAAAAGGATAAGAATAGTCGATTTCTTCTCTCTTATCAAGCTGCTAAGTTTGGGACAGAATTTACTGAGGGGCCCTTTTACAAAGTGGCAGTAGGGCTACCATACCCAGTGCTTTTTTTGTGCCGGTACGCAATGGTACGGCGTACTGGCACCTTTTTGTTTTGCTCCCCCTGCCCCGTGAGTCCATGTCCCGCACGCAGTGCCAGCCCCCATTTCCGGCCGCTGCTGCTTCTCTTGTTGAGCAGCAGCAGCCGCTACACAAAGAAAAAGATTTTTTTTAAAAATTCAAACCTGGCTGAAACGCGGCACCCCGGCATTGCAGACAGCCATTAGGCATTGGCTGTTGCCCCGCAGCCGCTCCTCCTCTTGCCTCTACGTCACTGCGCTCCTCCGGGGTCTTCCTCCAGGGGCAGTGACGTAGAGGCAAGAGGAGGAGCAGCTGCGGGGCAACAGCCAATGCCTAATGGCTGTCTGCAATGCCTGGGTGCCGCGTTTCAGCCAGGTTTGAATTTTTTTTTTTAATCTTCTTTTTCTTTGTGTAGCGGCCGCTGCTGCTCAACAGGAGAAGCAGCAGCGGCCGGAAATAGTGGCTGGTGCCGCGTGCGTCGCGACTTCGCGCCGTTCGCGGGAAACTTGGCAGGGCGAGGGAAACCAACAGAGGGAAGGATTGGGAAGAGAGAGAGAGAGAGAGGGAAACCAACAGAGGGAAGGATTGGGGAGAGAGAGAAAGAGGGAAACCAACAGAGGGAAGGATTGGGGAGAGAGAGAAAGAGGGAAACCAACAGAGGGAAGGATTGGGGAGAGAGAGGGGAAAACAGATGGATGGGGAGAGAGAGGGAAAAACAGATGGAAGGATGGGGAGAGAGAGGGAAAACAGATGGAAGGATTGGGGAGAGAGAGAGAGAGAGGGAAACCAACAGAGGGAAGGATTGGGGAGAGAGAGAAAGAGGAAAACCAACAGAGGGAAGGATTGGGGAGAGAGAGAAAGAGGGAAACCAACAGAGGGAAGGATTGGGGAGAGAGAGAGGGGAAAACAGATGGATGGGGAGAGAGAGGGAAAAACAGATGGAAGGATGGAGAGAGAGAGGGAAAAACAGATGGAAGGATTGGGGAGAGAGGGGAAAAACAGATGGAAGGATTGGGGAGCGAGAGAAAGAGGGAAACCAACAGAGGGAAGGATTGGGGAGAGAGAGAGAGAGGGAAACCAACAGAGGGAAGGATTGGGGAGAGAGAGAAAGAGGGAAACCAACAGAGGGAAGGATTGGGGAGAGAGAGAAAGAGGGAAACCAACAGAGGGAACGATTGGGGAGAGAGAGAAAGAGGGAAACCAACAGAGGGAAGGATTGGGGAGAGAGAGAAAGAGGGAAACCAACAGAGGGAAGGATTGGGGAGAGAGAGGGGAAAACAGATGAATGGGGAGAGAGAGGGAAAAACAGATGGAAGGATGGGGAGAGAGAGGGAAAAACAGATGGAAGGATTGGGGAGAGAGAGAGAGGGAAACCAACAGAGGGAAGGATTGGGGAGAGAGAGAAAGAGGGAAACCAACAGAGGGAACGATTGGGGAGAGAGAGAAAGAGGGAAACCAACAGAGGGAACGATTGGGGAGAGAGAGAAAGAGGGAAACCAACAGAGGGAAGGATTGGGGAGAGAGAGGGAAAAACAGATGGAAGGATGGGGAGAGAGAGGGAAAAACAGATGGAAGGATTGGGGAGAGAGGGGAAAAACAGATGGAAGGATTGGGGAGAGAGAGAAAGAGGGAAACCAACAGAGGGAAGGATTTGGGGGAGAGAGAGAAAGAGGGAAAACAACATAGGGAAGGATTGGGGAGAGAGAGAAAGAGGGAAACCAACAGAGGGAAGGATTGGGGAGAGAGAGAGAGAGAGGGAAACCAACAGAGGGAAGGATTGGGGAGAGAGAGAGAGAGAGGGAAACCAACAGAGGGAAGGATTGGGGAGAGAGAGAGAGAGAGGGAAACCAACAGAGGGAAGGATTGGGGAGAGAGAGAGAGAGAGGGAAACCAACAGAGGGAAGGATTGGGGAGAGAGAGAAAGAGGGAAACCAACAGAGGGAAGGAATGGGGAGATAGAGAAAGAGGGAAACCAACAGAGGGAAGGATTGGGGAGAGAGAGAAAGAGGGAAAACAACAGAGGGAAGGATTGGGAAGAGAGAGAAAGAGGGAAAACAACAGAGGGAAGGATTGGGGGGAGAGAGAGAGAGAGGGAAAACAACAGAGGGAAGGATTGGGGCGAGAGAGGGGAAAACAGATGGATGGGGAGAGAGAGGGAAAAACAGATGGAAGGATGGGGAGAGAGAGGGAAAAACAGATGGAAGGATTGGGGAGAGAGGGGAAAAACAGATGGAAGGATGGGGAGAGAGAGGGAAAAAACAGATGGAAGGATGGGGAGAGAGAGGGAAAAACATAGATGGAAGGATTGGGGAGAGAGGGAAAAACAGATGGAAGGATGGGGAGAGAAAGAGGGAAGATGCTGGATGGAAGAATGCAGAAAGAAATAGGGGAGACACTGGAAGGATGGGGAGAGAAAGCAGAGCTGCTGGATGGAAAAGGGGAATAGAGAAAGACTGGAGAATAAGAGGAAGGCCAACACACACAGAAGGTGTTCTCTCCACGAAAGAACAAGGAAGCAAGGAAAACAGTGGATACAAAAGAGTCCTCTCTCAAGTGGTGTCTTCTGAAACAAGTTCTTTATTGCAAATCAATTAAAACAAAGACCCAGGGTCGTTGTTTTAATTGATTTGCAATAAAGAACTTGTTTCAGAAGACACCACTTGAGAGAGGACTCTTTTGTATCCACTGTTTTCCTTGCTTCCTTGAATAAGAGGAAGGGGCATGGGGAGAACAAGGGTGAGGAAAAGATGAAAAGCCACAGGTAGATGAAGGAAATTAAAGAATGGATAGTAAGAATGAATTAAATCTGGACAGAGAGAGAGCCTGAAAAATATTGAAGAAAGCAAAGAAAAAGGAGACAAAAATGACAAATGGCACAGAAGAGTTAAGTGAAAACAAAGGAAAACAGAATCACAGACTGGGACCAATATTGAAAGAAAAACAGTCACCAGACAACAAAGGTAGAAAAAAATCATTTTATTTTCATTTTAGTGTTTGTAATATGTCCAATTTGAGAATTTACATTGGCTGTCTTATTTTGCACTGGGTATACTGGAGCTGTAAGAGCTTACTGAGATTATTTATAATGAAAAAAAAATCACGTTATTTTTTTCTCCTATAGTACTGTAATATTTTCAATGATGTCTGTTTATATGCGCCATGGCTGGTATAGGGGGTGTGGTTAATGTGGGTGTGGCTATCATAGGGGTGGAGCCATATGTGGTGACCCCGCCCATAATGAGTACCGGCACCTTTTTTTCTACAAAAAAAGCACTGACCATACCTGTGGCATGTGCCAAATTGACCACCTGGTTAGCACGCCCACTCAGCAGTTATGTCGAAGATGGTGCGTGCTGTTTCCCGCGGTAGGAAATATTTTTCTATTTTCTACCGCAGGGGGCATTCCAGGCGATAATCGGCAAGCGCAGCCACATTGGCACGTACTGCATGAGTACCACGCATAAAGAACATAAGCCCTTACTACTGTTGGGCAGACTAGATGCAGGTCTTTTTCTGCCATCATCTACTATGTTACTAGGTCAATGAGTGGTGGTAAGGGCTCAGGCAGTAAATAGTCGTGCGCTACTTTTCATTCTAGCGCACAGCCCACATTGAACAAAGCCTTTTTTCACAGCTGCAGTAAAACAAATGGCCTAGCGCATGCCAAAAACATGCACCCACACTACCGCAGGCCACTTTTTACTGCGGCTTAGTGAAAAGGACCCCAGAAATTTTCTGTGCTTCTTCTAACTACTTGGATTTTAGGAAATGGATACAGACCTCATTATTTCACAAATTTGTTCTGAAACTCTGTTAATCCCTATGTTAATGCTAACTTTTGATGTATTTGTCTGACTTGCTGTGGCTCCCAGATAAAGTTTGGTCTGCCATTATTGTACTCCGCTTAGAACTAATTGGGTACGAGTGGATTATAAATTCAAATGTAATGTAATGAAGAACTGATAAGAAGAAGAGACTCCTTTTGGAAGGAAATGGGACTGGTATAAAACCTAGCTCCATCAGAAATCTTGTCTTTGGTTTCTGGTTACCGAGTCATTGCACCACACTGCAAGGGGACAAGGGTCTTTGGCTAGCCCAGCCATTGTACCATAGGTAGCAGAGAAGTGTTGAGAGGTGAAAGGGGTTGCTTAGGTCTCAGCACTTTCCTGGATGAAATTAAGTATTTCTGAAGTATAAGAGAGTAGCAGGGATACAGCAGATATTCCTTGGATCTGAGAAGGAGGGCCAGGCAGCATCTGTAACCACAGCTAGGTTCAGTTCATGCATCTGTTTTCTCCTCTCCCCCCATGATTCCCCAGCATGCACACCCCCCTCCCACCACATTCCCCTGCTTACCATCCTTTTTTCTTCTTTCTCCTCTCTTTCTCCTGTGCTTTGCCGTAGAAACGGAAGAGGATAGGTGGAGGCCAGTCTATGTCCTTCTTCTCCTTTGCTGAGCTGGCTTCGACTGCAGAATTTGAACCAAGGGGCTCTACAGTCTCCTGCATGGTTCAAATTCTGCAGTCACAGCAAAGGAGAAGGAGGATGTGCCTGGCACCAGGACCGCCGAGAAGGGGGGCAGGGGAGACAAAATTCCCCAGGTCCAGGCCTCCAAGGGGGGCCGGGCGACGGGGGTCTCTCTCCTTCTCCCAGGCCGCCAGTGCTGCAGTCCCCGGTCTCACCTGCCTGCCTTTGGCTCTGTTGACAGCCCCCTTCTGTCCACCACTGGGCCCCCTGCATTCAAATCGGCAGCACCTCACCTCCATGTGAAAGCGGCAGATCGCTTCCCTTCGGACCTTCCCTCACTGTGTCCCGCCCTCATCTGATGTAACTTCCTGTTTCTGCTAGGGCGGGACACAGGGAGAGCCCAAAGGGAGGCGAACTGCCGCTTTCACAGAGAGGTGAGGCGCTGCCGATTTGAATGCAGGGAGTCCGGTGGTGGATGAAGGGGGGCTGTCAACGGGGCTGGGGGTAGGCGGGTGGAGACTGGGGACTGTGGCGCCGACGGCCTGAGAGCAGGAGAGGGAGGCGACAGTGGTAGCGATTGCAGGGGCAGCAGGCGGGGGCCCCCGGGAGCGGCCTTGCCCGGGGCCCAGCTCAGTCTTTCGGCGGCCTTGCCTGGCACATAGCTGCTCTCCTACTACTACTACTACTACTTAACATTTCTAGAGCGCTACTAGGGTTACGCAGCGCTGTACAATTTAACAAAGAGAGACAGTCCCTGCTCAAAGAGCTTACAATCTAATAGACAAGTGAACGGTTGGTCCGATAGGGGCAGTCAAATTGGGGCAGTCTGGATTCACTGAACGGTAAGGGTTAGGTGCCGAACGCAGCATTGAAGAGGTGGGCTTTAAGCAAAGACTTGAAGACGGGCAGGGAGGGGGCTTGGCGTAAGGGTTCAGGAAGGTTGTTCCAAGCATAGGGTGAGGCGAGGCAGAATGAGCGGAGCCTGGAGTTGGCGGTGGTGGAGAAGGGTACTGAGAGGAGGGATTTATCCTGTGAACGGAGGTTACGGGCGGGAACGTAAGGGGAGATGAGGGTAGAGAGGTAGTGAGGGGCAGCAGACTGAGTGCATTTGTAGGTAAGAAGGAGAAGCTTGAATTGAATGCGGTATCTGATCGGAAGCCAGTGAAGTGACCTGAGGAGAGGGGTGATATGAGTATATCGGTTCTGACGGAATATGAGACGTGCAGCAGAGTTCTGAACAGACTGAAGGGGGGATAGATGGCTAAGTGGGAGGCCGGTGAGGAGTAAGTTGCAGTAGTCCAGGCGAGAGGTAATGAGAGCGTGGACGAGAGTTCGGGTGGTGTGTTCAGAGAGGAAAGGGTGAATTTTGCTGATGTTAAAGAGGAAGAAGCGACAGGTCTTGGCTATCTGCTGGATATGCGCAGAGAAGGAGAGAGAGGAGTCAAAGATGACTCCGAGGTTGCGGGCAGATGAGACGGGGAGGATGAGGGTGTTATCAACTGAGATAGAAAGTGGAGGAAGAGGAGAAGTGGGTTTTGGTGGAAAGACGATAAGCTCGGTCTTGGACATGTTCAGTTTCAGGTGGCGGTTGGACATCCAGGCAGCAATGTCGGATAAGCAGGCCGATACCTTTGCCTGGGTCTCCGCGGTGATGTCTGGTGTGGAGAGATACAGTTGGGTGTCATCAGCATAGAGATGATACTGGAAACCATGAGATGAGATCAGGGAGCCCAGGGAAGAGGTGTAGATTGAGAAGAGAAGGGGTCCAAGGACCGATCCCTGGGGAACACCAACAGATAAGGGGATGGGGGTGGAGGAAGATCCATGAGAGTGAACTTTGAAGGTGCGGTGGGAGAGATAGGAGGAGAACCAGGAGAGGACAGAGCCCTGGAACCCAAATGAGGACAGTGTGGCAAGAAGTAAGTCATGATTGACAGTGTTGTGGAATGTTGTGGGAGGGGTGTATGAAGAGAACTACATGCCTGTTTCTGTGTGTGTGCTGGAGGGACATCAAGGGGGGGAGGACAGGAGAAGAGAAAACAGGAGGGCAACCTTTATGGAGAATTAGCTGGTTGGAAGGGGGCTGATGCCATGGTGGAGAAGGAACTGGCTGGAAGGGGACTGATGCTTTAGGTGGGTAGGGCTGGCTAGAAGAAGACTGATGCTTTGTGAGAGAGCTGATTGGAAAAGAGCAGATTTGGGTGAGGGGTTTGGAGGAAGTTGGCTGGAAAAGAAGTTGTGTGGGCAGGCGGCTGGCTGTGCTGGCTGAAAGGGAACTGATACGAGCAGATGGCTGGAGGGAAGCTAGCAGGATAGAAGCTGATGTGGGCAGGCATGTGGGCAGGGGAGGCTCCAAAGTAAAACGACACAGTCGTTTGAATTGTTTTTGCATGAAGATTGTTTTTAGTAAACTTTTGGTCAGAACCCCAGTTCTGGTCTGCACTCAATTATTGAGTGCTGGTAAAGAGTGGAATGTGTGGATTAATATGTCCCCTAGTTATATAGGTCCTGACCTGGACCCAAGCACAGTATCCAGGGACAATAACGCTGGAGGTGTGCCCTTAGTCTACTGTTAGGAGCACTCCAGACTGGCAAGAGGCTACAGTTATAAACCAAAGCCGAATGCTCAGAAAAAAAAAAATCTAAGTGCATACTCCAAAAACAGTGATAAAAATGTGTAGAAATCTGCTGACATAGCCGTGCTGTTACATGATGGTTTATTATTACCGGTCTGGAAAGCGTTTACTACAGAGGAAAAAAATCAATCCATTAATTCATTAAATTTCAGCTTCATCTTCTTTTTTGATTCCAATCCACATACATCTGCCAAATAGAAAGCCTGGTCCTCAGTAAAAGATAAAGCTGACTAAAGCTTTACTCTGGAAGGGTTTTTCTTCTTCACATTTCATCTATGGGGAAAATCTGACAGATACTAAATCTTGTCCTATATGATCCTGATTTGTGGTGTTCAAGGAAGCTTTTTAGAGATATCAAAGCTAATGAAAGCAAAGTGGTAAATAGCAGAATTAATACGTGCTTTTGGAATGTTTCAGTACCATGGGTTTGCAGCCTCCCTGGCCATAGGAATTTTGTGGGATTTTTTTTGCAATAAATGTTGTCATCATGTATTTTTCTTTCCTGCATATCAAGGAAAACCATATATCTTCTTCCTTTCAGTACTTGACTTTTGTGGATGTCTTAGTTCCTTTCCATATCATCTTCCCATAGCCTAACAAATGTATGGAACCATTACAGCAAGGTTTGTTTGTGTTTTCTGGATTAATAATTATCTAGTTCAAGGGGGATTATAGGTAGCATAACATTATATGAAGTGCTAGCCAGCTTGTGTATGTTTAAGAGATTAATAAAAAAAAATCTGAACTTTATCATCTATCCTTAAAAACTTATTTATTATTATTTATTGCATTTGTATCCCACATTTTCCCACCTATTTGCAGGCTCAATGTGGCTTTCATGATTATGTTAACATTGTCATATCAGGATATCAGATACAGTAGAACTGTGCATAGTATAAGTAAGGGAGGATAGAAGAAGGAAGGGAGTGATTAGGGTAGTTGTAGAGGGTGGGCTTTCATAACTGATTGGGTTGGTGAGGTATATTAGTGGGGCTGCCGGTTATTGGATCTCATTGTAGGCTTTGTTAAAGAGGTATGTCTTCAGAGATTTGCGAAAGATAGTTATTTTGTTGATTGTTTTCAAGTCTGTAGGTAGTGCATTCCATAACTGCGTGCTCATGTAGGAGAAGGCAGTGGCATGCATCAGCTTGTATTTTAGTCCTTTATATTTTAATTTGTGGCTAGATAGCTGCTTGTTAAAATGCTGATACCTCAGGAGAAACAGGCAGGGGCAATAAACAGACCTAACATAATATATTAGCTACTATCTCTTTTCTGTCTGAATTCAATGCCTTCATTATATTGTTATCCATTTTTCAGAGGCTGATGTTTAAGGTATGCATTTTGATTTTTATGGCAGAGGTCTGAGATTGTCTAATGTGGTATGAACCTACTCAACCATTGCATTCTCAAGAGACTAGCTTATTGAGAATCCCATTCCTTAAGGAAGTTCATTTAGCCAGATCTACAAATGATTTGGGTCAATATACACAGACAGGGCTAGATTCTATATATGTTGCCTGAAAAATTCGTGTGAGAAAAAAATATACCTAGGTGTATTCTCCGTACGCCTAAATTTTATAGAATAGTCTTACATTTCTTCACAGTATATAGAATATGCTGAGCGCCTCTCCATGTGACAAAATTTGATCACACCCATTTAGGCCATGTTTTACATGGTCTAAATCTCAATGCCTATATTAGTTGCAGAGCAGATGCATTCTATAATAATGTGCATAGATTTTAGAAACACCCATTCCATGTCCATAATGATGCCCCCTTTTCAACTATGCGACTTGGAATTTATATGCACCACATTACAGAATATGCTTAGCGAGTTCTGCGCATATATCATAATTAGTGCTGATAATTGCTTAACATCCAGTTGACAGCGCTGAGTAGCTAGTTAACTAATTAAGTTACGTGCATTGTTATAGAATATGCTTCAATTTCTGTATGGAAATTAAGGTGCGATATATAGAATTTGGGGAACAGTGCATGCCATCGTTAGCTCTATGAAAAGCAATGATATTCCAGGTTTTACACAGGTAATTCTATATTTACCCACAGAAAAATGTATCATTATCCCTCTTAATAGGTATCACAAGACAGGAATAACATGTATAGAATGTTTGTACGTTTGGGAAGCTCGCCAGGTGCCCTTGGTCTGGATTGGCCGCTGTCGTGGACAGGATGCTGGGCTCGATGGACCCTTGGTCTTTTCCCAGTGTGGCATTACTTATGTACTTATGTCCCTCTAGGTCAGGGGTAGGCAACTCCGGTCCTCGAGAGCCGCAGGCAGGTCAGGTTTTCAGGATATCCACAATGAATATGCATGAGATAGATTTGCATACCATGGAGGCAGTGCTTGCAAATCTATCTCCTGCATATTCATTGTGGATATCCTGAAAACCTGACCTGCCTGCGGCTCTCGAGGACCGGAGTTGCCTACCCCTGCTCTAGGTCAAGGGATCTCAATCCTGTCCTTGAGACATACTCAGCCTGTCAGGTTTTCAGAATATCCACAATGAATGTACATGAGAGAGATTTGCATACACTGCCTTCACTCTATGAAAATCTCTCTCATACATATTTATTGTGGATATCCTGAAAACCAGAATGGCTGTGTCCTAGGATTGAGTTGAGAATCACTGGTCTAGCCTAACTCTATGGGACAGTACATAGAAACATAGAAAAGTGAAGGCAGATAAAGACCATATTGGCCTATCCAATCTGCCCATCCATGCCATCTAGTCTCCCTTTCACTCCCTTAAGATCTTATGTACTTGTCCCAAACCTTCTTGAATTCAAATCTGTTTTCATCTCCACCACCTCCACCGGTAGGCCATTCTACAAATTCACCACCCTTTCTATGAAGTAGTATTTCCTCAGGTTACTTCTGAGTCTCTTTTCACTTTCATCCTATAGCCCCTCAATCTAGAGCTTCTTTTCAATTAAAAGAGACTCACCTCCTGTGCATTTATGCCATAGAGGTATTTAAACATCTGTGGAATCTCCCTTCTCCAACCTTTCTTCCAAAGTATACATATTTAGATCTTTAAGTCTGTTCCACACACATTATGATGAAGACCACGGATCATTGTAATAGCTGTCCTCTGGACCAACTCCATCCTTTTTTATATCTTGTTGAAGATGTGGTCTCCAGACTTGTACTCATTATTCTAAATGAGATCTCACCAGAGTGTAATACATACACTACATACAGAAGCATCATCACCTTTTTCCTGCTGGTCATTCCTCTTGCTATGTACACAAGCATCATTCCAGCTTTTGCTGTCATGTTTTCTACCTGTTTATTCACCTTAAGATTATCACATACATTCACACACAAGTTCTGCTCATCTTTCATGCACAAAAGTTGCAACCCAAATAGATGACCCTGCATTTTTTAGCATTAAGTCTTAGCTGACATTTCTGGACCATTCTTCAAGCTTTGCTAGGTCCTTCCTCATGTTATCCACACCTTCAGAGGTATCCACCCTATTGCAGGTTTTACTATCATCCGCGAAGAGGCAAACCATACCAGACAGCTCTTCAGCAATATCACTTACAAAACTCTTAAGAACCAGCCCAAGAACCAAACTGTGTGGCACACCACTGGTAACATCCCCTTCCTCACAGTAAGCTATATTTACTACTACACTCTGTGCTTTCCACTCAACTAGTTTCTAACCTGGTCAGTCAGTTTAGGGCCCATATCGAAGTTACTCAGTTTATTTATTAGTCATCTATGTGGAACCATGTCAAAAGCTTTGTTAAGTTCTAAATACACCACATCTAGTGCTCGCCCTCGATCCAACTCTGGTCACTCAGTCAAAATAATTAATCAGATTTGTCTGGCCTTTCACACTTTCTTCCCTCACTATCCCATATTCTCCTGCTCATCTTCTCTGCTCATTGAACGACTATTGTCTGGTCTTACCTGCCCCTAAGGTTACTCAGTACGAGTCTACTAGACATCATGTGTCTTTTTTCACAACATCCTCTCATTGAAATTCACTTCCTTTTACACATTCACACAGAACTGTCCTTTAAGAACTTTAAAGCAGGACTAAAGGCCTGGCTTTTCACCCAGGTCTTTGGCTCAACCTAGTGCATAGTTGCTTTGGATTAGATGCTGTTTCTCCATTCCCTGTCCCATGCTGCCTTTTCCCCCCTCTCCCTTTCTGTATGACTACCCTAGCTCTCTCATCTTGCCCTTCCCATCACTCCATCCCCCCCCCCACCCTTCCTTTCTCTTTTTCATGTGTGATTAACTCTTTGTATGTCTGTTATCCTTTCCTATCAAATATTGTAGTTCCTTTCTATTTTTCTGAAGATTTTGGTCCTATGTAGACTGCCAGTTAGGCTTGGCGGTATATCAAATTTCAATAAACTAGACTAAATTACCAGTGTTGCATCTACACGTCATTTCCATGACACAACTAGAGATATCCAGAACTGTTCAGATACATACAAGAGACAGTCCCTTCGCTATGTAGCCTACAATCTAGTCAGAACACAAAAAAACAGCTAAAAAAAAACAAAAAACGTTTTGAGAAGTTTGTTTACAATAAACTTGCAACATGCGATCAGAAAGCTCTAGGGTTCAAGGTTTAATCTAAAAAATATAAGCTTTTAAATGGGACCCAATTATGGCTAGAGAGGAAGCATGACACACCAACTCTTGAAGACCACTTCAGACACACAGTGCAGCGCGGCAAAAAGTACAGAGTGAGGATATGGTGATGATGAAGAAGGACAGAGATAAGAGCAGCTTGCTTGGTGAGCAGAGGTCATAAGCAAGCAGTGTATAAGGAATAATTGGAGAGAAAATGAACCAGCAGTTAGCAAGCAACTGGTAGGAAGATATTCTGAGGAACATGAAAGCTGTAAACTGCTCTTTTTTTCAAGTTTGTATATGACTTGTAAATATGACAGATTTGCAGGCAGCTTGCTGCAGCTCAGGGGGTAGAGGGCTGGGCAGGGGACGCACATCATTAAAATGATTTTGGCATAAAACAATGAGGGACAACATAAACTCTGCAGTGCTTTTGTTGTGCCTATTTAAAAACTTGTCATTTTTCGCCAGGATTCATGAAGCATTGTTCGGTACATTTCCAGCTTTACCTCAGGGCATTCTCGTTACTCATATTTCATTCTGAAAGCAAGTATTTGTATCAGAACTCAGACAAATGTAACCCTGATGTCTGTGGATTCAAGCTATATGATAAAAATGGCCTTTTTTGGCCTTATGAAAATAACATGCCCTGTAGGATATGTGAATAATTGCCTTTGGGACAGGGTATAATAAATGTTGCAAGTGAAGTATTTTGTTTCACACTATTGTGTCTCTTGTCTTCTATCAAAATCTCATTTCTGTACGGAGTGCAGAGCAACATGGTTTTCCAAGTCCCTACTAGCTGCTCTTGAGACAGAGCAATCAAATGTTGGACATGCAGGATAAAGGAGGAGTTGAAACCTTTTCTTCTTGGTTCCCCTCTATTTGCTGCCCAGTTAAACATGTAAATAAATATGTTTAAAGTGATTAAATGGAATTATTCTCTTCAGAAAATACTTATCCAAATTCTTTAATGTTACATGAAGAATATTATTTTAAAAGCATTGTGGGGCGTATACCAGATTATGCTAATATTCTAAAATAGGATCTGGGTGCCCAAATGCCATTATATAATAGGCTATCACGGCGTGGCATTAGAGCACCTAAATGGAGGCTCCAACTTATAGAATTGCCTCTAAGGATGTCTCTATTCATTCTGAGTGGTCACTTTTGCCAAATATAGTCAAAAATTGTACAATGTAATTAAAGAGCAATGACCCAGATGTAATGGCGATCATGTGCACAAACGGGCGGCAGCCTGGTTCAGCCAAGAAGTGTATTTTAGGGAGGGGTTAGGGGAGGGGAGTCAGACAAATGAAGGGATTTGGGGTAGGGATAGCAGGGGGGAGTAGTAAGGAGTAGAGAAGCAGGGATAGTCAGGTGACATGAAGTGAAGTGCTAGGGGGTGGGGAAAGGGGAGGGCTCTTGAGCTTCAAGTGCAGTGTTTGCCAAGGAGCAATTGCCATATTGCAGGCTGCTTCAACAGCTGAGCTGCTCCAAAGGGCTGCTCTCTGTTGTAGTTCATAACAGCAATTTCCGCATTTACTTTCTCCTGGGTAGCTGATGCACAATGTTGTCTTACCAGCCGATGTCCTATTGACCCGGTGATTCACGCAGGGTCATGGCATTTGCCTCCTATGCACGCCAGGAGACACAGTGGGTATGTTCTTTCTTTGGGCTCTGTGGGTTCCATGCAGCCGATTGCATGGCGGAGGCGAGACCAGGTTACAGGGTGCACTGAGGGGGGTTCAGTGGGCAGATGCTGACCACTGTGGTTGATGCATTCGGCGTGCTAGAAACGTGGGACAGATATCAAAGCAGGAGAAGCTTGGAGGTGTGCCACTGGAACGGTCACATTGCTGTGGCATGCAGGGTACGGAATGCATAAGCCAACACATCAGTGGCACCAGTGCATGCAGATGCTTGCCGCTTTCCTCCCTTGTTTACAAAATGACTTGCATCTGGGTCCAGAGTTGATTTGCCAGAACATTTTGCTGCGTCAGCACAAGGTAAGAACAATTCAAATCTGGGCAGGCCACACCTGGGCAGGGTGGGGGCCATATACTCCCATACATACTGAGTTGTTAATAAGCATCAGCATCCTGCACACATACAGAGCATTGTGGCAGGGCTGGGTATTGCCAGTGGATTGCCGCATTGCTGGCCCACACACCACTTTTGCATTTTCTAGCTGAATTACCACTATGGGTGACGGCAGGGGAGGCACCACAAGGACAGCACAGGTAACTATAAGTTCTTTACGCATGTTTTTGTTTTGCAGCGAGGGTGAATGTGCAGCCCCTCCGCTTGCATTATAGCACCACCAGCGCTTCATTTAACCTTGTGCATGAGATGGTGGGTGCATGGATCGGACTGCACCTAGAGTGCTTAGGTGCCATATAGCAGCATACGGTGCTTCATTAAAGTAGTGATTCGCCCCATGGCACACCAGCTGTTTTATTCCAGTGCATGGTATCTGCCATCTGGGGAAGGTCGGGCATGCAAGCCTGATAAGTGGCCATCTTAGTGTCACTCTGCTGCAGCCATTTTGTGAAGGTCGCAGAGGTTGCAATCTTGTTCGCTCAGGGGCAGCCATTCATTGAAGGTCACAGAGATGGTCCATCTTGTGATGAAGGTCTCAGAGGCGGCCATATTGGTAGCCCAGCTGCAGCCATTTGGTGAAGGTTACAGAGGTAGCCCATTTTGTGAGGAAAGTCTCAGGGGTGATGCTGGCCATCTTGGGTCACCCAGTAGCAGCCATTTGCAAGGGTCACAGGGGTTGCCATCTGGTCATCCCACAGCTACAGCCACTTTGGATAGGTCATAGTTTTCAGTACAGCAGAGGTGTGCTCCCAATGCTATTTAGTGAGGGATTATGAGTTATTATTAGCATCTATGAGTTGTTATTAGTATCAATACATTCTGTCCTGTTTTACACATACTTTAAGGCCCTTTTTGTATCCTGACTTATTATGAGCATTAGTAATTACATTCGACAGTTCTGCACTAATGTGCTAATTATGAGATTTTACGAGATCAGGAACTGGTACAGACCAGGCAGAGGTTAGCACAATTGGGCTGGTGCTAGCAATGTATGCATGGCTGTGAGTGCTTATCAGACCACTTAGTAATGAGTTGTGATCTTATTATCAGGCTTAGTATATACTGTCACGCATGTCACATATGGTAAGATCCATTACATACATGACTCGATTATTATGAACACGGACAATAGTCTATTATTAACTTCCGGCACTCATTTGCAGTTTCATTGCAATTGGAATTTATAAGCAGTAAACTACCTACCTATATTCAAAGTATTCCATTTCTGCTTTATAGGTATGATTTATACCGGATTCAGGCGTCATTCATACCCAGATTGTTGTTCAGCAGTATCATTCAAAGCTATTGTTAAAAATGTGATGGCTGTTAGAACTGGGTCCAATTGAGGGCATCATAATACAGTAATACCTGTACAGGAGATCATCATGCTGTTTCACGTGGATGGCCATTTAAGGGAGACATACTGGCGAATTCACTGGCAGCATGTTTAATTCCAGATACTGGTTCAACCTGCTGGGTGAAGCTAACCAGCTTAGTAGCCTACTTACACAGGTATTCCTTTCTTCCTGATTCTATATACTTGCTGAACAGTAGGACCTCATTACAGTTTGCTAGTTATTTACATTGATCCTATCTACGCATTCCTTTACACAGGATAAAGGTTATTCTCTTGGGAAATTTCATCCTGTTACATGACAATCATATTAAGTACAGTCACGCTCATATGCTCTTAATTTCTTACCCTGTATTACAGATATGTGCTCCAAGATGACCACAAGCTACATGACTCCTTTGGGTACAGTGCTGATCATACCTTAGGTCCTTTCAAGCTAGATTTGCTGCTAGCAGGAGTTTCAGGTTCAGAATCTTCCTCTGATAGAGTCTCATGTACTGATTACCTTTATGACTACACTGGTACACAAGCTGTAAGCACACCCAATTCATCATTAACCCGCTAGCGTATTCCCTGCCATCAACAGGTACTTACCTTCTGTTATAGGATGCTGTGATGCAGTTCCACAAACCAGCATTCATTTCTCTGTGCTTTCCAATAAGATGCTTTCATGTGCTTTACAGAGTGCATGGATACAGGCTGCAACTGTTTTGGCAACATTGATGCTCGGGCCACCAGTCCTCCCGTTGCTGGAGCTCCAGGTACAGCTTAATACTTTGATGCCTGAGCTGGAAGTCCTTACTTTGCGGGACATCCTGTACACTGCTTCAATAGCAGTCGATCTTGTAGGTTTCCTAGGGATTAACTGCACCTGGATGTAATCTGCATCAACAGGTTCAATTTCCCACAGACCACACACAACAAAATGAACAAAGGGTTAACGGCTGTTGAGCATAGAGGTTTTGCCTAAGCATCACAAGAGAACAAGGATGTACTGCCTCAACAGAATGTATAGGCCTTGACCAATATGTTTTCTCGATTGGCACTTGCACCTGCCTGTGGGGCTTCCAGGGTCATAAATACCACATGCAGATGGACGTTTGCAGATGCAAACAGCTTTTGGGTTTGCAGGTTGGCCTGGGAGGCTTGTAGGTTTCTCAGTTGTCATGAAATGTGCACTGCTTCACAGCCTTCAGCCGTCAAGCCCTCTTATATACTGTTGGCAACTGAATATATAATAGCTCAATAGCCAGTGGACCTTTCAGACTCCATATACCTTTTAATGAGGGATTTACACAGCTTTAATCATCCAGGATGGTAATATCCTTATATACCATCTGACGAACCCACCTTCGGCTGAATGTACACTAGTCCAATACCGTCGGGCTTAAAGGTCCCATACAGTACTCCAATAGCAGTGCTTGCAGGTCTCGAACATGCCAGTGGCATAAAAAGTACATGGCCCCAATAGTTGGTGGGTCGACAAGTTTTTCTTATATAATTACGGCGCCCAAACATAACTACTTCAATAGCCCTTGGCTTGCAGTTTTGATCTGGTGATTAGTCTCCTGCCTGCACATAAGGGAGGCAATGTCTATATATATGTGTATAAAGGAGACAACCCATATAAAGGAGACAATCCATGGTACTCACCCACGCTGACTATTGTAATAGTATCTTCATTGGATGTAAAGCCCAAACCATGAAAAAACTTCAAACTGCCCAGAACACGGCAGCTAGACTTATTTATGGGAAGCCTAGATTTGAAAGTGCAACACCCCTCTGTATGAAACTTCATTGGCTCCCTATTAGAGAACGAGTCAACTTTAAGGCCATCACACTAATCCACAAGATCATCCATGGAGTGTCACCAAGTTACATGGTCAATCTAATAAACCTTTCATACAAAAACATGTCAACATCTTCACGATCATACCTTAACCTTCACCTTCCCAACTGCAAAAGACTAAAGTACAAAACCTACCATGCATCTAACTTCTCCTTCCTGGGATCCCAACTCTGGAATGCTCTACCTAGATACATTCGGTCAATTAATGAATATCTTCCCTTTAGGAAACAATTGAAAACCCATCTATTCAAACAGGTTTATCCAAGTGACTTGGCCTATCATAAACAAACATAAGCTAATCATCTATCTACCAGTTCAAATAACCACTATCTACAATGACTCAGAAACATCTCCTACCAACCTTCTTACCCTCCATGCTCTTCCCATCTTTTCCTTAATCGCCTTACCTATCCCTATCCTTTTTGTCATACCTCTTCTATCCCATCTACTCCTTGTTCATTTGTCCTATCACATACCCCCTTTGTTGATATTGATTCTGCTATTATTGATTGTATTCTCTTGTTACTATGTAAGCCGCATTGAGCCTGCGATGAGCGGGAAAGCGCGGGGTACAAATATAATAAATAAGTATATATATATATACATACACACACAGTACCCAAATATATATTCCTATGGGTATATATGTGTATGTATGTATACACACATACATACACATATATACATACACACACACACATAAACACTTACATACATAAATATATACACATACATATATACATATATATATAGAGAGAGAGAAAGAGAGAGAGAGAGATAGACATTGCCTCCCTATGGAATTAGGTTTCCTGTTGGTGGGGGGACCGAGACAAGCGAGGTGTTGCTGACCTGGTCCATGGTGGTGGGTCATAGCCTGATAGAGTACACAGCAACATGTCTTACACCAAAGAAACATCAAATTTGACATGGTTGTCCCATGCTAGCAAGGGTATGGATGACGTTTAAGACGAGGAGGGCTAGTGCCATTGGTAACAGATGATCGGCTGTGCCTATCTCTGACTTAAACAGAATGAGGAGGCTGAAGGCTTCAAGAAATTGTCAATGGTTGAGAATGCTTTGATGGCAATCCCTTGATCAAGGCTGTGAGTTTTGCACCTGGCATGTCTACAGTATATTCCCAGGCAGAGCTGAGAATCTGTTTTGTGGAAATAGAGGGAGCTGTGTGACTCAAAAGGCTAAACCCCTTGCAAAAAATGCTCTAGATAGGTCAAGCCAGGGATTTAATTGCATGTTACTGTAAACTGTATTCATGTATGTAATTGCTCATTATTATGAATGTCTTTGCATATGTAAGTTGTAGAATGCTGCGGCCATAATAAATTCCATTCTTCTGAGATAGCTTGTCAATTGTGGATATTTGTAGTGCATGGTATAAATGAAAGAAGACTGCCAAGCTGCCACTTGCCCAGTTTGTGAAAAGTCTTTCTGGAGACTGCCAAAGTAAGTGCAGAAAGGAAGTAAATATACCTTGGAAGCATCATTATTTTAACTGCATGCACTTTATCTAAAAAGAACACCTGCAATCCACCCCATCTTTCCAACCTTCTAATTGATTCAATCAAGATGAGAAATTCATTTATCACAATTTTTCAATCTGGATCTGATCTGGTCTGGTGAAAGGTTAATTCCCAGGAATCTAATGTGGGATTTAGCCCATTAAAAGAAAATGTATTCTTGACTTTGTTTGCCAAGTCTTCAGAGAGGCTAAGGTTTAATATTTCATATTTGGTAACTTTAACACCCCCTCCCCAATTCTTTTAATTCTGTTCTTAGGAAAGGCAACAACTATAATGAGTTTGTCCCTGTAAATATATCATCTGCAAACAATGATATTTGTAGCCTCACAACCCTTTTTAATTCAACTATTATGCCTCAACAGTTGTGCCGTAGGCTCCAGGGAGTAGGGGCGAGAATGGGCAACCTTGTCTTGTACTACAATTCAAATATTTCTGTCTACCCCCCTTTCATTTTCAGACATGCTAAGGGGTACTCATACCCACTGAAAGTATTTACCTCCTAATCCTGCTTTTTCTAACATGATAAAATATAGGGCCAGAACACCCTATCAAAAGTATTTTTCTGCATCCACTGCAAGCAGCAAGAAGTATCATTGACCCTCTCCAATGTAGCCTTCCACATCATATTTGGACCCTTCTTAGTCTGTCCACCATCCGATAGCCTGGAGTACATCCTAATTGAGGCATAAAGGTCTTCAATCTTGTAGCTTACTCAAAATTTTATAATCAACTCCCAGCAGTGATATGAGTCTCTGTGATTCAGTTGGGTTCTTTCCTTCTTTATGGATAATTGTGATCCCTCCAGACAGACAGTATCACATAATGTATGACTTATGGCTGGAGAAAAAGACCTCAGACATTGCAAAGGATTCCAACCATCCCTGCAATTGGCAGACTACGGTATGTAACTTAGCAATTAATGTAATCACGGGTCAAAAAAACTCCTTGCGAATTGCTCATTGAATTTCAGGAAAGACTTCTCAAAATTAAAAAAAAATTCCTTGCGAAAACGTAAAATTTATATTTCAGTGTTTCTTAGTATTTTTTTTATGTGCAAGATAATATTGAAACAAATTGTGCTTAATATCCTTTATACAATTGACTTCATAGTCATAAATGCAACTGCCAATGACACTTATGTCAATGCTTAAATCCCGACAGGCACTTGTTTCGCCAAAATTTCTTCTAGGGATCCACACTCTGGTCACTGGTAATGTTAGTTTGCTCTTGCTATTCTTGCTATACACTGCCCTTGGGTGAAGTTTTTCAAAAAGGCAGAATATAAATCCTAATACAATTTTTGATGACAGGTTTTCCCACTTATCTCTGCCTAGTATATTATTCAAATCAGAATCCATTATAATGTTAAAATCCTCTCCCAAAATAAGGAACTGTGGCAAACCCCAATATCTTGGCAGCAATCTCAAATACACCTTGTTCCACAGTGAGGGAATAAATATTGTAAATAGTTGGTCATGCATTGTAATTTTGACAAAAAGCTATCTTCCCTCCCTATCTTGAATCACATGGAGGGGCATAATCGAAAGGAACGCCCAAGTTTTGCTGAGGACGTCCTCGCAAAACATACCGATGGAAGGGCGGGGAAACCCGTATTATTGAAACAAGATGGATGTCCATCTTTCGTTTTGATAATACAGTCGGGGACGCCCAAATCCTGAAATTTAGGTCGTCCTTAGAGATGGTCGTCCCTAGACTTGGTCGTTTCTGATTTTTGGTGATAATGGAAACCAAGGACGCCCATCTCAGAAACGACCAAATGCAAGCCCTTTGGTCATGGGAGGAGCCAGCTTTCGTAGTGCACTGGTCCCCCTGACATGCCAGGACACCAACCGGGCACCCTAGGGGGCACTGCAGTGGACTTCACAAATTGTTCCCAGGTACACAGCTCCCTTTATTTTGTGTGCTGAGCCCCCCAAATCCCCCCCAAAACCCACTACCCACAACTGTACACCACTACCATAGCCCTTACGGGTGAAGGGGGCACCTACATGTGGGTACAGTGGGTTTCTGGTGGGTTTTGGAGGGCTCACATTTACCACCACAAGTGTAACAGGTAGGGGGGGGTGGGCCTGGGTCCACCTGCCTGAAGTGCACTGCACCCACTAAAATTTCTCCAGGGACCTGCATATTGCTGTGATGGACCTGAGTATGACATTTGAGGCTGGAAAAAATATTTTTAAAGTTTTTATTTGAGGGTGGGAGGGGGTTAGTGCCCACTGGGGGAGTAAGGGAGGTCATCCCCAATTTTCTCCAGTGGTCATCTGGTCAGTTTGGGCACCTTTTTGTGCCTTGGTCATAAAAAAAAACAGGACCAGGTAAAGTCGTCCAAGTGCTCGTCAGGGACGCCCTTTTTTTCCATTATGGGTCGAGGACAACCATGTGTTAGGCATGCCAAAGTCCCACCTTCGCTATGCCTCCGACATGCCCCCGTGAACTTTGGTCATCCCTGCGATGGAAAGCAGTTGGGGACACCCAAAATCGGCTTTCGATGATACCGATTTGGGCGACCCTGTGAGAAGGACGCCCATCTTCTGATTTGTGTCGAAAGATGGGCATCTTTCTCTTACGAAAATGAGCCTGATAGTGGACCTGCACAACCAAATCTTCTGCTATTAATATTTCCACTCCACTCATTTTCTGTCCTCATTTATTAGATTCACAAAGAGGCCATGGGAATTTCCTATACTTTAGTAAATGTTCATATTTTGGCAAGAACTGTATTTCGAGGAGGAAGCCTATTTTCATTTTCATCCGCATAGCTTCATTTTGTGAACAATTGAAGCTTTTGGGGAGAATTAAACCTTCTAAGGTTCATTGATAGAAACCTAATTGACTCGGAGAACTGGGGCTAAGGAGACCCCCAGAGACAGATACACAAACAATTTTAATAGTGTCTATGGATAAAACACAAAACTCCTCAAAATCCTTTCCCCAAGCTCACAGACTATGATAAAGGTCCTCTGATGCCTGGTTATTCACTTATAACAAAGTCTCTAGCAGGCATATTAATGACATCTTAAAAGAAAAGAGAAAGTGGCTGTTATTGAATGCAAATAAAACTCCAATTTAATCCTTCCCAAGTGCCAAAATACATAAAGTAACAAGGATATAAAAAAAAACAATGAGTCCATAAAAACAAAGTAAAGTGCAAAAAGTATCAAAGATGTTCAAAGTACTAGTAATTCCTGGTCTGCTCTGAGACGTACTCTCTTCTCTATTCTCATGCATCTCTTACACTCCTCTTGCACCCCTCTCCCCAGAAGAGCCCACCCCTTCATTATCATTATCTGTCACTACTCTGGAACAGGAATCAAGAATGTTCCTCCTATTACCTCACAAGAAGGCATATTGTGGCATCCTTCTACACCAGTAATTATCTCCCCTTATCATCCTGCCACATCACACTCCCACATTCAATTGTCAACCATTCCTCTGCATTTATACCCTTCCCCCACTTTGCTGTATCCCTATTCCTACCCTCCCCCTTCTGTCACTGTCCCAAACCTTCCCTTACACTCAACCCTCCCTTCTACTGGGGGAACCTGAATTTCCATGCAGACCCTAAGAGATAGTGTGCTTCAGCTCAGAAACTCTCCCCTTTCAAGTAGATCTTTAGAGATGGATAGCTGGGAAAATGTTGTTTCATGTGATTTCTGTAAATGTTTATTTGGTTTTCTCCAGGTACGATTTGTTCATTAGGGGAGCTATGCCATCAAGGGTGCACACTCTCTGCAAAAGGATCTCACTTTTCTCCCAATAGTACACACGTGTGATTGTCTACACATGCATAACGGTTCACGCATACACGCTATCCAGAAAAGTGTGTGCACTTTTTCAAAGAGTATGTACTCTTTTCAAAGGCTGTGCACTGTTTAGGTTAAGATTTATTCATACTTGATATACTGCCAGTCACAAACGTGTCTCAATGGTTTATAAACAATGTATCATATAAAACAAAAGAATTCCATTTTTTAAACAGAATAGACCTATTCACACACATCAAGAGAACTGTCACATCACATCGTATCCATCCCCCCACCACCACCGCTACCACAGCCACCACACACACACCCATCTAAGAATTTTACAGCTGTATCTGTCTGTCTCACATTGTTAAGTAGAGTCATGGTACCTGTACCTGAACCTGCTGGCCCAAAAGCACATGTAAAATACAATGGGGGTCAATATTTAGTCAGAAAACAAAGGTGACAATTGTTCCGGATCAATAGCAGCTAAGGCTCATATCATATAATATTCCCTCTGGGCATACCTATTTTTTTTAGAATGGATATTTTAAAAAATAATACCATAATGATCAGTGAAGTGGCTGAAAACCAGAGTAGATATTCTAAGATTTATCCTTTTGCTCAAATAAAATTAAATCTAAAGCATGCCCATTCTCATGTGCAGGGCCTACCATCCATTCAGTCAAACCCCATATCAGCAATAAAAGACTTTAAAAAACAATGTACATGGCACTCTAACTACATCCACATGAGTGTTAAAATCCCCCAAAATGGTGATGTTAGGATATAATACATTTAATTCAGCTATCAACTTATATATTCTTTCCTAAATTACCATGTCTATTCCCACTGTTATTGGCGAATGAAAAAAAAAAAAAATTTTTTTTTGTTTTTTCTTCTTGTTTTTCATTTAATAATATGCAATGAAATGGGATGTGTCGTGCTAATAGTTGGAAGACTTTAACTGATCATTTCCGTTTTACAACCCTTGAGGCCCAGGCATTCCAAACTCAATCCAAATTAGCCTTCAACATGGCATTCTCCTTCAGCTCAAACAAAAAACAGCTAAGTGAATGATGGATGGCAGAATCCTTTATTGACCTTGCAAATGACTCAACACGGACCGTGTTTTGGCCCTAAGGCCTGCGTCAGGAGTCAAATGGTTTCTGAAGAAATGAAAGTGCAACGTATTGCTCAGTCTGCCAAAAGACACTAAAATCCACACACTAGTAGGAATATCTGTGTGCAGAACTATACAGCGTTGAAGACGTAGGCTTTGCTCAATCTAATAGTATCTGTGGGTTCCAAGAGGCTTACTTGAAAGTCACCAAAGCAATTCTCCCGCCAAACTCAAGTGTGTGGATTTTAGTGCCTTTTGACAGAGTGAGCGATTCGTTGCACTCTCATTTCATCAGATACCATTTAACTCCTGACGCAGGCCTTAGGGCTGAAACACGGTTCGTGTCGAGCCATTTGCAAGGTCAATTTAAGAATTCTGCCATCCATCGTCCACTTTGCTGTTTTTTTGTTTAAATTCTCAGTGTCGTGCGGAGTGAATCTTCCTTGTTTTGCTTGCTGCATTTCTCTATCCTCCTTCAGCTGCCATTCGCTTTCTTAGGCTTCCTTCTCAGTCTTTTTTCACCTTTAGCCACTCTCTGCCATTTCAGGCACAAATCATTTTTTAGCACCTTCCCTAAAGAGTATAATTGAATCTTGCAGCCTTTGCATCCCTGTCACAGTGAGGCCCTTCAATGCTAGGGTTACTATGTGGGCCTTTTCTGCTTTCCCTTTCAGCAAGAAGACTAGTCCAAAAAAATACAGCCACTTGTAGTGAGTATTTTCCCCCTCACAGCCTTTTCATAACCTCTTTAAACCCCCCCCCCCCCTTTTAGAAAGCTGCACTAGCAGCTGCCGTGCGGTAATGCCAATACAGCCCATTCACTTGTTGGCATTACCATACCGGCAGCCGCTAGCATGGCTTTGTAAAAGAGGGGGGTTTAAATTCCTTCTTTCTACAGAGGTTTATTGGGACAAAGTCAGCAAATGTTTCTATCTTTTCTCCTTCCCAGACCATGTGGTTTACTTGCCTTGCCACCTGCAGAAACTTCTTGTCCTGATATCAGAGGAAGAAAACCACTGAGGCTCTGGGGCTATGGTTATCTCTAGACCCCGGTGCCAAAGTGTCAGCTCAGTTTCCATCAGTGGAGCTTCCTCCTTGATCCCTGCTCTTTGCACTTACTTTGTATATAATTTATGCATTATCTTAAACACGGTTGGCTTCAAAAGTAGCTTTGAGAATTTCCATGATCCGTAGGTTGCTGTACTTTGACTGGTTCTTGAACTCCTTGACATTTTGGAGGGCATCCTCTTGGAATTTTGCCACCTCAGCAAGCCATTGCTGTGGTGCTGCAGTTCTCCATGTTTCTCTATTTTGCCTTCTGCTTTTTCCATCCTATGCCCGATCTCATTGATTTCAACCTGCAGCTCTTCCAGGCCAGTCCTGGATCTTACTTTTCATACTTCCCATTTCAGCTTCTAGCTCAGGAACCATTGCCACAATTCAGTATATCCCAGCATCTGATCAGTTTCTTGCCCATGAAGATAGCATTCCAAAGTAATAAGAAAAGTTTTTTGCCTTAGGATTTAATGTTCACCATACATCTGCCAATTTAAAGTGATCCAGTAAATTCTTTAATTTTTGATGACAGGTTTTCACATGCTTATCTCTGCCTGGTATATTATTCAAATCAGAATCCATGGTAGTGTTACAATCCTCTCCCTCTTTCAGCACGCTTGCCAGGCAGTCAGGTGTGTTCAATTCCCTCACCATTTTTGTCTCTGATATTTCAGCTGAATCTGCTCCCGAGTAGGCAAACATTCTTGTGCTTTCCTCTCTTCACTATTCAAAGAGTTTTATATCAACCAGTGACCAACTTTACTGAGCTGTTAATTAGGGATCATACTCCAGCTCACTCTCCAGGAGGCCATTCAGCTCAATGATGTTACTTTATCCAGTAGACTGTGATTTTTTAAAAATGCAAGCCACCATAGGCCAAAAATCTAGATATTCAGTGGCATTATCTGGATATATTTATGTTTATATTTATTAAAAACTTGATTGCAGAAAGCACTTAGGACAGCTTTTTTGCTCTACTAAGTCATCTGGATAGTTATCTAGGGGTACTTTTACAAAGCCGTGGTAAAAAAAAATGGCCTGTGGTAGTGTGGGTGCATCTTTAATGCACGTGCTGGGCCATTTTTTACTGTGGCTGGGAAAAATGCAATTTTTAATGAGCTGGGAAATGGTTCTGCATTAATATTAAAACTAGCACGTGCCTATTTACGTCCTGAGCCCTTCCTGCCACCCACTGACCTAGCGGTAAGGGCTCACACTCTACCCATGCGGTAACCATGCAGCGCGCAACAACGTAGGAGCACTGCAGGGGACACCCCCTGTGTTAGAAAATTATTTTCCACCGTGAGATTTGGCGTGCACCAAACTCAGAATTCCTGCCAGGCACACCTGCTACCATGGCAGTAGTGCCGATTGGGCACGCGCTACCTGTGTGTTAGCCCTTCCACGCCTTTGTAATTAGGAATGCTACATATCGCTACTAACTGGATGACTTCCAGCTCTGCCTAAGCTCTACTCCTTGTCTGCCCTGGCATTCGCCACATAATTATATATAATCCCAGAGGAAGAAAGAGATCAAATATACAGTCTTTCAAAAAACTATTTCTGCAATAAAAGCTAATACTTCCTATATCAAACAAATGTTCGATAGAGTACAAAAAACACTCAAGGGAAAAAAGCCTCAGAACCCTTCCTCCACTTCTGTATTTCAGAAGAAGCAATGGTGGGTAAGATAACTTCACAGGCATTAAAAAAAACCTTCAGATTAATTCTGTTAAAGCTCTAAGTGAACTACCTTTTGTAGATCCAAATAAAAATATGACATAAACATAAAATTTCAAACTTAACTTAAAGCTGTTTTCATTCTTAACTCACACCGACTGTGGCCAAACTTTCACCCATATAGCTGTGTCAAAGTGCAATGCCTGTGTCAACTTAAACAGCATTTGCCTTCTATAAAGAGAAAGGGAAATGGGACTTAATATACCATCTGTCTGAGGTGTTTGCAACTACATTCAAAGCGGTTTACATATATTCAGGTACTTATTTTGTACCAGGGGCAATGGAGGGTTAAGTGACTTGCCCAGAGTCACAAGGAGCTGCAGTGGGAATTGAACTCAGTTCCCCAGGATCAAAGTCCACTCATAAACATCATTGGACCCATATAATGCCATAAGAACATAATAGCCATACTGGTTCAGACCAACGATCCATCTAGCCCAGTATTCTGCTTCCAACAGTGGCCAATCCAGGTCACAAACACCTGGCAAAAACCCAATAGTAGCCAAATAGTGGCTTCTCCCATGACTATCTCAATAGCAGAGTATGAACTTTTCCTCTGTCCAAACCTTTTTTAAACCTAGATACACTTACCACTGTTACCACTTCCTCCAGCAATGAGTTCCAGAGCTTAACAATTCTTTGAGTAAAACAAATATTTCCTCCTATTTTTTAAGTATTTCCAAGTAATTTCATTGAGTGTCCTCTGGTCTTTGTACTTTTTAAAAGAGTGAAAAATCGATTCACTTTAAACCATTCTACACCACTCAGGATTTTTCAGACCTCTATCATATCCTCCTTTAACCATCTCATTTCCAAGTTGAAGAGTCCTACCTTCTTTAGACTTTTCTCATATGGGAGGAGTTCCTTCCCCTTTATCATTTGGTCACTCTTCTTTGAACCTTTTCTAATTCCATTGTATCTTTTTTTGAGACACAGCGACCAGAATTGAACACCATAGAGCAACTGTGACAGAACAGTGTGTTTTAAGCCTCTAAAATTGACTTTATTAAATCTTGAAGTGCATTTCTCTAGTTTGGCCAGCAGGTGGTGTAAGTTTTATATTAAAGCTGTTATAGAAAAGTGAATACCCTCTTTTAGTTTCACTCAGTGAAGAAGTGAATCTATACTTCTGTTTAAAACTTGTTGATTGGACTCTGATTGGCCTGGAGTTTGAAATTACCAAGCAGTTGCTGGCTGTTGCTTCAGTTTCAGCCCGGTAGGAGAGAAAGCCAGCTCTTTGCTAAAGCCCTGTAAAAAGCAGTTGTGTTTGATAACTGATGAACAGCTATATGTCCTGATTTCTCCAGGAATTTTTTAGGAAGTAAACAAATATTTAGTTAGTACTATAATTGGTCCATATTTCAGTTACCTGTTATTGTTTGCTGATTGCATATTTGTTTTGTTCATTGTTCAAGTGTGATAATAAACCTGTTTAGTTTGTTCACTCTACCTGTCTAGACTGATAAAGAATCCTGGTGGTTTGTGTGTTAGATCTGTGAGTGATTTCTGGGAACTGGGGGACCACTGGGAGTGTGGCCCCAGTAACCTAGAAATTATTGGGGATAATTTGAGAACAGGAGACTCGCCCAGAGGCGGTTGTGACCCAGTCAGTGGGAGGAGGATGCTAGTGTAAAACACAAGCGGCAAGTGCAGGCTGACCTGAGCTGTGCTGGGGATAGACCCTCTAAGAGGGGGGATAGACCCTCTAAGTGGCCGTGGGAAAAACCCCAGGCGGGTGGCTAGGCATTTCGTGACAGCGATACAGAGACATTATGATATTCTTGATCTTATTTACCATCCCTTTCCTAATAATTCCTAGCATTGTGTTTGCTTTATTGGTCGCCACTGCACACTGGGCAAAAGGTTTCAGCATATTGTCTACAATGATACCTAGATCTTTTTCTTGGGTGCTAACTCCTAAGGTGAACCCTAGCATCAGGTACCTATGATTCAAATTATTCTTTCCAATGTGCATCACTTTGCATTTTTCCACATTAAATTTCATCTGCCCCGGGGGGGCATGGCAATATGGCAGCATGAACTCTGCTAGCAGAATGACGACTTCCCTACGAGGAAAGGCTAAAGCGGCTAGGGCTCTTCAGCTTAGAGAAAAGGCAGCTGAGAGGAGATATGATAGAGGTCTATAAAATAATGAGTGGAGTTGAACAGGTAGATGTGAAGCGTCTGTTTATGCTTTCCAAAAATATTAGGACTAGGGAGCACACGATGAAGCTACAATGTAGTAAATTTAAAACAAATCAGAGAACATTTTTCTTCACTCAACATGTAATTAAACTCTGGAATTCGTTGCCAGAGAATGTGGTAAAGGCGGTTAGCTTAGTGGAGTTTAAAAAATGTTTGGACAGCTTCTTAAAGGAAAAGTCCATAGACCATTATTAAATGAACTTGGGGAAAATCCACTATTTCTGGGATAAGCAGTATAGAATGTTTTGTACTTTTTTGGGATCTTGCTAGGTATTTGTGACCTGGATTGGCCACTGTTGGAAACAGGATGCTGGGCTTGATGGACCGTTGGTCTCTCCCAGTATGGCAATACTTATGTACTTATGACTTTGTCTGCTGTCTTTACCTGTTTTTCCTCAGTGACATTATGCCTCATATGAAGAGGAAGGGGGCTGTCAGGACGGCACCCCTAACCGTGAGAACCATCTCGTTGCTGTAGCAAAGAATTCACCAGTACGCAGTGCAGAACCCCATTGGGAGCAGGAGAGCTCTCATCAACTGGGTCAGATCTTTCACTCTTACCCCCCCCCCCCCCCCCCCGGGTCCTCAAACCTCCACCATGGCCTGCAGGTGAACCCACAATCACTGATGCCTCTCAAGCAGAAGTAACACGAGAGCTGGCCTCAGGACAGGGGGAGACTATTGAGCGAGTCAGTGGTGCATCTGAGATCTATCAGAGTGGTCTTGTGGTTCCAAAGCAGTGACTTTGGAGAGCATATGGGATGCTCTCCAGAAGTTGAATGGAACTGTCGAGAAGTCTGCAGGGGATGTTTCTGCTCTTGTGAGTAAAATAGACAATCATTTCATTAGACACCACTAAGAAGAAGTTTTCTGCACAGACTTCAACTCTCAAGGAAGAAATCATGGGACTGTGAAACTTGACTACGACCATTGTGAAAGATAAATTGTTAATGCATAAAAGAATTGAGGCCATAGAGAGCTTTAAAAGAAGATTAAATTTGCATAGTCTTAACTTTCCTAGATCTCTTGGGACCTCTGCTATAAAGGTCTTCAAAAGGTACCTGGTGGAAATTTTGAGGGTTTTTTTTCAGCAGCTTTGCCTCCTTTAAATAAAGCTTATTATATATTTCCCAAAAAAACAACTCAAGAAGTAAGTTCTGAACCTTTGGATGTCTCTGCAAATTTCTGAGGATTCAGTATTGAGGCTTTATTTTCAGAATGCCCAAACATTTCTTTAGAAAAATGATTTGGATGCATCCAATGTGACAACAAACTCAGGAGAGAAGGAAAGCGTTTTTGACAGGATACATTGTCATGGGTGCATCATTTCTTTTGGCTCATCCTTAAAAATGCCTTGTTAAATATTTGGGGGTTAAATACTGTATGTCTATTATGATCCAGAGCAGGTACATGCCTGTTTAGATTTAATGAAGATCGTAAAAGGTTCTATTCAACCTAGTTTAGATTTGAGACTTGAAAGAGAATGGGGTTTTTTTGTGTTCATGGTATTGTCGTTAATATAAATTTAATTTGTTTCATATTTTGTCTCTTAATCTGCATCTGTGTTTCTGTGCCAAGTGTTTAACTTGTGATATTATTGGAAAATTTTATAAATACATAGTTTAAAAAATTCAGCTGCCATTTGGATGCCAAGGCGGACAGAGGAAATATTCAGCAACACTATCTGGTTAGTGTCACTTAATATCCCTCTCACCAGCAGATATCCGGTTGGGATCCACTCCTACCCAGATAAGAACCTCCGAGTATTGACCCTGCTGATTGTACAGTGTCACTTGTTGCATCTGTAGATGCCACGAAGCACATAAATGTAAAGGGGGCATGCTATGAGAGTCAGAGAAAATATATAGGCATTGTCATTTTACGGTGGGAATATATTTACATCTGTAGAAAATCACAAGGGAAATATACATACAGTATATTTTAAAAATGTCCTATCCATATTTACACCTGCTCTGAGACACAAGAGTCAGCGACCTGCTTGTATGGACCTGTAGTCTCTACCACAATGGCATATAACACCAGGTCAAAAACAAAACAAAGGTGATATTTCACTTGACTCCTTGTATGCATGTAATCTTGTCAAATCCAGCACTTAGATTTTTATAAGTGGCAGCACACTGGTATTTACTTGTTAGATAACTTGCTTTCCACAAGTAAAAGTCCTGCATATGTTTTGAATGTGTATTTTTGCAAAATAGCTGTTGCTGCTGGATATGTCAGCAGATGCATGTGTATTTACTGGCATCTTTATATGTATTTTACAAAAGGCTCCTCATTCAGCAGAGTCTTTGTAAAACATTTGAGGAATAGTGAGCATCCCAACTTGGATGTCTTAATTCCTACTTAAACATCCAATGCAAAATGGAGTTTCACATCTTCATGGCTCTGAAGGGCCTATTCAAGCCCACCCCCTATCATCTCCTTTACCCTTAATATACCTGCAAGATAATTGAAGCACTTGCAAAGTGAGTGCAGCTCATTAAATCCGTGGTTATCTGAAACATAATTATGTTATATTAAACAAAAGAACATTTTTCATCTGGATGTAATGATAGATGATACGTAAGTGAGCCAAGGGAAGAAAAAAATGTAGCAATTAATTTTGCCACTGCTAACTTTCATTTGAGAAAAGAAAAATTGTTTTACAGTATTCGTAGCTCTTCAAGTTAAAAAAAAAAAAACAGAAGAAGAAATTCAGTAAACAGGCAATTCAAATGACACATGGTGTATAATTGAATGTGGAAAAAAAAGAGCCTTGTCAAAAGATGCTTTTGGGTCATGCTATGCCGCGGAAAAGTGTAAGTGTGCTGGAGGAAAAAGGAGGAGTGTGGTGTTTTGTGGAGGTAAAGACGGCAGAGGAAAAAATTGCTCTACGCTGTAGCAGCAAATGACCAGGTGCAACTGTGCTGTAGAGAAATCATTTAGACAAGAGACATTTTCCACAATATAATCACCCCCTTGTTTTCAAAGACAGTATTTAGGGCATTTTTCTTTTCTTTTTAAAGCAGCAACCTCTCAGAGATTTTAAACACTGTCTTAGAACCACTGACCCTACTGTGGGTCTATTGCTGAAGCCGTGAGGTAGCATTACCTGCTAGTCAGAACTGCAGTACTGTTTGTGAGTACCTACAGAATTAGGTGGGACAAGCGCCCATGAGAAGTAATTAAAGGTATGCCTTGGGCACTGGAGAAAGACTTCATTCTCCTTTTCTGCCATTATATTTTATATTTCCATCAATTCCAGCCGGAATAAAGTGCTGAGTGGTCACCCCGAGAAGTTCTGTATTTAGACTGCTGTTCTGTAGTGTTTCAACAAATGATCTGGAGGAGGGATGTGCAGTGATGTTACTAGTTCTATAGATAGCATTAAATGATACCATGGCAGCAAGATTCCAAGGAAGCACCTGGCAACTACATGATTCTATGTATTTGGCACCTTTGGTAAATAAGTGTGCAGTGGCAGCTGAGATTCATGGTAGACACATATATTGTCATAAAATTGAAGTACACAGATAGGCATAAGCGCTTCTCATTGAAAAGGGCAACAGTACTTAATAAAAAATATTGGAACTTATTGATATTACTAGCCGTTAAGCCCGTAACAACGGGCTAGTTTTTTGTTTTCCTATGGCCTCCCCCCATCCACCAACCCTGCTCTCTCCCCTGCCCTCCCCCCAGCATCTGTTTCCCTCAGTTCTGCCCCCTCCTTCCCTCCCTGCTCCGATTTCCACGCCCATGTCCAAGCCCTCCTCCCTATTGGGCTGTACTGCTGGTGGAGGCGGGGCTTGGACTTCTACACTGTCAGCGTTCCGACTCTACTGCGCATTTGCAGGTGAGTCAGTCACTTGCCGTTTGTGTGTTTGATAATGGGAATGAGTGTGCAAAGCCAAGTGCATAAATCACAGGTCAAAGAATATATTTCCTGAATATAGGAGCTCTGTCCAGGGAAAAAGGCTTGGTCAAACAATTACTTCAATCATCTCAGTCTTTTCTGGCTAACAAATCCTCTCTGTATAGAACAGGGATAGAATGTGCCTGTGGTGCATCCTCTACTCTGTAGTCCTTCCAAAGCTAGATGGCTGTTCCATACCCTCTGGCTGACCAGCAGAAGCCATGCCTGGAATTTGGCACTCACACAAAAATGGATCATCACAGTCACCAAGTCTTTTCCAAACACTACATCCAGGTCCCCTTCTGGACTTTTTTTGCCTTTCCCCAGGGCAAGCCCCTATGGGAAGGCAAAAATGTCCCAGTCCTTCTTAGATCACTAGGGTCTTAGTCAGTTTATACCAGTGTCCAAAAAAAACCCCCCAAAACCTGTGGCAACAATCCCTCTAGATAGCTTGGTTCAAAAAAGGTTTCCAATCAATCACGTCAAATGAAAGGAAAAGGACAATATAGTTTATTTAATTTTTTTATACCGCCAACACTATCTAGTAGAACTGAGCGATGTACATTCAAAAATTAAAAATTTAGAAGGTAGAAGAAGAACTACAATATGTGATAGTGCACAAAAAAATAGAAAACATCCAAACCGTATTTACAGAAAAAGAAAAGGAACGAAAAATTACATCAATAGATAACTAAAATCACAGGAAAACTGTTGCCCAAATGGAAAGCCCTCACCTGTATCCCTGGTCAGTGCCAAATTCCTGCCCAAAAAGCCACATTTTAAATTCTTTCAAAGACGGGATACCACAAAGAGTCAAAGGCAGATTATTCCAGGTGGCGGGGGCCAAGAAATAGAAAGCCAGACGTCTTGTACATTCCAATCTTGCTCATTTTGGACCAGGGAGAATCAGGCGATAATCATTAATAGACTAGAGAACCCATACCCGAGTATAGGGACAGCTAATTAATCTGAGTAGCCCATTTTAAATGCTTTGAAAGTAAGAAATGCAATTTTACAGGGCTGCTCAGAGACTGGGCCGGGCCCAAGGCAAGGCCACCCACGCCCCGATGTCACCGCTGCCACTCCCCCCTCTGTCCGCCACCGGGCCGGGCCCCCTCTATTGAAATCACAGCACCTATCACTTCCATGTGAAAGCGCTGCAGGCTGCAGCAGATCGCCTCCCTTCGGGCCTCCTTCCCTCCCTTTGTCCCACCCTCACAGAAGTTACGTCAGACGAGGGCGGGACACAGAGAGGGTAGGAGGCCCGAAGGGAGGCGATCTGCTGTTGCCTGCAGTACTTTCACACAGAGGTAAGAGGCGCTGTGATTTCAATGCAAGGGGCCCAGCCTGGTGGCAGACGGTCGATGACGGAGGGCGGGTGGGACTGCGGCACCAGGCCACCCTTGTAGGCCCGGCCCGAGGAACCTTGTCCCCTCTGCCCCCCCCCCCCCCCCCCTCTCGGCAGCCCTGCAATTTTATAAATGACTCCTTGCATAATAGGCAACTAATGATTCTTTCTAAACAGTGGAGTAACGTGATCTGATTTCTTCGCATGAGATAATCTAATTGTAACATTCTGTACAGTCTGCAACTTTTTAAGATAAAGAATGTGTAAGGCCAGCATAGACAATATTGCAATAGTCCAACTTAGTTATGAGAAGAGAGAGAATAAGGCCATGAAATGTACTATTGTCAAAAAATATCCTACTGAACATAATTGATGCAGAATGAAAACAAGTAACCTTGTATAACTTAGAGTCATGTATTGTGCGATATAACTGGGTATCCGCTAATATTCAGTGCATCGCCAGCTAAGTTTGGTGGCCAAATTCAGCCACTGAATTAGCAGGCCTATCTTTGGCCGATTTCAACTTAACCAGCTAGTGTTGAATATTGGCTTGGCCGGTTAAGTTGAAACCAGCCAAAAAATACCCAGACATTCAATGCCGGTCACTGGAAACAGCCTGGCATTGAATATCCAGGCTCAGCGCTGACCAGAAGTCAGCCTGGCTAATTCCCGTCCTGTGGTCGGAATATTGTGCTCTTTCTGAATAACTCACAAGGTACGGATAGCCAGAAGGATGTTAGGCTGCATACAGAGAGGTATATAACCAGCAGAAGAAAGGAACTGGCTGATATTGAAAGCAATTTAAGCAGGCAGGAGAGACTGCTGACCACTGAAATCACCTGAGGCCGCCCAACTGCTGATATTCGGTGGAATTTAACTGGGCAGTGCTGCTGAATATCGGTTCTGACTATCCAGTTTTAAAAAATGGGCATGTCAAGAGGGTACAGGGGGCAGTGTTGGTGAGGAGCCAGCAGTTATGCAGGTGCTAGCATTATTCATTGCTGGTACCCACATTGCTAAGTAGGCAAAATTTGGAAATCTCAAAGCTGTTCTAATTCAGCCCACTTAGCTTTGCGGGTGATGGCACTGACTATCGGTCAGCACCTGCATAATATTTTTTTTTACTTTATTTCTTATTAGTCACAAGCATTCCCAGACTGAGTTCAGCACAACTTACATTAAGAGATCAAGTAAATTGTTACATTTTAGACTAGACACATTTCAAGAAGAAAAACATTGTTATATTTTAGGGTCATAATGGTTGTAGTTGGAGGGTATTGGGGTGCTGTACGCATTATCCCTCATTCCCGAACACATATTTTCTGAATAGACAAGTCTTCAACTGTTTATGGAAAATTCTATGCTCTAATATTGATCTTATTGTCACTGGTATATCGTTCCACCATTTTGCTGATAGGATAAGGTTATTGAGTGTTGTCAGCAAGCACCTCTCCGTGCTGTCCGCTCTCGACCCGCACCTCTCCGTGCTGTCTGTCTTCACCCACACAATTGGGGCTAATCCACCTCCTAAGAGGAACTGCTTCTGCTCACTTGCAAAAAGTAATTATTCACAGTACCAAATTTATCCTGCAGAGTACTTTATTCCACCGCGGTACCAGTGGGAAAAACAGTATGTTCACTGTACCACAGCTGTTGGTCTCCGTGCACTTTGCTTCACTTTTCCAACACACCAAACAAACAACAGTTCAGTCTTAGAATTAGCTAAAGACTTGGGGAAACCTGTGGTTCAGTCTATTCCTCCGCTCCTCTCTGCTACTGCCTAGGAGTTAGAGGCATTTTCACCACCCTCATTTGCCAGACACCAACACTCTGACAACCTCCCACAAATGTTCAGACTGACCTCCTTCAGGTAATTAATTCCCACAGTTCCATGAAGCCAGACCGCATCTAGGCATTGTCACTTAGCAGCCCCAAATCTCTGGCTTCTCTCTCTCTCTGCAGTCTCTTCCTTTTCCACCTCTCTTTGTCCTGAGCAAAAGAACTCCATTTGCTCCTCACCAACCTCTTTCCTTTCGCTTTCCTCTCCTAGTTCAATCTCCTCCCACTCCATGGAGTCTTCCCCCACCCTCTCTCCCAGGTGCTGCTCCTCCCCCTGATTATCCTCCATCTCCCAATCACCCCCTGACTCTACTACCTGCTGGGAGTTGTGGTACTGTTTCTCTTGTTCCCTCCTCCCTTGCAAGTGTTGCTGGGCTCTGTAGTTCTCTTCCCTTTTCATCAGTCTCCTACTCCCTTTTCCCCTCTGAGGGTTTTTCTCCTTTCCTCGCTTACTGTTACTATCAGCTCTTCTCTGCCTTCCTTCTACCTCCTCCTTACAGTGTACTGTCTTAAATCTTTTGTTGATGGCACTACTAGGTCCAGAAGATTTCCTTTCATTCTTCTTCGTCTCTTTTCAGGTAGTATTATCAATGGTCTAGATATTCTGGCATTTTGCCACATAGTGGAAGCTTACTGAAACAATCCTGTAGGAAACTGGAAAGGGAAATTGGACTTGATATATCACGTTTCTGTGGGTTTTCCAACTACATTCAAAGTGGTTTACACGGTATGTACAGGCACTTATTTGTACCTGGGGCAACGGAGGGTTAATTGACTTGCCCAGAGTCTCAAGGAGCTGCAGTGGTAATTGAACCCAGTTCACCAAGATCAAAGTCTGCTGCACTAATCACTAGGCTACTCCTCCACTCCTTAGAAAAAGAGCATATGGCAGGAAACCCAGAGTAAAACAGCTACAGAGGACTGGAGAAGAATGGTAAATATACACAAATTTCAAAATAAAGTAGACCAGATATAAAAAAAAAAAAGAACAAAACAACTTATCAGAGTCCAGAAGAATTAATAGGACCAACAATCACACTACCCACTGCAAACTGTTTACAGCAACCCTTTAAGGACAAAATCAATGTCCTGATGTCCACCCTGGGTTTCTACATGGAGAGGAATGGAATTAACTGCTTCTCCTATGCAGATGACATAACACTGTATTTTCCCTTTCATAAAGACAACGATGATGTTAACACACTGGTCAACCACAGTCTGACACTGGTTGACAAATGGACATCATGTCTGTTTCTTAAACTTAGTAATCACAGCACCTACCATGGATGTGTCAAACATACAACCACACTTCAATGGAATACCACTGAAAATTGAAAAAGAACTGAAAATACTAGGGATAACGATTGACGGATGCCTAAACTTTGATAATGTCAGCAAATGATTTAAAAAGCCTTCAGTGTACTCAAAAAGTTCAGGAGAATAGATCATTGCTTCAGCCAAGACAATTTTAGACTATTGGTACAATCTCTCATTCTTGCACAAATCGATTATTGTAACGTACTATATGTAGGCTGTGCAACATCAATTAGAAAAAAAGATACAGACAGTACAGAATGTTGCAGCTAGACGGATCTTTTCTAAATCAAAATACCAGAGAGTACCTCCTTTGTATATCACATTACATTGGCTACTGTTTGAAGCAAGAGGGAGTTTTTAACTCTGCACCATGATACACTCAATTCTACATGGCAAAATACCAGAATATCTAAACCATTGGATAATACTTGTATTTTCAACTCCCATGATCCCCCTCCCACCCTGATGCAACCCCCTCCTTCCCTCTCTCTCTGACAGTCACATCTCCCCTCAGAATAGCCCCCCCCCCCCTGGGCTTATCTATGTGCCCTGGTACTCCAGAGGGGGGCAGGAGCGAAGCCCACTTGCTCCTGCCCCTTGCAACTGCCAGTAAAAAGTGGCTCCTGCCCCATCTCCCCCACTGCAACACCAGGGTGCAATGGTAGGTCTAGAGGGCGTATTTAGATCGGGAGGGGAGTTGGGGGGCAGGTTTAGAAGGCCTTGATCCAAAAAGGAAAATGATGTTTTCTAAAGGCATATAACAAGAAGCAGTACTAAAATGTTCATATTTTTATTTATTTTTTATATATTTATTATAATTTTGTGCATTTATCTACCATATATGACATATGTTTGCGCTTTTAGCTCTGCTTTAGGAAGCCTTTATGCTGGGAAGGCGATTTAGAAATATTTTAAAGACTTTTTTCTTACATGTGTTAAGTGCCTATGGTCTGCCCGGATAAACTAGGATTGTCCCACACTTTGAAGGGTGTAATTAAAGATACTGAATCATGCTGGGGCAATGAAGAGAAATAGAAAGCCAAAATTAGTACAAACTGAAACAAGCTGAATTTCTTGATTGAATGTAAAGAAGTGAAATGAGGAAATAGCGTATTCCCTGAGGGGAATGTACTTTCTCACATTTGAGTTTGTGTGAAATGATAGATTGTTCCCTAATGTGGATTTCTGAAGAATTAAGCACAAGAAGAAATAGCTTTAGGGGATTAAGAGGAAGGCTGATAGGCTACAGTTCTTGGCTGGCTTCCTGTATCGGTTACTGTCACATACTGGAACTATTAACCTTTTCTTTGGTTAAAACAATAAGGAAAATGGTATCTCCAGATTAAAATGCAACCATAAGAAGCAAAAGCTAGAGGGACAGGTGGCAAGTGGCATGCAGAAAGTTGCTGGTTCAAAACCCAGATCTGCTAGCAGAGTAGAAGAGCCAAGGAGTGCTTTTACTAAAGTGAGCTAAGGTTTTTGCACATGCTGTGCTTTAGCAACAAGCATTAATGTGTGGTAAGTTCAAAAGCTTTGTGGTAACTGTTGAGGGTGGTCCCAGCATGCCCTCTGCAGTTACTGCACTGAAAAGTTCTTTAATGTAGGTTAAGCCTATTCACATAAGACTATGCACAATTATCACAGGATGCACTTAGGGCCCAATATTCAGACCATGGGAGTTAGCCAGGCTGACTCCCAAAGTTGGCGTTGAGCCTGGATATTCACTGGCGGGCCGTTTCCAGTGATCGGCATTGAATATCTGGGTGCTTTTTAGTCGATTTCACCTTAACCGGCCAAGCAGATGCTCAGCACTGGCCGGTTAAGTTGAAACCAGCCAAAGATAGGCCTGCTATTTCAGCAACTGAAATTAGCAGCCAATCTTAGCCAACGATGCGCTCAATATTAGTGGAAAGCCAATTATCTGGTAAGCGAGAACCAGCAATATTCAGCAGGAGGTAACCAGGGATCTCCTTCTGCACATTGCTGGATAGCCGGTTAAGTGCCATTAAACCAGCCAGGAACCGTTCCTGGCCAGTTAAATAATTTTAAATATGGGGCGGTTAGTCTTATCATGTGCTAACTGCACAAGTGACAGCATGCCTTAAGAACCATCTACAACTTCAAAGTGCAGTCCATGCCCATTTTCAACCCATAACCTGCCTAGTTTCTGCAACCTAACACCGCATACAGTTAATACATGAATTAGAGAATGCTGTCACGCCACCACAGTAAGTTACCATGCTCATACACTAATTCACATTTTAATCGCCCAACACACTTTAATATAAAGGACCCTTAGGGGCGCTTTCACTAAGCTGCGTAGGCACGTACGCACGTCCTACGCGCGTAAATTTTAAACTACCGCCCGGCTATTGTGTGGCCTGGGTGGTAATTTTATTTTTGACATGTGTCCTCTATCAGGTTCATTTTCGAAAGAGAAGGGTGTCCAAAAAGCAACACAAAAGGCACATGGGCCTCCCCGTGAAAGAAGGTCGCCCAAATCCAATAATCGAAACAGGGCCGTAAGGACGTCCTCAGTGCGAGGACGCCCATCTATGGTCCACCCACAGGGGTCGTGTTAGAGGCATGTTATGGACGGCATTACGAGATGGGTGCCTCCAGCGTATAACGGCTAGCGAAATGGTTTCGCATGGGCGGGAACATGGGCGTCCTTAGTTAGAACTGAAATAAAAGCGACCAGGGTAAGGGGGAAGTCGTCTTTATACCCATTAGCGATTTTGTGGAGTTGGAGAGTGGCGAGATCGTTGTTTGGAGAGAAAGCTGAGAGTTTGTTGAGTACCTGGTACCTTTGTCTGTGTGCCGTAATCGGAACGTTTTCACCCTCACCTGCCTCATTTGTGTTTTACCTTTTCAGCTTTCCCTACCCCTTTTAGCCCCTAAACCCAGACACCACTACTCCTTCCTCTATCTCCCCATCCCCTCCCCCTATCCCTCTCCATTCACTGTCCCCAAGTTCATATTTCATTCCCTTACCTGTTTGTAGTCTCTGTTTGTCTCTTTGTCCTGTGTACTGCTGCAGTGTGTTTGTGAAGACTGCTTGGAGAGTGAGTGACTAGAGGGTGTGGCAGGAGAGGTTGTAGCTGGTCAGAGAGCGCTTGCAGTGTGGCTCTGCTGTGTGTGACCGCATTGTTTGTCGGTGGTGGGAGAGTGAGTATCAGCATCAGACAGAGCCAAACGCGGCAGACTGGAAAGGCCCTGGAGTGCCTGCCTGTGTGAATCACGGATGGCCCGAAAATGTAAGCTGTAACCCTGCAGCAGCGGTGGGGGAGGGAGAAGGAAGCAGCAGTGATCCTGGACCTGCAGGAAGGAAGGTAGCGAACGATGCTGGATCTGGGGAAGGCACAGGTGTGCTGGATTTATGGGAGGAGAGGGGCTACAGGGAAAGGGAGATCTATGTGGCCAGGGAGGAGGGGGGGTTGCGGAGACCCATGTGGCCGGGGGGGGGGGGGGGGTGAAAAATTGCTCAGACACTAAGGGTGCCATGAACCAAAAATGTTTGGGAACCCCTGGCCTTGGTCAAGACACTTAATCCTTCATTTCCTCACCTACAAATGTAGGGGCCTTTTTAACTAAAGCTTAGTGCGCTCTAATGGACTGCTGGTAGGTATAGTAAAGAGGTCCCTAAGACTGTGAGCCCTCTGGGGACAGGGAAATTACCTACTGTACCTGAAGTAACTCTCCTTGAGCTACTTCTGGAAAGGCATTAGTAAGCAGTAAAAATAAATGAATAAATAAATAAATCTGATAAGTTCTGTAGTTTGCACTGGTGTGTAGTCTGCAGTTTGCTATTTTTTTTTTTAACTTACTCCCATGGAACACATTAGGGAGATTTATCTAGTGAGGTTGTCAAACCCTATAAGTGAGGGTTTGTCCTGGATTTCCTCAACATAATACCTGATTTACTATTGATAACAAAGCTTGCTAGATCAGGCCGGTGATAGACATTCATATTCAGAGTTCACTACAGGATTTTGATGTTTTGCTAATGTAGACAACTCTTAACAAACGAAGCAGAATCACATAACTATGTGGCTAAGAGAAAACCTGTAGATACACTGTAGGAATGAACAGCGCCATGGATTCCTTTTGCCCACTGCTGAGTGCTCCCACCCAGCTAATTCCTTTAAACATTTACACCGACGCTCACATCATGAACCTTGGAGAAAACAAAATAGCTATGGAACTTAAACACCTTCGTCTTTTCAACAAACCCCGTGCATTCTAGAATGGATATGCAAAGCTGAGAGCAGAATGGATGGTTAGCAGAGAAGAACTGGTTGCTAGGATACAGCACGCAGACATGGTCGGTATTTAATGAAAGAGAATATTTACAAAAGTAGTTGCTTGCATTTCTGGATAGTCTGCCTCGAGGAAAACGAAAAACGTGTGACATGCATCCCGGGAGCAGATCGGCACCTTGCAGGGTGTTTAACACACCCGCTGATTCTCAGCACACCAGCTAACATAGTAATAGATGCAGATCCATCTAGTCTACCCAGCAAGGTGCCTTGAGTTGTACCTGCTGCTCTGTGCAGAAAGTGTAGGTTACCTCATCTGTGCCTTTCTTTAAGATTATACCTGACACTCTATGTAGGGGACACTCCTTTATGTCTGTTTTGAAGTGCAAAAATTGTTTGTTTTTCTTTGCTCCAATGCTTTTGCTATATAGGGATCCTCTGTATTTATCTCATGCATTTTTTAATTCTGTCACTGTTTTTTTTTACCCACCACTTCTCCAGGAGGGTGTTTCAAGCATCCACCACCGTTATAGAATTTGCACTTAGGGGCCCTTTTACTAAGCTGCGGTAAAAGGGGCCCTGTGCAAGCGGTGGGGGCCGTTTTTGCCGTGTGCTGAGGCCCTTTTTACTGCAGCGGATAAAAAGGCCGAAAAAAGAAATGGCCATGCAGTAAGATGTAATGTAATATTGTTTACTGTATACTGAACATAAGTACATAAATACATAAGTGTTACCATACTGTGACAAACTGAAGGTACATCAAGCCCAGTATCCTGTTTCCAACAGTGGCCAATCCAGGTCACAAGTACCTGGCAAGATCCCAAAACAGTACAATACATTTTATGCTGCTTATTCTAGAAATAAGCAGTGGATTTTCCCCAAGTCCATTTTAATAACGGCTTATGGACGTTTTCTTTTAGGAAGATATCCAAACCTTTTTTAAACCCCACTAAGCTAACTGCTTTTACCACATTCTCTGGCAACGAATTCCATAGTTTAATTACATATTGAGTAAAGAAATATTTTTTTCTGATTCATTTTAAATTTAGTACTTTATAGCTTCATTGCGTGCCCCCTAGTCCTAGTATTTTTGGAATGAGTAAGCAAGCGATTCATGTCTACCCGTTCCACTCCACTCGTTATTTTATAGACCTCTATCATATCTCCCCTCAGCCGTCTTTTCTCCAAGCTGAAGTGCCATAGCCATTTCAGTCTTTCCTCATAGCAAAGTCGTCCCATCCCCTTTATCATTTTCATTGCCCTTCTCTGTTCCACTATAATTCCATTGTATCTTTTTTGAGATGCAGTGACCAGAATTGCACACAGTATTCAAGATGTAGTCGCACCATAGAGCGATACAAAGGAATTATAACATCCTCGTTTTTATTTTCCATTCCTTTCCTAATAATACCTAACATTCTATTTGCTTTCTTTGCTGCCGCAGCACACTAAGCAACAGGTTTCAACATATCGTCAACAGTACAGTTCCACTGTAAGTTATTATTAATTAATGTTTGCTAATCTTTTGATAACATACTGTTAAATATAAACCACTTAGAACATGTCGGTAAGTGGGTTATAAATGCCAAATTAAATTAAATTAAATATGCTTGTATTTGCAAATAAGTTGGGTGGCCTGTTTATTCTAAAATTATAGACCTCCATTCAAAGTGGTATACTATAAACTCAGTGCATGTAATTACAATACATAAAAATCAATGTTTACAACACAGTCAGAAACAGATTTCATAAGCCCTGATCTACTGACCTTTGCAGTTCCTTCAACTCTCATAAGATTCATAGCCCATTTAAGCTATCAGCATAAACACATATCAAGCCTCTAACCAGAGCTGCCCAGAACACCCTGTGTTAACTTCCTGCCCTCTGTCTCTGGGACGACATGCTTTCACTTTCTTTCTAAAAGACAAGCAGTTCTGTTCCTGTCATACCTCTACCATCAAGCAAAGCCACAACAGAGAAAACTCTACCTTGCACAAATTCCCATTTAATCTCTCTTATAGGAACACACAGTTTTGCACATTGTGGTGACAGCAGCTAGCACCCTACCTAATAACATTGCAGCCTGTTCCACAGATATGATGGTCTAATCTATCTCACAATATGGAAATCAAAAGTCAATATTTTTAAATATTTTTTCCAGCCTCTCTGCCAGCCTCAAATATCATACCCAGCTCCATGACAGCAGTATGCAGGTCCCTGGAGCAGTTTTAGTGGGTACTGCAGTGCACTTCAGGCAGGCGGACCCAGGCCCATCCCCCCCTACCGGTTACACTTGTGGTGGTAAATGTGAGCCCTCCAAAACCCACCACAAACCCGCTGTACCCACATATAGGTGCCCCCCTTCATCCCTAAGGGCTATGGTAATGGTGTACAGTTGTGGGGAGTGGGTTTCGGGGGGGGGGGTTGGGGGGGTCATCACATAAGGTAAGGGAGCTATGCACCTGGGAGCTTTTTCTGAAGTCCACTGCAGTGCCCCCTAGGGTGCCCGGTTGGTGTCCTGGCATGTCAGGGGGACCAGTGCACTACGAATGCTGGCTCTTCCCATGACCAAATGGCTTGGATTTGGTCATTTCTGATGGGCGTCCTCAGTTTCCATGATGGCCGAAAATCGTGGATGACCATCTCTAAGGACGACCACCTCTAAGGTCGACCTAAATGTTGAGATTTGGGCGTCCCCGACCATATTATCAAAATGAAAGATGGACACCCATTTTGTTTTGATAATACAGGTTTCCCCGTCCCTTCGTGGGGATGTCCTGCAAGGACGTCCTCAGAAAAACTTGGGCGCCCCGTTTGATTATGTCCCTCACAGTGGGTGAGAGATGAGAAGTAGTGGAGAAAATGCAAGATTTCTAAATGTGTTGGTGGTGATTCAACAAGGCTATGGGGGAAGGTAGTTAATTGTGAAAGTCTTCAGATGATGACAGGGAGTGGGTAGAGAAGTTTGAGAGCGAGCAGTTGGCGTAAAAGACAAGACCAAGGCAGTGGCCAAGCTGGTGGAAAGCTTACAATAGCTGGAAGTAGAATGACAAGGTTAAAGTAAGAAACAAATGAGTCAGAGAGGTCATTAGTACGAATATTAACGTCTCAAAGAATGAGGGAAGCGTAAGTTGGTGCAAGAAAGAAAAAAAGCCAGGAGTCAGTTAGGGAGAAAGGAGCAGAATGACTTATCAGGAGGTTGATGAGTTGCAGCTACCTGGAAAGTTAATAGAGTGAATAGGTGGACAGAGTGGATTCAAAGAAAGAAAAAGAGTGAGACTTGAGGTGGAAGAAGGAGTTGAAAGCTAAAGGAAGGGGAGAGTAATAGCCCACCACCACCACCACCACCACCATGCCCAGCTGGGAAGGTCTATGGAAGAAATGGTAACTTCCATGACAGAGGGCAGCAGGAGCTTTAAACCGCAGCTGTTAGCGGCACAAGCCAAAGTCGCACACCTTAGCATGTGCCTTTGCACAGTGTCTTGAGCAACATTATAACATCAACAATTTGCAGGTCTGTTTTTACAATGGCATCATTCTTTTAGATCAGATTGTAACCTGCCTTTTGTGATTACACCATTTAATTTCAATGTTCTCATAATACTGAGATTGTAAAGATATCATCTAGAGGTAGGAGATCATCTCGGTTTAAAAGAAAAAACAGGTTTGGAATCCTTGTAATAAATATAATCTTATCCAGTTCAACGCACTAGAACTGATTCTGCACACACCTATGTGCCAATTCCATGCTATTACATAAATGTTCGATCAGCAGGTAACAAACTTTGTTTAATTAAAGGCTGGATCAGTGAGCATCAACCTGGTTGCCTTTTTTTAACTGAAACCGGGGGGGGGGGGGGGGGGGGGGGGGGGGGGGTTCAGATAAGTGAATTATGTCCAGCAGGTTATATCAAGTGTTGTCATTGTCTAGATGCGGTAAGAAGGGAGGAGGAAAAGCAATGGTCTATAAAACAATATTTGAAGTTACACTGATTGATTCATTGAATACTTCAGTCCTTGAGATTTTTTCATGTCAGATTAAAGATTCTTCTGTTACTGATTCTCTTGGTTGTATTTATGTTGCTGTCCTCCTGGGAAATGGCTATAGTATGTCGTGTTTTTTTAAAATGACTTTCTGTTGGCCTTCCCATTCCTCTCTTCAGCTCTACCATGTAGATCTGCCGCATTTCAGCTGGTGAAGCATCTGGCCCTGCCAACTCAGGGCCTCTGCCCACAAAGAGTCTGGTCTCTCCCCCCCCCCCCCCCCCCCGAAAAACTCTGAACAGGCAGGTCCTGCAGCTTCTCCTCGCGGACATCATCCGGTTGCTGTCATGTTAGGTCAGGCATATCCGGTGTCTGATAGCTGCTGTCAGTTGCCATCAGCACACTGCTAATCTCCTAACACTACTCAAAAAAAAAAAAAAACTGAAGAGGGAAGGGACCCTGTTACTGCTGCACTCATTCACTGTGCTTTCTGTCTGGAGGTTACAGATTTTAAAAAAACCTCTGAACCATTCAGTGGATGGTGATCCTCACCCCACGCACTAAGCCCAACAATCCCACTGCTGCCACAAAAAAAAGAAAAATCTGTCATGTAATGCCTAAGTGCTACCATTAGCACCCACCTGGGGTTAACCCTGCAGCTGCCTAGAGGGTCTGCCCCAGCACTACCCAGGCCCGCCTGCACCTGCATACCTGCTCTTATACTGGCATACCCTCCTCCCACCGACTGGGGCCCACTTGCCTCTGGATGAGTCTCCTGCCTACAAGTTATTCCCAGGTGGTTTATAAGGACACTGAGGCCACAACCCCAGGGGTCCCATAGTTCCTAGAAACTACCCACAGATCAAGGGTACAAACTACCAGAATTCTTAGTCAGTCCAGGACAACAGAGCTAATATAAACTAATACGATTATTATCATAAAAAAGTAGAACAGTGAATGGTAAAAGTTGTAAACAGCAAACAGTAACAGGTAAAATAACAAGGATTCAGTATAAAAGCTAACTAAACACTTTCTTACTATATAAGTAGTACCTGGTGAGGTCAGGAAAATAATTGCTCATAGGAATGGAACAGGGTCTCAGTGCAGAGGTCTCTCTCTCTCTCTCCCCACACTCCCAGCTGAGACTGGAGAATTCCAGTCAGTGTTACCAGGTAGTTGTGGAAAAATAAGCATGTTTTGCTTTAAAAAAACAGCACAAAACAAGTGATATCAGTTCCTAAAAACAAACTTTCTGGGTTAGATCTTGGGCTTCAAGATTAATCAGGGCTCAGAGCATTAGCACTAAGAGCTTTTGACCAATGGCACTGCAGGTTACTTTTCCTTTCAGGGGTTTTCCTGAGGAGTAGCCCTTTTAGGGATTTTCCTGAGTAGCCTAGTGGTTAGTGCAGCAGACTTTGATCATGGGGAACTGGGTTCAATTCCCACTGCAACTCCTTGTAACTGTGGCAAGTCACTTAACTCTCCATTGCCCCAGGTACAAAATAAGTACCTGTATATATGTAAACCACCTTGAATGTAGTTGCAAAAATACCACAGAACGGCAGTATATCAAATCCCATTACCCTTCCCTTCCCTTCTTGTGGGGGAAGGTAAGCTGAAAAGAACTAACCTCTGTTACAGCTGTAATGCCAAGGTCAGACACCACCTGATGGCCAATCAAGGGAAATGCACTGAAGGGAAAACGGTGTCAAAACAACCTTACAAGTTCACCACAATAGACCATTGGTTTGACTCAGTAGGGCTTTTCTTATGTTCCCCAGCTGCTCTCATAATTTTCTACAGAGAGGTTATCTGCCTAATTGTATCTGTACAACTTTAAACAACTAGAACATCTTTATCTATATAGCTCTATATAGACAAGTTATTCATTTAAAGTTTAAAATGTTATTTCTGTATTCAGACTTAAATGAATAAGTTATGTGATAACAGCTCGATGTTTATGATATCCCTCCCCCACCCCCCACCCCACCCCCGCCGCCCTTTCCCTAGAACACTTGGTTCCCTCTCAAGTTATGTGGATAAATTTTAGCTGTATATTGATTTATGCAACCAAAATCTATGTATCTACTGGCTTCTGATTTTCAAAGAAAAGCATTTATGAGGCCGGCACCCAACAATAACCTCATAAATACTTTTGAATAGCAATCCCCTTGAATATAGTGATGTCAGAAATGTTCCTTGTATTTCCAATTGCCAACCCATCCATAGGATGATTGTAATCTGTATGCATTTAAAAATTAGCCTTATACATGCAAGGACAACATGAGGTACTCCAAATTCTTCCCTCTTTCAGTTGATCAAAGTCTCATAATGGGATTGTAGATGTAGCACAGACCAGCAAACAGTGTCAGATCAAGCAGTGAAGTTTCCTGTGAGCATCCACTACTGTGTACTGCACTGTAATGGTGTGCCCCTGAATATGCTCACCGATGAATGCTCCCTGCAGATATATTTACCACTTTTTTCACATTTTTGTTTGTATTTGCCAATTATTTTATAGTACTTCTCTAGAAGAGTTACAAAAGAATGCCATCGAATAGAAGGCGAGAACTATGCCATACCACACCAAATACCTGCAAAGAAGGATAATTGTGCCTGCACAGTTTGAGGAATGGCTTCAACTTTAATGGCGGGTCATGATATGGAATGCCTTAAACCCCCTGCATGTGCAATTAGAAAGCAGTTTGGGGAAAGTTAAGAATGGGGGGAGGGGGACACATTTATTATAGATCATTTCTGTAGAAAAGATAGCAACTTAAAGCAAACACCATAAGGTCTGAGTGGCAAGGAAAGATCAGGCAGTACCACTTAACTCTCCAGGGTCCCATTTCACTAAGGCATTTTGACGAACAATGGAAGAAAAGCCTGACTGGATAAGAACCAAGAAGCAAGCAGTAAAATACAATTTTTTTCCTTAAGTCAGACTGTTTGCCGAGGTTCACATAAGGCCGGAAGGGACAGGAGACTAATCAAAATGATTGAAGTTGTCCTGTGGTGACTTCAGCCATGTAATAAAGCATACAGTAAAAAAAATCATTACTGCCAAGGCTGCTGAGAGATGCCGGGAAACCAGAACAGATCAAAGTCAGCTCACTAAAGGGTTCTGATGTGCTACAATGTGTAAGCTCACTATGACTTCAAGACATTTCAAAGCAGAATTGCCCAGGAATAAAGTTATTCATTCAAACTAGGAATAATTGCAAGGCCTAATTTGTATGTTCTAGAGGTCAGTGTGGAAGAATTTCCAATAGAAGAAACTTTTTCAGTTTAAGCTTTGTGTTTCTGACACTGCTATCGGTGGATGTTCTAACTCTTTCTCTTCACTGCTGCACCTGCTCAAGTGATGGAGGGGAGCAAAAGAATTGTAGAGTCCAACAGCTCAACCTGTTCCAATGACCCAATTCCACCACTGCCTGCTGAGACATCTCTGGCACATCTTTGAGGCCCTCTAGTGGGCATTTACTAAGCCGCGTAAGGCTCTACACGCGCCCATCGTGTGCCAAAATGGAGTTACCACCCGGCTACGGCATGGCTGTTGTGGTAATTTCATTTTTGGAACACGGCCAATATGCGCGCATAGGTCATTACTGCCCGGTTACCACTAGGTCAATGGCTGGCGGTAAGGTCGCAGACCCAAAATGGATGCACGGCAATTTTGATTTTGCCTCACGTCCATTTTCGGCAAAGATTTTCAAAAAGGGCTTTTTTACAGGCGTGCTGAAAAATGGATCGGCATGTACCCAAAACCTGTGCCTACGCTACCGCTAGCCATTTTTCAGCTCACCTTAGTAAAAGGACCCCACAGTGATTAACAGCACTCTAGGAAGGCTGCTATTGGTGACATTACTACTGAATATATAGGTGGCAATTCTATAAAGGGTGCTAAAAATTAGACCCCAAAACCTGTGTGCCCAGATTCCATTATAGACTAGAGCCTAAGTTGATATTTGAGTGCCAACCTTTAAGCACCCACCATGTAAAAGGCAGATATAAGTGTGGGCACCGAAATGTTGATACCTAGGCGTGCAGTTTACAGTAATCTATACATTTGGTGCCTAAGCCTGTGAAACGTTCATGCCCCACCCACACGCATGCCCTGATTGCACTTATCCACTAAAACACTTAAGGGCCCTTTTACTAAAGGGTTGGCGTGAAGCAATAGGCTTGCCACGTGCCAATCCGGAACTACCACCAGGCTTCCGCAGCAGCCTGGCGGTAATTCTGCCCCCAGAATGCGCCATTTCCAGTGCTGTGGAAATTTATTTCTGTATTTTTATCACCGGGATTACCCAGTGGAAATCGGGCAGCGCCATTAACACTGGGTTTTCGTAGGAGCCCTTACTGCCACCTCAATGGATGGCGGTAAGTGCTTCCCTCCCGGAAATGGCTACATGGTGAGTGTGAACTTACCACATAGCCATTTCTTTTTTCGGCCTCTTTACCGTCTGTGGGCTAGTACATGGCCCCTTTTAACACAGCTTGCTAAAAGGGACCTTTAGCCGCTAACTGATAGAATAGCACTAGTGCCTAACAGCCGTTTACCCCCATTTGAGGGTCTAAAGTTATGAACCTAATTAACGCCTAACTTGTGCCTGAAATTAAGGATCACAAATCAGTAATTACTCTTGGAGCGGATCACTATCATAACAAATACACTGAAATCACTTTGGGCCCATTTTACTAAGCGGCGGTAAGCCCAACGCAGATTTACCTCTCGCTATACAGGAAGGACCGCTGGGCTGCTGCAGTAGCCCAGTGGTACTTCCCACCCCTAGCATACTGTCATTTCCAGCGCTACAAAAATGTATTTATTTTTGTTGCGCCAGAATGTACGCAGTAGTAATAAGGCAGTGCCACATGCTGCCCGGTTACCGCTGGGTTAACACTGGAGACCTTACCACTACATCAATGGGTGGTAGTAAGGGTTCCCCCCAAAATGGCCATGCGGCAAGTGCTTTACTTGCCAGCTGGCCATTTCCTGTAGGAAAGTGAGACTTTCCTTTTATCAGCTGCAGTAAAAGGGAGCCTCGGCGTATGTGTAAAACGTGCACCAATGGCAGCACCAGGGGCGTAGCTACGTGGGGCCACGGGGGCCTGGGCCCCCGTAGATTTGGCCCTGGACCCTCCTGTTGATGACCCTCTTGACCCCCCCTCCCGCCGCCAACCTGCCGTCGCCTACCTTTGCTGGCGGGGGACCCCAACCCCCGCCAGCCGAGGTCCTCTTCTTCCTTCATTCTGTTTCTGAGTCTGATGTCCTGCACATCAGACTCAGAAACAGAATGAAGGAAGAAGAGGACCTCGGCTGGCGGGGGTTGGGGTCCCCCGCCAGCAAAGGTAAGCGACGGCGGGGGAGGGTTGGTGATGGGAGTGGGGGGTCGAGAGGCTCGTCGGCAGGGGGGGGTCAAAGTTGGTGGTGGTGGTGGTGGTGGCGGCAGCGGTGGGGGGGAGGGTGTCAGCAATGGCGGGGGGGTCAGCGGCACCGGGAGGGGGGCTAAAATGTGCCCCCTCACCTCGGGCTCTGGACCCCCCTCCTGCCGAAGTCTGGCTACGCCCCAGGGCAGCACCAACCTCCTTTTGCCACAGTTTGATAAAAGGGGCCCTTGTTGTGGTATATATACTACCTATTTGCAGTATATCCTAACAATGTCATGCCTTGTGCTATTGCATATATGGTTAGTAGCATCCTGGCAATGTCCCACAGAAAAAATGTTGGCACAGCCAAGAATTTAAAAGCGATGCTGTGGGCTATTCTACAGGATTCCTGAACCTGGCTTCTGCTCTTCATACTGACTGGAAATGCCACAAATACAGTACTTACAGGACCCAAGAAGGAAATAGGTCTCAGATTACAGCTATGATTTTATTAAGCTGAAGATCCACAAAGGAACAGGGAAACATTGCATGGCAGTCAAAGGCTAGAACTGGATCCCTCTCTGTGCAGGTATACTGTAATTATATTTGGGCAAGACAAGTATGGGTCCATGGCTTCAGTGGAAGTAATGGGCACTGCCAAAGAGAAATCCCTGGGTTGGCCAGGACTGAAGACATTGTAGAGGCAACATTCAATGTCCTTAAGGGGAAAGAAAATCAGTTAATGCAGAATGGTGACATCCAGTGACCTATCCTATGATTGTAAGGTTCTAGCATGAGGCTGGAGTAAGACCTCTGGCAAAGTGTTCTCAGTCACACTCTAATCCTCAAGAACACGTGCAAAACCAGCAAAAAGGAGAGAGGACACACAAGATGAGGAAACCCAAGCTAGATTATGCAAATAAGTTGTTATGGTCGGAGTAGTGAGCCCTTGCTCCGCAGAGATGAAGCCTAGGGAAGACTAGTCTTCAGATGAGAGACAGTCACTAAAGCAAGGTCAACATCGTAGGAGCAGGACACAGACTCAGGAAACAAAGTTAGTGACTTTGATATAGAGCAAGGCTGCATCTCTGTTCTCAGGAACAAGACTGTGAGGAACAAGACTGTCTCTCTAGACTCAAGAACAAGGCTGCATCTCAGAACAAGACTAGCCCTTACCACCACATCAATGGGTGGTAAGACTTGATACGGCCATGTTTTGGCTGGCGTGCCTTTGTCAGGAGCCTCAATAACAAAAGATAAATACATACCCATAAATGTAAATATATAAATTAATGTAAATATTAAAAAATATGTAGGTGAAAAGGTGATGCAAAAGCAGTACAAAGATAAAATGTGGGTGCATAAAACAAGTTGAAATCAAGAAATAATCGTAAATCAAATAATATGAGCAAAGATGATCAGATGGTACCCGAAGAGACTAAATTTTAAAAACTAATGGATGTCAATTAAAATAAATATCAATACATGACTTCATTGAGTGTCCCCTAGTCTTGGTACTTTTTGAAAGAATAAAAAATCGATTCACTTCTACTCATTCTACACTACTCAAGATTTTATAATCCTTAATCATATTTCCCCTCAGCCATCTCTCTTCCATGCTGAAGAGCCCTAACCTCTTTAGTTTTTCCTTATATGAGAGGCATTCCATCCCCTTTATCATTTTGGTTGCTCTTCTTTGAACTTTTTCTAATTCTGCTATATCTTTTTTGAAATACGGTGATCAGAACTGAATGCAATACTCAAGGTGAGGTCACACCATGGAGTGAAAGACCACAGAGAAACAGATCTAATAACATTCTAGCCATCAATAAAACAATTTAGGGCAATCACATCGCTCTTCAATTTGCCTCTTTGCAGTGACTTTTGTTTGTCTTTTTGGAGCTGAAGTAGTTGCATACAGCTTACATTTAAGTGTTCAGGCTGACATTTATTTAGAGCACTGCACTCCTGCCATACATGGTATTCAACAGTCATACAGCATAGATTTAATCCTACTACACCTGTGCTTCCGTCTATTGGTTAGCCATTCTTCACTTTATTAAGTTTAACAAAGTTTAACCGCAAAGCATATTATAAGTTAGAACTTCATTAAAATAGTTCATTATCTCCTATGAACCATCTTTCTAATTTTGAAATGTTTCAGTCTTTGGCCTCTCACACTGTGATTAGTGCCCTGAGCTTACTCATGCGACAGCTGCTCCAGAAATGCTTTTAGCACTTCAGATTTCAAAAAAGGCACGAGTCATACATTGTATGTTGGCCTCACCTTCACTGGCAAACACATAACAAATGTAGTGCCCGTTGGCATAGCTGTGTGCAGCTGGGGGCATATGCCTTTCAGCTGATACCTTCACTTAGAAGTCTTGAAAGAGCAGCAGCTAATTTGTCTTATATTCCACATTCAATGCAGTGCACTGCCATCAGCTTAGAAAATTTAGAATCTTTGCTATAATGTGCCTTGGTGTATTGCTTTCTTCTCTCCATACTCTTATCCTTTGTGCCCATTGTGTCTTTACTGAGATTTCTTCTGGTGGGAAGCCAAGTGTGCAAGTAGCCACAATTCCATTAACTCTGCAAGGTCTCAATTTTTTACCATTCTTGGTAGACCCAATCACTCTAATATTATTAAATCTGCCCTTATTCTTCCACATGCTTCATCAACTTTTTCTTTTGGGCATCTAAACCTGACCCATGCTTCCACTGGCTGTATGCTATCTTCTTGCACCAATATTCAATTCTGTGCCCAATGAAGTCGTAACATTATGCCTCTCCTTGACTGTCTATATCTCATTGATCAAAGACTGTAACTTAGAGGGCTTGTCCTTTGTTAGTATCTTGAATTACCATAGTGGTTCTTTCACCGCTTCCGTGGTTATCTTGGGTTGGTCTACTTGGGTTTTGTATTTTTTATCAACAAGTCCCAGGCTGCTCGCATTTCTAAGTTCTCCTGTTTCATTTGACAACAGTTTTAGTTCAGTAGGCTTTTTTTTTTAATGGCCACGCACTATAGCCATTAATACAAAAATTAGAAAATCGACTATTTTACTGCTGGGCTAATAATGGCCTTAGCGTACATGAAAGACCTGCACAAGGGTGTGCTAAGGCCACTTTTTATCACAGCTTTGCAACAGGACCCCATAAATAGGTAAATAAACAAAGGCACCTTTAAAATCCCAAAAAAGGTTTCAAAAAAACGTATTTCTTACCCAAAATGGTGTTTGGAATCATTTTACCACTATGGTAAAAACTGGAAAAAGGGGAAATTAAAAAAAAAAAGATCAAAAGACATACAATATGATGAGATTTCTCAGTCCACCTCTACTTTCTTGTACTGGTTTTTGGACTATATGTGGGGGGGTTTCTTACCTTCACCTTTTGGTGTTGTTTTGGTGTACTTAGGGCTGACACCAAGCCAGGGGCAAACTGACAGTGGTCTGGGCTCCTCGGCAATAAAGATCATGAGCCCCTAACCACCTATCAAAAGTGACTAGACTAAATGGAGGCTAAGGGAGAATGGGCCCCTACTGCTGTAGGCCCTCAGACACTGCCCTATTGTAATACTAATGATCTATTTTCTAATATACTTCCATTATTCACGATGTATTGTAAGCCACATTGAGCCTGCAAAGAGGTGGGAAAATGTGGGATACAAATGCAATAAATAAATAAATAGTCAGCTCACCCCTGCATCAAGGATTGGATTTTCTCTGTAGTCGGCCCCATGCTTTGGACTCCCCTACCTCTGAGTCTTCCATCTGAGAATAACCTGATTCATTTCCTCAAGAAACCGAAGACCTACTTGTTTACTCAAGCATTGACTATTATCGGGTAGAGTTTATTTACTTCATTTATTTTATGAACTGAGTGGTATAATTTGGGCTTTTGTTTCCTTCTGTTTTGATTTGTTCTCCATACAAAATGTTTATGACTAAAAGCATATAAATAAGCAAATAAAGAAAATCGCAGTTCAGAATCATTGCCTCCGTATTTGGCATCACAAGATTAGACTATTTATTTTCCTTGTGGATGTTCATAGTAATATATCAGAGGTATGGTTCAGTGCACCTTTAATGGAAAGAATAAGCAGCCACTGTTGCACTGTTTAAGACATTGCTGCTTTTTTCATTGTTAGTAAAGCAAACAATGTCACCATTATACTTGAGCTCCTTCATGTGGGGGGATGGGAGAATACTGCAATTTAGTGCTACTTTAAAAATTATTTTTGTAAGATCTAGTATTTTAGTTTTTATGTTTAAACTGTTTTATTGACGATATGTATAATACAAATCAGCTTGACTTATTCATACAACATGGCTCAGTATACAAATTCGACATTCCAACAACATACTCAACATCGTCAATCACTTTTTTCGTTTTTCTCCCCCCTACCCCCTCCCCTCCTTACAACTTTTTATGTGTGAACATTTTATTTGTCGCAATTTTAATTGATGGAATCAAGTATAAAACAATACAAACTTTCCATGCATTAGCCTCTTGGTCTAGATCAATAAGTAAAAGAGAAAAGGAATACCTTTTGTTTAATCTTGAACTCCCTTTTCTCCCTTATGTTTAAATCTTTGTATTGAAATTTCCCAAATAATAAACAGAACCAAAGGCAAGAACATGAGACACAGAGGCATGTTGTACAAATCAGAGCACCAAGGACCTTGACTCTTATAGCCCTCGGCACACCCACCACACCTCTACCTTGTACACACGTAGAACCAACAGAACGCCACCTCCCCTTAACCCTCCCCCCATCCCCACCTTCCCCATGCTCCATGATATACCCTTACGAATTCAAGATTCTACTGCATGCTACTGGGGTTAACGTGTCCCAAAATGGTGACCACCTCTGACAATATGCTTCCCCCGTGGTCGAGGCTAGGTCTCTGATCCCCTGGCGCTCCAACGCACATAAATGTATCATCCTAGCCCGCCACTGCTGAAGGGTAGGCGGTTCCGCTCCCATCCAGTGCTGGAGAATTACCTTTTTGCCCATGAGGACTGACCGTTTCAGAAATGGTTTTAACCCCTGGACTCTCTGCACAGAGAGGTAAAATTGATCAAATAACTTAGTTTTTAAAAAAAGAAGCTGTGATACTATTATTTTTTCCAAAATGTGAGTATAAGAAGTAAAGCATGAAAACTTGGAAATGAGTCTTCAGCAAAACTCCATGATAAGAATTGTGGGGTCCTATTACTAAGCTGCAGCAAAAGGGGGCCTGTGCTAGCATCAGCGTGTGTTCTTGACGCACGCTGAGGCCCCTTTTACTGCAGCGGGTAAAAGGCTGCCTTTTATTTAAAGAAATGGTCATGCGGAAAGTGATGCACTTGCCGCGGAGCCATATCGGGGGGGGGGGGAGGGAGCACTTACCGCCACCCACTGAGGTGATGGTAAGGGCTCCAAAGCTAACCCAGCGGTAACTGGGTAGTGTATGGCACTGCCTGATTACCACTGGGTAAACACCAGCACTACAAAAATAAAAATATTTTTGTAGCGCCAGAAATAGCGCATGCTGGGGTAGGATCTACCGCCTGGCTGCTGTGATAGCCCAGCTGTACTTCCCAGTTTAATGAGCAGTAAACTCATGTTGGGTTTACCGCCGTTTAGTAAAAAAAAAACCTGTGTTTGGAGTAGAAAGGTATTGTTCATAACTGATGTCAGACTATGCAGAAAAATCTATACAGCTGGGGTGGGTGATTTTGAGCTTGTACTTTCATCACAACCCATCCAACTGCTGAAGTACAATAAAAAAGAACATTTATTCACAGTATTATCATTTTAAACAGCACTGAGCACTGAACTTACAGGAATTTGAGTCAACATACAGTGGTGCCCTCCTGTGTTATGGAACATCACAAAGCCAGCCTTCAGACAGCAGAAACAAAACTGTATCTTGTGGCATTTCTTGAAATAGCAGTAATACAGGTTGTACTGGGGTTGATTGTAGTACTCTTCCATTTCACTCTAAGGGCCTTTTTACAAAGCTGCAATAGGCATTAATGTGTGCTTACTGCAGCAAAAAGTGACATATATTTATTTAGATTTTGCTCACACCTTTTTCAGTAGTAGCTCAAGGTGAGTTACATTCAGGTATGCGGGATATTTCTCTGTCCCAGGATGGCTCACAATCTAAGTTTGTATCTGAGGCAATGGAGGGTTAAGTGGTTTGCCCAAGATCACAAGGAGCAGCAGTGGGATTTGAACCGGTCACCTCTGGATGTCAAGACTGGTGCGCTAACCACTAGGCCACTTAAATGTTTAAAGATGCAAACTTTGGGACTACTTCCTTGGAAAAATGCCCAAGACAGCAGCTCAGTGGTATTGCTGCCACATGGAGAACCAGGGTTCAAATACCACAGTAATTTCAGAAAGTATGTGCGCTACCCGCATGCTAAAAAATACTATTTATTTTTTTGCTTTGGGGGCATGTCTGGAGTCAGAGAGTGGGCATGTTCTATGCTAATCGGTTAGTACAGCTACATAGCCGCGTGCTAACTGATTAGCACATGCTTAGCGCATGAGCTCTTACTGCCTGCGTAATGGGTGGTGATAATGGCTCATATGCAAATCTGTTTTAATGGCCATGCAGGAATGGCAAAATTAGGGAGCCTTTTACCAAGCTGTGGTAAAAATGGCCCTGTGGTAGCAGAGGGGGCTGTTTTTGCCGTGCACTGAGGCCCATTTTACTGCAGCAGGTAAAAAGGGCCAAAAGATTACTCTAACTGCATAGCCATGCGGGAGGGGAGCACTTACTGCCACCCATTGAGGTTCTAACCTGGCGGTAATCGGGCAGTGTACGGCACTGCCCAATAATGCCAGATAACCCCCATGTTAGAAAATCAGGTCTGATTTTCTGTAGCATCGAAAATGGCGTTCGCTGGGGTTGGCATTACCACCAGCACCCACACTGGGCTGGCAGTAGCTCCAAATTGGCATGCAGTAAGCTTGTGTTGGGTTTACTGCCACTTTGTAAAAGGGCCCCTTAGCTCGTGGCCATTAATACAAAAAATTAGGAAATTCAGCCATTTTACTTCAGTGGTAAAGATGGCCTTAATGCAAGGGAAAGACCCATGTAAGGGCACGCTAAGGCTGACTTTTGCTGCTGTTTGGTAAAAAAGCCCCTAAATGTATAGACCTATAATATTATTTTACAATAGACTGAGAATTAAGATTTTTTTTTTCATTGAATTATTGACTGCTATACCAGAGCCAGGCTTTTAGAATTTTTCAACCAGTCAAGTTCCTAAGTACTGCAATAAGATTTCACATTGCATTTTCATTCCCCGTAGCCACTTCTGAGGAAACCAGGAGATAAAACAAACAACAGGCTCCATCCTGTTTAAATTATCAGATAACACTTAATTGCTAATGAAAGTTTTGAGTGCAATCTGAGTAGAAAATTGCTGGTTTTGTGCACAAGGTCTTCTGATAGCTAGATAAAATTACAGAAACCAGATGTGGCTCTGCTATTAAACAAATGAAATGGCCAAGAGCTGTGACACCATAGCAGTCCCAATAGGATGTTGCCATGTTCGACTTCCTCCAATTCACACTGTGGGGCATGGATGGACAAAGAAAGCAGGAGGGAGCTGTCCAGCTCTGAGCCAGTTCCAATTGGACAGCTTGGAAGAAGATTTACTAAAGAGAGCCATTTTGTCTCAGTTTTTCCTCATACGGTATTTTTCTGTTCTTTCCTGTCTAATGACTGCAGTTCTTTTCTGATTATGTTATTTCCTTTTATTGTAAACTGCTTTGTGCCTCTATATGTTGAGCGATACAGCAATTCTAAAAAAAAAACATAAACCATTTGCTGTTCATAGGACAGACACAAATCAAACAAATAGGATCATATAAGTGGAATTGCCAATTCAGTTTGAACATTTTTTGAATATTTCTTGTTTCCTGTGCAATCTTTCCAGTCCTTTGCACTTTTGCCAAATGGCTTTGGGTAAATAGTGGGCTGGCTAAGCCTGTAGAGGAGCTTCATTTCCCAGTCCACTGTGGGCAGGGATGGGCATACAAGCAAAGCAGGTTTAGAAATTCCAGAATGGAATGGTAGGAAGGTTTTAAACATCAGGATGGGCTCAGTCTGGTCTTAACTGGGTTCCTCTAATACTGTAAGTGCAATTACACAGAAAAACATATCAAACACATATAAACAGCAAGTGACCGACTCACCTGCAAATGCGCAGTAGAGTCGGAATGCTGAGAGTGTAGAAGTCCAAGCCCCGCCTCCACCAGCAGTACAGCCCAATAGGGAGGAGGGCTTGGACATGGGCGTGGAAATCGGAGGAGGAGGGAGCAGGGAGGGAAGGAGCGGGCGGAACTGAGGGAAACAGACGCTAGGGGGAGGGCAGGGGAGAGAGCAGGGTTGGTGGACGGGGGGGGAGGCCATAGGAAAACAAAAAACTAGCCCGTTGTTACGGGCTTAACGGCTAGTGCATTTTTATTGGACGCATGGCAGCATATAATCAAGGGGCTTGTGCTCATGGCTTGCGCAGCGGTAAGGGATGACGGTAAGGGCTCCCTGCCATATAGCCATGCGGTAAGACTTCTCTTACCACATTGCCATGTGTGTCTGGGGGCTTTTTACCTGCTGCGGTAAAAAGGACCCTGGTGCACGGGAAAAATGGCCCCCACCGCTAATGTAGGACCCTTGTTCCTGCAGCTTGGTAAAAGGACCCCTTGGTTTCTTGGAGATGGGCTGATGTCGTATTGAAGATGTGAGATGAGGATGACTGCAGTGGCCTATTTGGATACACGCTCGCTGCGCAGGGCCTTAAGCTCCAACTCCCTTTAGATAATTTCATTAGAACTCTATCATTTATAGATGTCAGGTCATTGTGCCCTAGAAGTGGAAGAGTAGGGAATGACATTTTCTAGTTCTGAAAAGACTTGAAGTATTCTTGGTAAAGAGAATAGTCCTACCTATGTACTACTACTGATGAGCACAATGACATGAAACTATTTCCTTTTCTTCTTATGAACTTGGACAATTTGTATGAGTCCTCATGAATGAATGTTGAACATTCTCTGTAAATGAAGCATAAATCATCAACAATTTACATCAACAATTTCTATTTTTATTTTATTTTAAGGGATGAGCATTTGTTTCTGGTTTCAGTTCTGAACATTTTTGTGCATAAGGTTTGCAATAAATAAGACTTTACACACATAAAGGGGGTTAATTTTGGAAGACATTTGCAATCTTCAGTCATCCATATATAAATGGGAATTTTTAGAAAGGACTCTATTTACTCATAGATGTCCATAACAGGCCTAATTCTATATATGTTGCCTAAAAAATCAGCACCAAAGGAAAACACTCTTAGGCGTATTCTGTAAACCATGCCTATAGTTATGTGTGGTTTACAGAACACACCTGAATCCATCCACGTGACTAGAATTTAGGTGCAGCCAATTACACCAATGAAAAGCTGGTGTAAATGCCCAAGCCTAACTTTATCCTACCAAAATGCAGGCAGTATTGAGTGCAACTATCTTACTAGGGACTTTACACCTAAACTAACATTACTTTCATTAGTACTTGTTCTCCCATCAGAATATATTCTCACATCATGATTTTCACAAGCAATTCAAGCAGTATTGCTCTTGCCTCAGTAGTGCTAAATTGCCAGACAGTGATTTATGGCAATTCAAAACAGCACTAACTTCTTCAACAGCTTTTATTCATTTATATTAACATCTTAAGCACACTTATCTTAGGTATGTTCGAACTGGGGGCTCAAAACTGTGCTACCTCTCTGTGCGATGTCTGTTTGACTTGGTTAGGACTTTTCATTTATAGCTATTGTTCTAAGCCCAGTCCTGTGCTTCCTTCCTGTGTGGTTTCTACCATGTGAGTCTAAGTGGGGTTGTCTTTTCCTCTTCAGTTTCTTTGTGCCTGTGTGTAGGGTCTTTTGACCCCTTGTTTGTGGCTCTGTTTAGTGCAATGTGTGTGCACTGCTTGAATAGTACTTGCTCAAGAGATTCTGTTCTGGTTCTTTCCCCTTCCCTCTGGTACGATTTGGTTCCAGTTCGGCCGTGAGGCCCGTACACTTGGACTCTGTATGAGTGGGTTCCGGATCGGCTGTGAGGCCCGCCTGAGTGGTCTGTCTCCCTTTTCTGGTGGTGTTTGTTGCTTGTCTTGAGTGTGCTGTCTATTTGCCATGTCTGGTATCCTGTGTATATTCTGTGCCTGCTTCGCCTCTGCTCTGCGCCTCTCCAGAGGACTTGTCTGCTGCAGCCCAAGGGCTCACCATCCCAGGTCCCATGACACCTACCCATGCTCCTCCCATGGCACACCCATTTTTGAGATCTATGCAGTAGAATTTACGTGGACTACTATATAGAATATGCTTAGTGAGTACTGCGCATAAATTCTAATTAGTGTCAATTAGTGCCAATTGCTTGTTAACATCCAATTATTGGTATTGATTGGCTTGTTAACCAATTGAGTTGTATGCACAAAACAGAATATGTCCAGATTTACATGTGCAGCTCTAGTTGCACTATACAGAATTTGCAGAAATACATAAGTAGAGGAGTGTGGTAGCCGTGTTAGTCCACTCTTAAGGTTATCAATAGAAATCAAACAAAATAAAACATGGAAAAGAAAATAAGATGATACCTTTTTTATTGGACATAACTTAATACATTTCTTGATTAGTTTTCGAAGGTTGCCCTTCTTCGTCAGATTGGAAATAAGCAAATGTGCTAGCTGACAGTGTATATAAGTGAAAACATTCAAGCATTATTATGACAGTCTGACAGGGTGGGAGGATGGGGGTGGGTAGGAGGTATGCATGGGGACACCAAAGCATATCATTGATATTCTAACAGGATGGGTGTGGATAGGTGAGGGGTGGGGTGATCAACAGAGACATACAGCTTTATGGTTTATAATGGGCTGTGTTGGGGCATAGTTTGGTCCTGGTCTGAAGTAGTCAAAAATCGACATCTGTTCCCCATTTTATAAAGGGAATGCATGCGCATGACCTAATATTTCACTGTGGGAATTTACAGTTGCTCCCTGGCATATATAATTTTTTAAGTACTTGTTTTATTCAGCCCTCTACAGGAGAGATTAAGGAAGATATCTTCTTTAATCACCTGTTGTTTATGTTGTTTATTCCCCCCCAATCGATAATAAAGATTATAGCTTCTGTATGTCATTAGCAGCATTCGCACATGCAGGTTTGCAAAATAGCTGACATACACCGTGTAAGCTGTCGAGTTTCCTTCATTGTTTTTTCCCATGTTCATATTTGTAAAATGGCTGCTCCCATTGCTCATACTGGCAACTACATATGCACTCCTGAAGGTATTTTACAAAATACTCTACATTGGCAGATCCTTTTCTAAAATACGAACAGAACCTTACATGTCCCAACCTGGACATCTGATGTGTACAGTCCATGTAAAATGAGGTTCAAAACCTCTGAATTCATCTATATAAAATTGATTTACTTGCATTAAAATCAATTTTTACATTCAATAATTTCTGAAATGAACCAAAAAGAGTCAGAAAATTGGCCATAAAAATCAGAAAATAATCTGAAACCTAATCAATTTTTTTCCTTGGACACCCCTATGAATTATCCTTTTTTATTCATTAATGGGTCCTTTTACTAAGGTGTGCCGAAGAATGGCCTGTGCTGTTGTAGGCGCATGTATTGGACGCGCGCAGGTCCATTTTTCAGCGTGTCTGCAAAAAAGGCCTTTGTTGTTGCCGAAAATGGACATGCGGCAAAATAAAAATTGTCACATGTCCATTTTGGGCCTGAGACCTTACTGCCACCCATTGACTTAACAGTCAGGTGTCACGCGTTAACCGGGTGGTAATCATCAGCATGCATACACTGCCAATTACCACCCAGTTAGCTCTACTTGGTAGAAAATAAAAAATATTTTCTGCGTGTATCAGACATGTAAAAAATGTAATTACTGCCCAGGGCACACAGTAGCTTGGTGGAAGTTCCAAATTGAAGCGCATTGGACGCGCATAGGTGCCTACGCACCTTAGTAAAAGGGACCCTAATTCAGATGGAGTAGGATGACAGACGTATGTTGAAATGTAGTGGAGTTGTGATTGAATTATTGCTTAGCCTCTTTGGTTTCTTGCACTTTGTTGGTGGAGGGGCAAGATCAATTGTCTTCAGTCATCCAATTCCCATATAATTGCTGACTTCAAGGTGAGAACTCTTCTTGTTAGAAAAGTATTGATGCCCATTCTAGTTAGGCTAATAATATATTATATAATTTATAAGGGGCTTCTGTAAAAAAAGGTACCTAGGGTGTTTAAAGAATTTTTCTGAGATTCACAGGAAGCTTGAGCAATGTTTCTTCTTATGATAGGATATGATTAGTTTTTGGCAACAATTTTGAGATACACAATTTTCTAAGTAACAATCTTGAGTAAATGAAGCCCATAATGATTAAAATATCTAATGATACAAGTACAGAGAGCATGCAGAGTTAGTAAAATGTTTCCCATACCCTTCTGTAGCTTCGTGCCGCATCCATCAAAGATGAAGAAGAAGAAGAAGAATCCAAAGATGAAAACATTTACATAGATATGAACCCAGCTTCCAGTAAGTCATCTTTGTTATATTAAAAGCCAGGTGCAAGGTTCTTTTCTAAGGAAGATTAAAAAGTGGCACAAATTTTTTTTATATATGTTCCATATTTATAGAACACGTAAGACTTTCTGAGGCTGATTTTCAGACTGCGGGAGGTAGACCGGCTAACTTTCGCGGTCAACACTGAGCCTGGATATTCAACGCCGGGAGGTTTCTGGTGACCGGCATTGAATATCCGGTTAATTTTTCTCCAGTTTCAAGGTAACCTGCTAAGTCAATATTCAGACTTGGGGGCCCTTTTACTAAGATGCACCTAAAAGTGGCCTGCGCTAGTGTAGGCATGTGTTTTGGACGTGCGCAGGTCAATTTTTCAGCGCGCCTGGAAAAATGCATTTTTGTGGCTGAAAATGAACATGCAGCAAAATTAAAACCAGCGCATGTCCATTTTCAGCCTGAGCCACCCATTGACTTTGCGGTAAGCTCTCATGTGCTAACCTAGCGGTAAGCGGCCAGCGCATGTAAACTGCCGATTACCGCCGGCTCGTTTGTTTATGTATGCTTAGATGAGGCATAGTTCATTTGTTTGAATAAATATGGAGTAAATAATGTGTCCCCTTTTCAATAAAAGATTGCAACATGGTTTATATACAATATTGTTGTTCTCTAGTACTTCAGTTGTCACACGCAAGCGAAACAGATAGAAACTGAATGCAGAAAAATGGGTTGAAATTTCTAACGCGATCCACTTATCCACTTGAATCGCCTATGACTGCCTAACCCCTGATATTCAGCAACACTAAACTAGGCAGTGCCACTGGATATTGGCCTTAACTGGCCCCAGAAAAAAGTGAGAAGATCAGAGGCAGTACAGGGGGAGGCACTGAGGAGGAGCCAGGGGTTATGTGAGTGCCGGTAATATTCAGTGCCAGGCCCACACAGCTAAGCTGGTGAATTCAGGACTCACCCATTTAACTTTGGGGGTCCCACCACTGAATATCAGCCAGGATCCACATAACTAGATTTAACTTTCTTAAGTGGTCCCAATCCCTCTCCTGGCCCCCAAAAGGAGCCTCCCTCCGTCCTTCCCCCCTATCCCGCAAGACTGAAACCCCTCCTCCTCTCTATTAAACCCCAAACCCCCAACCCTCACAGACCTACCTGATTGTTCTTGTGGTCCTGGTAGGGGTGGTTGGGGCAAGACCATAGCCCACTCACTCCTGCCCCTTGCAGCTGCCATTAGAAAATGCCTACCGAAACCTCTTGCAGCAGCATTGCAGTACTGCACAAGTACTGTAAGCTGTTGTAAGAGGTCACGGCAGCTATTTTCCAATTGCAGCCTCAAAGGGCAGGAGCAAGTGGGCTGCATTCCTGCCCCCATAACCTCCACTAACACCACCAGGTAAGCCTGTGGGGGCCCATCTGGGCCAGAGGGGCTGAGGACCCTTGTCGGGAGGAGGGGTTTAAGTCTCACAGGCTGGGAAGAGGGGATAGGAAGGAGGGGGATCAAGGCCACTTAAAAACTAAAATCTAGCTATGTGAGTCCCAGCTGATACTCAGCCGGGGCTCACATAACTGTCTTATGAGAACCTGGACTGAATATTGGTCAAGACCCGCATAAACTCCAGTGGCCAGCCCCACCAGATTTAGCCCTCGATTTTCAGTTCCTGTGCCTGGACACAGCCCAGCACTGAATATCTGGGGCTCAACTAGACGATGACAGCAAGCATTTAAAAAAGTGCTGACCACCGCTGACTAAATAACTGTAGGCCTGTGTTTTAGGTATTTAAATGTTGATTACAAGAGGCGCTTCTATTTTCAGAAATCAATCATTTGATATTCCACTACCTACTCAGACCTTTATGAATGTTTTACATAAGGATCAGAGATGCAGCAAACTCAGTAAGACTGCATCTGTCAGAATAAAAATATCCATTGGGTATCCAATAGTATCTTAAATGACCACTATTTATATTTGTGACAGACTTTAACGCTTCATTAAATTATGATTATTTTGTAAAATATAAGGATAACCATGACATATGGAATGTGGGAACAAAGCCATTCAGTCAACAGTATGTAGAGAGCAGATTTGAAAAAAAATCATTACATTATCATATGCAGGGCTTCATTGGGTGCTGAGGTGACAAGTTAAATAAAAGCTTCTTTCCATTTGAGGAATAGCTCACAAGCCCAGAACTGCTTTGCTGATGGCTTTCCACACGGAAAAAAGTAGAGGCTGAACAAAGGCGAATCCACCACTGGAGATGTTGTATATAAATACTTTATTAATGCAGATATTGAAGGACCCGACACTTGAGCAGACCCCATAGAGTTTGCAAGCAGTGGTTTATTTGCGCATGTCCTTTGATCATTCCGAAAGGATCACAGTTCCTTGTTTTGATATATGCAGAGTTGGATATAAGTCTTTTTGGACAAACTATTTATTTGACCCCTGATGTAAGCGGTGCAATACGCGCAATACGTCGAAACACGGGCCATGTCTGGTCCTTCAATATGTGCATTAATAAAGTATATACAACATCTCCAGTGGTGGATTCGCCCTTGATCAGCCTCTACTTTTTCCTGTTTGGACTTTCTTGTGTAGAAGTATTCCCTGTGTGTTCTTTGACTGATGGCTTTCCTCAGCATCATTTCGTCAACGTTTTGTTGGCAGTACTGTAATAGGTCTGCAAAATCTATGAAACATGCTGGGTTTTTTTCCAGGTGGAATATGTTAAATGAAATAATACCATCCTTAACATTTCGCAGGACAGCAAATTGAAAAAGATCCAGGTGCAGAAGAGCAGGAAATTAGAAAGCAAGCAGGAAAGGAAGAGGATGGTGGTGAAAAGGAACCGCAAGATAGGGAAGGACAGGACGAAAAGGAGGAGGAGGTGGAAGATGAGAGTAATGATGAAGATGATGATGAGTACTCCAACTTGTACCATAGAATATATGACAAAACCATTGAATCGAATGAAATGGAAAACCTGGACACACCACCACTGCCAGCTCCTCGACTGCCTGCTTTGCCATCTAGACAAGAAAGCCTTTACTGCATCTCACACGGTACCATGCTATATACTTGAAATAGAGAAGAAATGCTTAGTGGACAAATAACATTTTTTTATGACTGGTGAAAGAAATATAGGGTAGGGTCAGATCATATGCTATCCATTAAATAGCCCTATATTGGGATTTTATTTGCTGGAAAAGTCTGAATCAATCCATCAAAATGGTGAAGTCAGACTCTTACAGTAATAAAGCCCCAATATGTGACCACATAAAATGTTTGAATTGGGCCCGTGATGCTGAATTGGTCCTAAATATTGTAGTTTTCAAAGGTATCATTAGGTCTTTCAGTGGTGATGCTTAAGTGAATATATGACAGCCTCAGTGTTGAGGGAACAGCAGCCTCTTACATGTTTTCAGATCATCTTTCACAGTAATAATATTTCACTGTGATTTGTGGTGTGCCCTTCCCTTTGCACAAAGCACAGATGCCTGCTGTGGATAAATTGTAATATAAATGGTTTTAGAACATTTGGAAATAAGCTTGAGTTGTTGCGAGGAGAATCATTAACTCGAGGTTTATGGCAGAGCTAAAACCACACATATCAAACCTGTACTGCCTCCAAGAATTCGCTTGTTGTGCAAAGAGCTTCAAAGCCAAAGGATGATAACTGTCTAGGTCTCTAAAGCTCATTTATTTATGAAGACAACATTTTAAAATGCACTGCATTTCCAGGCTCTGTTTGTTTTAATTTCAAAGTGAACAAAAAAAAAGTAAAATAAAATTGTCAGGATCCATCTCTACTAATTGGGGTGATAGTTTCCTTTCTAAAAGGAAAACTATAATGAGTCACTGCACATTTTGAGTAAAGCACTTACTGCAGATTCTTCTCTGGAAAGCTAAGTCTTGTAATGGTTAAAGGGTGCCCTCTATGGGAGATCAGTGAATGGGGATTACATGAAATTAAATAAAGATATGATGGCATAGCATTAGATTTCCACATAACTGTTTATCTTAGGCACCTTGAAATATAGGAATTAAGGGGTTATTATTAAAAGGGAGTTTTATCCAGGTAGGAGTGGCTCTTAACCCTGATAACCTCCACTGACCAAGCCAAAGCACATACCTAACTGAACATCATCGGCACTATCCGTGTAGTGCCAGGGTGGGTCTGGGAGTGGAGTCGGGGCAGAGCTGGAAGTGACCCAGGCACTTCTGGTATTTAGCAGTATAACAGAATAGCTAACCAGTTAGCTTAGGACAGAAAAACGATGATTCTAAGGTAACCAGGTAGCTGTCCAGGTACCACCCTTGAGTATCAGCAGTATCCGGGTAACTCCCAGTTGCCACTATGTACCGTTCTTGAGTATCAGCAATACCCGGGTAACTCCCAGTGGCCACTATGTACCCAGATAGGTTCTGATACTGAATATCGGAGATTAATTTAGCTGGTGGTGGCCAGTATTTCATGAAATGCTGACCTGTTGGCTGCATATTACCCCACAACTGTTTCTCTAACAGCAAATCAGTACTGTGACTATCATGTTACAACGGCCCTCCCTCAAATACAGAGTCCAGCTGATTTTCAAAGCAATTTAAGTGGGCAGAAGAGGCTCCATCCTGCTTAAATCGCCTAGGACCGCCCAAGCTCCAATATTCAGTGGCAGTTAATTGGGCAGTGCGGCTGAATATTGCCTCTGACCAGCCACAAAAAAAATAGGCAGGTCAGGTGTGGTACAGGTGGCTATACTGAAAAGGAGCCAGGAGTTATGCAGGTGCCGGCAATATTCAGTACTGGAACCCACATAACCTCTGTGGCCATTCCCACAGAAATTAGTCCCCAACATGGTAGAGTTACCAGTTATCCAGTTAGTGGCACTGTTCCACTAACCAGATAACTATCTGGATAACGTTAGGACTAATTTTAAAGGCTGTTCTAACTTTATCCAGCTTTTGAGATAACTGACTCCCTCAAATACAGAGTCCAGCTGATTTTCAAAGCAATTTAAGTGGGCAGAAGAGGCTCCATCCTGCTTAAATCGCCTAGGACCGCCCAAGCTCCAATATTCAGTGGCAGTTAATTGGGCAGTGCGGCTGAATATTGCCTCTGACCAGCCACAAAAAAAATAGGCAGGTCAGGTGTGGTACAGGTGGCTATACTGAAAAGGAGCCAGGAGTTATGCAGGTGCCGGCAATATTCAGTACTGGAACCCACATAACCTCTGTGGCCATTCCCACAGAAATTAGTCCCCAACATGGTAGAGTTACCAGTTATCCAGTTAGTGGCACTGTTCCACTAACCAGATAACTATCTGGATAACGTTAGGACTAATTTTAAAGGCTGTTCTAACTTTATCCAGCTTTTGAGATAACTGACTCATTATCACCACGCTGGTTACCACTATATCCAAATATTCTACACTGGCCACTATCTAGATATGAGTGCAGAATATTTGAATTTTATTTAAATGCATCAACAGATTTTTTTTTAAATCATCAGCCACAGACTTAGATACAGTAAAAAGCACATTGAGGTAATAAATAAAATGCTTAAAACCCCATTCATTATGTACCCTAAATATTTTACAACAGCGAGAAGAGAAGACTTGGAGAAAGATCAAGAAGATAGAAACTATCAGGAAGAGGAAGATCCATACAGCTTTTCTAGGATCCACGATGATGGAATATATGACATGATACTAGCTACAGCCAATGAAGAGAAGAGTCAAGAATGCAATTCTTTCATTATGAACAGACCACCAGCACCAGCCCCCCGACCTGATTCAACGCCCGTCAGAGAAAGCAACATCCCTTACATAGCGCAAGGTAAAATATATATTTTATATAACTGGTATTGATATGTTCAGTGGTAACGGAAGTTCAAATCAAAGCACTATGGACCAGATGTACTAAAGGTCGGTGCTGGTCCTAGTCATCTGAGAGAAAATATTTTGCACACAGCCCCACTCTGACCAGGAGCCCCAATGTTCTACCACCACCAGGGGGGTCATTAGCTATGGGCACACTAGGCAGTGCTTGGAGTCAATGTTTCCTCTAAGGAGTGGCCTGGTGTGTGCAAATTTTTTTGTGTATGCGCAACAAGTTTTAAAAAACAATTTTGGAGTGCCAGTATTAGCAATGCATTTCTGTATATTGCACAAAAAAAACATTTTTATGAGCAACCATGTAAAATCTGTGAGCGACACTCCTAAAATGTATGAGCAATCGCTCATGCACTCCGCTTAGAGGGAATATTCCTTGGAGTCCATTTACCAGAATCTCGAATCTTGGACTTAGTGTCTTCACAGCGTCTTGTCCACAGTATAGCATGCCTTCCACACCTGCAGACAGAACACAGATAGGGCCACTGCCACCACTACCAAAGGCAATTTTGTTCCCTCTTCCTCCCACCTTCCAGTCTTTTGCACCCTGCTCTTCCACTGGTAGGGGAAGTCAGTGAGCAGTACACCTTATCTGTTCCTGCCTTTTCCTGCGCTGGCTTCCTTCTGAAAGATAGTATTCTGTAAAGGGTGCTTCGTGCAGAGCACCCTTTACAGAATAGTAGCCTGGTGCACTTCCTGCACCTAACTTTGGGCGTGAGGACTTACACTTGCTGAAACCTGGTGTAAATCGTCATGCTCAACTGCAGTCAGTTGGGCATGCAAATCCAAGTATTCTATAACATTGTGCCTAATTTCTGGGAATGCCCTTGACCTACTCATGCCCCTCTCATGGCCACACCCACTTTTGAGTTGCGTGCTATAAAATTTAGGCATGCATGTTGTAGAAGAGGAGACAGGCCAGATCCGCACATAAACTCAAATGACTGCCAATTAACACCAATTATTGATTGTTAGCAGCTCGTTAACTTATTTATTTGCATGCAAATCTGGGATGTGTGCACAAAGTTTAGCAACCTATATAGAATCTGGGGGCAGCAGCGTACCGAGGGCGGGGCGGTGGGGGCAGTCCACCCCGGGTGCACACTGCAGAGGGGTGCAGGAAACAGTCGCACGGCTGTCGGCTCTGCCGGTTCCCTTCTCCCTCTGATGTTACTTCCTATTCCAGGGCAAAGGGAGCAAGGAACCGGCGGAGCCAACAGCCGCACAGCTACTCCCACCACCCCAGAAGGTAAGAGTCAATTCTTCAGTGGGAAGTTGAATACTGTTACCGGGAGTTACCTGGATACACACAGACACAATAACAGTAAATGGCGGCAGATAAAGACTTGTCTGGTCCATCCTGTTTGCCCAACAAGGTGACCAGAGCTGTGTCCGCCACTCTGTGTAGGCCCTAGTCACCCATGCTTAAATGCTGGTTGTCAGGTCTCCACCATGCCAACCATATAGGCAGCCAAACATGATGGAGTCTTGTTATAACCATATATCAACCCCAAGTATTGCTGATGATATTCAGCTTACCAGTCACATGTCTTCCCCTCTCCCTGAGCTGCACAGTACCCTCACTCTCAGCACATGACAATAAAGTAATCTACAACACTAAAGTTGCTGAAGTTTCACCAGTCTTTTGGCATTTGCAGGATACAGACCATAGAAGTCTGTCCAGCATTGGCCTTGATTCCCCCATGCTGGAGTTACCAACCCTTCTTTCAGTCTTTTGCCATTTGCGTGACGCAGACCATAGAAGTCTGTCTGGTATCGGCCTCAGTTCCCACTACTCTGTCCCAAGATAACACCTCAACAGCCAAGTTGTGTTTCCATCCTCTTTCTATGTAAGCATCCCCTGTGTCTGTTCACCGTTTTTGACTCTACCACCTTTCCTAAAAGGCTTTTCAGGAGTACTAACCAGATAACTATCTACTTCATTTAACTGGGTATCTACCCATGTACCACTGTTGAATATTGGCAGTACCCGTGAAACTCTCAGCAAACCACCAAGTACCTATTCAATGTCTGTACCCAGATGGAGTCAGCACTGAATATCTGGTTTTAATGTAATCAGGGGCAGCCAACACTTAAAGAAATGCTGGCTGCTGGATATTGTCTCTTAATGTTTATTTACTTCATTGATAAATGGTGACTGTCATTCTGAAGTATTTAAGGCAAAACAGAGCCAGCAAGCTGAGTTTTCAAAAATCTAGCTTGAACAGCAGTATGAATCATTCTGTTCTGCACAATCCATCATTCAGTACTTTGTGGAATTCTCAAGGCCTGTGCATTGAGCTTTTTCATTAATTATGTTATTACATAGTCCCCTGTCTTGGCTTGCTTTCATTTTTCCTATTGACAAGACATTGGAGTTCATGTGTTTTATTTTTCTCTCAATGGTTATCTCAACAAGTCTGGCAAATTATATTGAGGGGCATTTTCGCTATGACATTCAAATGGCGAAATAAACGTTTACCGGAAAACGTTTAAAAACACAAGTCCGTAATGGAAGAAATAAATGTGGTCCGATATTCGAAAATACACAAAAAAATGTTTAGAAAGAGGACGCACTGTAATCATCATAGACGTTCTGAGATAAATGTATCCGCCAGTCAGAAATACACTATGTAAAACATGCAATGGCAGTACTGGTCCCCGTGTCGAGAAAACATCTGCAGCAATGGCAAAATATGCATATATACCTCCTGCACGTGCAGGAACATTATCTTCAGTCTGGACAGTCATGTCTGTTCGGAGACAGACTAATTTCAGTGTGCCAGAGACAGAGCTCCTGAGAAATTTTCAAGCACCACCACCACCTGCCACCCCACAACGTCTCCATGAGGGCATGGAGATCAATTTGAAGAGGCTTGGTCAGGTGAGTGTGAAGCAGTGCCCCCCAGGATCAGAGCACCACTCATGTGCAAGCACCATACACAGGCAAGATCACACACAGTGAGGTCCTTTTGTTGTTGCAATACATGTTATTGATTTTTCATAAGAAAGAATAACAAAAATATTGGTAAAATCAGAATGTCCAGAATAGAAAATGACAAGTAATTATGGGGCCCCCTCCACTAACCATTCAGTGCTGAAACGAGAGGCTGCATATATCTGGACCCTCCAGCACCAGCATCCTGCCCCATGCCTACATACTGATCATACTGATGGAAACATTGGCAGCAACTCAGTAAAATACATTGAGCCACCCAAAGGCACATCTGCTTTACCCCACTGCTCATCCCCACCTCCCAGCAAAAGTACACATGCTCCACAGAAAGGCCACCATGCCATCCTCTGTCCCCATGGTCACCTCATTTCACATAGCATCTGTGTTTGTGTACTGTATAACCCCCCCCCCCCCCAAAAAAAAAGGAGAACTGCACAATGTGTCCAAAAAAATTTCTACATGTGACCGACACAACAAAGACCCATCGCCTGAATCCTGTCTCCACCAACTTGTGTTTTGTAGATGTTCAGCATCCACAGGAACCTGGAGGTGCTCAGATGCCGGAACAGGAAGATACAGCGTGAATATCCAGGCCTCATCCAGCACATGAGGGTGCACCTTAGGGCCCAAAGTAAGTCACATTAGCACTGCATCCTATAACAGCTCTGTTCTGGTTCAAGGCCTGAGTATGTAGCTACCCTCATTACAGTGTGTCCCCAACCACCATATCCACTAGAATGTGGTGCAGCCAAACCCAAATCTAAGAGATGACATGGAAAGGAAGGGGGGAGGGCAAGGATGTTGGATAACACTCTCCTATGACCCAAAGAAAAGTAGCCAGTACTTCACACACAGGTATCAAGCATATTGCAGCAGCTCTGGCAGGGTAAATAAATATGTAACCAGAAAGAACCACAGTGGGAATCAAACCCATGTCTGCTGTATTGAGGTTCCACAGCCCTAACCACTACACCTCACATGTACCTAATAAAGGAGGGTGCAAGGAGACCATACACTGACCACAGAGGGCTGTGAGACCACAAGTTGTCACCCAATTGGATGGCCTCTCATGGGCCACACCCCATATTGATTGTATATAGCATTGTGAGGTACAAAGATATGCTGTGCTTCAAACCTCTACATGATAGTGGCACACAAACCCCTCCTTAGAGAACTACCACCTATGTGTACCCCCCCCCCCCCCCCAAGATCATGCCTGTGAGTCATGGGGTAATGTGCAGCCACTGGCATCTGTGAGGGCCCCAAGTCAGCTAAACTTATTATATCACACATAAATGCCCCCAAACCTAGGTTTCCCACCTTGCAGTATGTAAAATGCCATTCTCAAGGGGGTGCCAGCAGAGGTGGCCAGAAGGATAGAAGGATCAAGCAAGGTCCCCTGCCATCTCCAGGCCACATAGGTATGGAGATGCACACACACACACACTTCCCTGGCAAGAGCTGTAACAATGGCCCTGGCCAGGCAACAGCACAGTGGTATACTACATCTCAGCCGGTGCCCTCCAGCAGGATCAGAACCCATCTTGCATGCTTGTAAGGACACAATCCTCTTAGGGGACAAACATCTATCATATCCTTGGCTCTGGGGTTCCCTGCTATGTCATCTCATTTAGTGCCACAGATCAGAGATGTCCCCCAGGTAACAATCAGCAGCCCCCAACTGACCCTGCCCCTGCGTTCCGATAGCCAGCTGCACCACTATGCAAGCCACATACAATGTGTTGATCTCAATTGCAAGCTTCCACACAGCCTGTCCTAGATCAGCCAGCTGCCACACAGCCAGCCAGTTCTGAACAAGCCTGCAGCCAAGAGGAGCTGGGAGGAAGTGGTCCTGGACCCTGGCTCCCTGGGAAGTGCCTCTCACCCCACAACAGGGCCACACCCAGCAAGGGGATGTTGAGGTGAGGAAGAGGATCCCTGAAGGGGGAAGACGGAACAGACCCAACATCCTCCTCATGCAGCAGTGCAGCACCTGACTGTATCTCAGTTCACCCTCCCCCGCCCCCATGGAAACAGCTGCCACGCCTATGGCCGAGCCCACTTTCACAGCCACCCTAGGCTAGCAGGAGCTGGGAGCCATAAGAACCATACAGGGGACAACCCTCAATGAGCTGAGGATGGTCCATGAGGAGTGGCGGCAGCCTGAATGAAGGCCGTGCACTGATTTTGGTAGCCATTAGCATTGTTTGCATTTTTATTTATTTTACAAATAGGATTTTCACAGTTATTTCCATACCAATGTTTCTGCCTACATTCTATAACATATGTGTACATTCCCTGATCGGCAAGGCTGACAACTGCTGTGGTTTAAACACTCCTAGGCAAACCCTGGGAAAGGGAGATTGTAGAATTGGGGGGGGGGAGGGGGAAGAGAGGTGTCCAAAGGGCCCTCAGTGGACACATTCAGAGCAGCTCCTTCTTTATGTCAAGTGCTCTACCAGAGGGCTGCTCAATCGAGAGACATTCAATGTGCCCTGCATCTCTAGAAGACCCAGAGGGACTCAGATCTGCCATACTCGAAACCATTAAGCCATGCCTCCAGTAACTAGAAAACAGGTGACAGGGAATATGTAATGGGCTGCCCCAGCCGGCAATAGCCTGTGAACCGAGGTTGCCCACTCCAGCATGTGACTTCCAGGTGACCGCTCAGATCCGGATATTCAAAGCTGGGAGCTACTCATTCATTGAATATTCAGGGTCGGATTAGCCCACAGTTGTGAGCAGCTCAGATGGGGAGGGAGATTTTTATACAATTTCTCTAAGGTTGCAGGGAAAACATACATAGTTTGTGGTACAGAAATGCAGGTGTCTAGTTTACAGAATTGCCCTTCACATCCACTGGCAAAAATTTAAGTAAAGCAAAAGAAATCTAAGATAATCATGGAGAAAACGAACGTTTGTATAGAAAGGTTTTAGGATGTACTCCTCGTACATTGCCTAGTGCAAAAGAGGCTCATTCTAGTGCTGTGTTATAAGTGTATATGCTTCCAGCACTTTACTGTGCTTCTGCTGTCTCCCGATTCCATCCTTCATATCTTGTCTTTGGCACTCTCTTCCTCCTGCTCCTCAAACAGAAGCTGACATTTTCACATTTGCGAGGATGAAAATGACCGATTAGTGAAACTTTAAAACTAATTGCACAATCAATCCAGCTGCGTTGGATTAACATGTTAATCAAGAGCTTATCTGCCCACAACAGAGAAGTCGAAGGAATCATCATTACCAAGGGCCTCATGTACTAACCCTTATAAATGTACATTTGTATTCTAGGAGATACAAATGATCCCCTTACATATGGTTCATTCAGTTTGCCCAGCAATTTGGCAGCAGCATCTCTTAATCATATGCAATACAAAGTCAACATTCAAAACAATATGTCATTATATCTATCCTTATACTATGCCTAATTACAGGGTGGACTAGCCACAGAGTCACACAGTTACAAAACCTAAAAGCTTCTGACTTTTGGATTCTTTTTTAGATTTAAGTTATAAATGTGTATGTACAGATTGTAGAAGTCTCTGTACGATGCCATCTTTTTGCCTGACCAAAACTGAGACTGCCATTAAAACACTAGTGCAGTGGTTCCCAAACATGGTCCTGGAGGCACCACAGCCAGTCAGGTATTCAGGATATCCACAATGAAAATTTATGAAAAAGATTTGCATACACTGCTTCCACTGCATGCAAATCTCTCTCATTAATATTCCTTGTGGATATCCTGAAAACCCGACTGGCTAGGGTACCACCAGGACCAGATTTGGGAACCACTGCACTAGTCCCACAATTGAGCCACTTATCCAAATCTTCAGCTGTTCGTACTTCCTGCTCCATCCATGTCTGCGAGTTATATGGTTTTTTTTCCTAACTGTAAAAAAAGAAGTGGGCTGACTATTCCACTGGCAAATTTGTATAGTTTTATTGAGCATGGATTAGCCTCTACATAAATGACAATTTGCACTAATTACAGCCGGAGTTGTACTTGCTGTTCTGTGTAGCTTACACCTTTTTATGCCCTGACTAAACTGTGAGGGTCATTTAATTCGGCTTTTGATTCTGGGCTCTTTCTGTATAGGGATCCTCTGTGTTTATCCCATGCATTTTTTAATTCGTTCACTGTTTTTGTCCCCACCACCTCCCCCAGGAGGGTATTCCAGGCATCCCCCACCCTTTCTTGGAAAACATATTTCTTGATGTTACTCCTAAGTCTATCACCCTTCATGTCTTGTTCTACCACATCACCATTTCTGAAAAAAATGTGTGTGTATATTTAAAGTATTTAAATGTCTGTATCATATCTCTCCTGTCCTCTAGGACCTGGTTCTCAACCCAGTCCTCAGGACACACACATAGCCAGTCAGCTTTTCAGAAGACATACAATGAATATCCATGAGATAAAGTTGCATGCAATATCTCAATTGTATGCAAATCTCTCTCATGCATATTCATTATGGGTATCCTGAAAACCTAACTGGATAAGTGGGTCCCAAGAGCTGGGTTGACAACTCCTGCTCTAAGGTATACGTATTATCACCACTAGGGGCACCCTAATGGGCTTGTCCTAATCCTAACACTTCCAGCAGAGCCAAGGACTGTTTGAGTAGAGTCTACTTTTCTGTAGTAGCAAGGACTGGTCCAGGGGGACTCCCTTTCTACTCTGGCTGAGCTACCCTGCCTACTACTTTAACCTCTCAGGTATCAGCCACTCTCCCTGGCCTAGGCAGCTGAGCATCCTTCCGGCTTTTGTTTCATCATAATGTTTCATCACCACGAGATCCTCAGACAATATCACCCCAAGGTCACTCTTCTGGCTCATCTGGGTCTAGAAGTAAATTTCACAAGATATTTTTAGCATACTACCATGATGTGGGAACTTCATGTTTTCCTAATTGTGACAATATGCAAAAACTCATTTTTTAAAATGCCTTTATATGAGACGATCTAAGATGGCTGCGTAACAGGCAGCGCGGAAAAGTCGCTCCGAGAACCGACCTGAGAGGAAAACTATTGCCGACAAAATGCCCCATACTAAATGGAAGGGGTTGACGAGGATAGTTCCCCCACCTACCTCGACTCCTTCATCGACTCAGACGGGACTCGAGCGTTTTTTCGCGCCGATTTCCCAAACAGGCAGAGATGTGGATCCCATAGCGGGGCTCCTTGGGGAAGTGGAGGACCCGCTGGGAGAGGATGTATCTCTCTCTCCACCATCGATTAGTAAACCTCCTTGCCCAGTGTCATTGACGAGTACCGATGTGGATCAACGCCCTAACGGAAGTGTTTCGGGTGAGATCCACGGTGAGGGTCGGGAAGTTCCACAGAAGACACTGGGAGCAGAGGCAGGGACCTCAAAGAGAACGCAGGAGGTAAATCTCGAAATGATTTGGGTAAAGCTGAACAGGATGGATATGACTTTACAACAAACATCGGAAGAAGTCAGTAACTTTAATAAGAGATTTGGTGAGTTAAATGCAAAGGTAGACTTGATAAAAGAAGAAATAGCTGGAAAAATGACTGTTATCCAAAAGAATGTAGATTCTCTTCAAGAATTTAAAACAAATGTGGTGAAAGATAATGTTGAACTTCGGAGACGAATGGAACAAGTTGAAAACTTTAATAGAAGGTTAAATTTACGTTTATTGAACTTTCCCAAACTCCTAGGGATTACTCCCCTAGATTTATTCAAAAGATATTTGAATGAGGTGTTGAAAATGCCTCTGGAAGCTATGCCGCCTGTTAATAAAATATACTACATTCTTACTCCTAAAGGAGAGATTGGGAAAAGTCAAGAAGCTCAACTTATGAATATAGATCCTGGAAATATTTCAGCTATACTTGAACAAACACTGGATGAGACAACAGAAAGGTCCACATTGATAGTGTCTTTAATATTTGAACAGGACTTAAACAACATAATGAAACAGTACTTTAAGAATTTAAAAACCTGTTTTGGGGGTACTAAAGTACAGATTTTTCCTGATGTTACAAAATCGACTCAGCAGAGGAGGAAAGCCTTCTTGGCATTGAAATTAAGAACTGTTGAGATAGGAGGGATGTTTTTCCTGGCCTATCCGTGCAAGTGGCTTTTGAGACTGGGTCAGGTTAAATATAAATTTTTTTCACCTGATGCCCTTAACTCTTTTCTAGATTCTAAACAGTTGTAATATTACAAGGAAATATTACGCCACCTTATTATTTTTGTGAAATTGTTGTTATATGTTCCCCTAACTCTTTTCGTCTCCTCCAATAATGAGGTCTAAGGAAGCAATAATTATCATGTTAGTTAAGAATTAAGATTAATTTTGAAGTAGGTTTTACTTCTTTAAGATGTTTTCTTCAAGGAATGTCATTATTTCTGTATAAATTGTACTATGGCTGTATTTCAATAACAAGTGTATTCTTGTTAAAATGATTAAAATTAATAAACAAAATGAAACATAAAATGCCTTTATATACAATGGCAGCTTCATGCAGGAGCCTCTGATTTCTCATAGTCTAGCAACCTAGTCCTCCAGTCCCAACTCATGGTATAAGGCCCTGCTCATAAAAGTAGAGATTGTGAGGACTGGCCCCACCTTCCTAGGCTCCTTAACTCACCCAAGGAATCTGAGAATCAATGGGGGAAGGAGCAATTTCCACTCGCTCTTACCCTGGCTACTGTTGCTGTTAACATGGTCCTGTCTGACTGCTGTTGGTAGTCTTCGATACCCTTGTCTTGTTCTCTTGTTTGGGAACACAAGAGAGAGAGTCCAAAGTACACCCAAACCAGAGTGAAAAGACAAGAAGCACAAGGAGCCTTTAAGAGTGGGGGGCGTCAACTCAATAGTTTATTGAACAGACCCGACATGGTCCATGTTTCGGCAAAACTGCCTGCATCAGAGGTCTATGAATAGGTTGATGTACAAATATCTCAAGATATCATCAAAAGGAGAGTCCTCTTTGTTAGAGGAAGAGGTCTAGAATCAGTAAAAAGATGCCAAAGCAGTATGTGAACTGCAAAAGAGCTTCGGGAACACAAACCCATACAACTAGAGCCAACCCCCTTTTTTGGTTCCCTTGTTTGGCACTTACCACTGGAAGTCAAGCAGTACCATCTTAACAGTGGCATTACTGGTACAACAGGATGCTGCTCTCAGCTCCAGATCCCCCAGTTCCATCCACAGGGAAAAGCAATGCAGGGATCTGGGTCATATGTCAGACTTCAGAATCCAGTTATGCCTCACTCTCAGCATCTGATCTGCCTGAAGTCACTATATCAGGGGTCCGCACATTAAATTAGGTTATTATCACTTGTGTATTGGGGGGGGGGGGGTGGTTGAACTCTTAAGTGCTGATATTTAACATGTGGCACTTTGCAACCTACATGTATAAGTGCTATCACTTTAAAAAGACTGGGCATCCAAAGGAAGCCAATCTAGACATGAAACTCCAAAACTTAACATTTTAGGATCTTTGGTTTTTAATACTAGAAAGATGAGCACAGTTGCTCCTCCATCATGCCTTGAAACCCCAGGTCCAAATGAGTATCATTTCTATGGTACTACTAGATATATGCAATACTGTACACATTATATGGAGGTACTTTCTCTGTCCCTAGAGGGCTCACAATCTAAGTTCTTGCACCTGGGGCAATGGAGGGTTAGGTGGCTTGTCCAAGGTTGCAAGGAGCTGCAGTGGGAATTGAGCCCAGGTTACCAGGATCAAGGGCCACTGCACTAACCATTAGGCTACTCCTCCACTCCAGTTACCACTTGGAGCATGCTGATGTCTAGTTGTTTTGTTTGGTTTTTTTAAATATGTGTAAATGTTCTTTGTAACATAGGGAATACCTCTCAAGCCCACTCAAACCACATCAGGGACACACTCCTTTGAAAACTGTGTGAGCTGCAGACATGCATGTGCACATAGTAGCTTTTCTAAAATTGCTGCTTGGATCGGCTGAGCCATTTACATGTCTACCCTTTTTATTTACACATGTCATGCAAGCCTTCTAAAATAATCTCCTGAATGTGATAAGTAATAAAGCACCTTAAATCTACACCAAACTAATAGCCAGTGGATATGCTTATTTATTTGGATTTTGCTCACGCCTTTTTTACTAGTAGCTCAAGGTAAGTTACAGTCAGGTATACTAGATATTTCCCTTTTTATCTAGTTGCACATGAGGCAATGGATGGTTAAGCAATTTGCCCATGATTACAAGAAGCCAGCCGCGTACCCAACTTATATGGCACCCAGGGTGGGGCAGGTCACACACCCCCCTCCTCCAAGCAAGGGAATGCATGGAGCAGGCATGCAGCTGTCGGCTCTGCCAGTCCCCTGCCCCCTTTGACTCCAACTTCCTTTTTCCGGGGCAGGGGACTGGCAGAGCCAACAGCCACGCGTCTGCTCCATGCACGCCTTGTTGCCGGCACCCAGGGCAGACCGCCCCAACCACCCCACCCTAGGTACACTAGAGAAAGGAGCAGCAGTGAGATTTGACCCAGGCACCCCAAGATATCAAGCCCAGTGCTCTCAGCACTAGGGTGCTCCTACATTCCTGTGGCCTTCCACCCCATGTGAATATGTGGTCAAGCAGCATGGCGCAATGCCAAAGGAGATGTAGTACTAAAGGAATGGAGGAGGGGCTGGCCACCACTGTGGTTCCAACAGCAGTGAGCAGCATGGCTGGTGGGAAGTGCAGATCTTGCTGACTATAACACAATCACTGCCTCTCCTGCCACTGAACTGGCAGAAAGCAGTTGTGCAGACAGCTAGACATCAGCAACAATAGAGGGAGGAGAAGGGGGTGGCAGAGACACAGAACCTGGTTGCCTTTTCAGTTGGTAAGTATCCTGTTAGGGGAATATATTTTTTTTATTTGTTACATTTGTACCCCACATTTTCCCACCTATTTGCAGGCTCAATGTGGCTTACATAGTGCCGTGAGGCGATAGCCACCTACGGTGAAGAAACAAATATAGATTGAAGTTAATTTACAATGAAATAGATATAAACAGACACATCAAGGGATCATAAAGAGGGAAGTTATATAACGAATATAAAGTTCAATACAAGTTTGGATTTCTTTGTGTTGTTGGATTTAGGTAATTAAGTTGGGTCAGTAGGATATGCTCTTCCGAACAGGTAAGTCTTTAGCAAGTTCCGGAAGTTGAGGTGGTCGTACTTAGTCATCAAGGTTTTTGGGAGTACATTCCAGAGTCTTGTGCCTATAAATGAGAAGCTGGATCCATGAATTGATTTATACTTGAGACCTTTGCAACTAGGGTGGCGGAGATTTAAATAAGAACGTGATGATCTGATTGATCATACATTCATATATTCATGTAGAGCTAATATTATAATTGAGTTGTAACCTTTTTAGCATCCAGATTCCCTTACAGAATACTGGTCTAAACCTGTATTGTTACGCCTAACATTAGGCATGCTCACTGACGCCAGGTCAATGGCAAGCATAAATGGGTGTGCCTAAATGCAAACTTACAGTATCCTTAAGTTATACACATAAGTGGGAGGCACACCCATGCCTTGCCCACATGTATGCTTCCTGTGAAGTTATGGGCTAATGCACTTATGCGCTCCCTTATTTTATTGACTTGGATTGAGCTCACACCTTTTTCAGTAATAGCTCAAGGTGAATTACTTTTAGGTACAAAAGGTAGTTCTCTGTCCTGTCCCTGGAGGGCTCCTAATCTAATATGTGTGCAAGGCACATGCCCTTTTTACCTGTTTAGGAGGTTTATAAACAAAAATAATATTTAGAAAACTTGCCGGCCAATATTCAGAAATGGGGACCATGGGGGAACAGTTCTGTTTACTTACAAAAACAAACCGCAATTTCCTGAGTCACTGGGGCCTAAGAATCTTGTTCATCATGTTTGTTCATTAGTTTGGTGGCACTATGCTGCTTAGTTTAGGTTTTGGCTATGGAATATGTTCATTGAGTTAATGACAAGAATTTGTACTAGCTGCTTCTTTGCATTCAAGATTTGACCATTATGTAGTATTGTTGTATTTATAGCCTGCTCCATATACAGGGTGAGGCAAAAAAAGAAAAGTAACCCCTTAGAGTTTTTTGCTGTTTTCTTGGCAACTGCTTGGAATAATTTTACAGCTTTATTTGTTGCTACTATCTACGTTTATGTGCTGAGTGGAATGAGATTATCTTTAAACATGACAAAGATACAGACTAAAAAGCGTGACCACCCAGCGATTGTTGCACTTCAAAAATGTTTGCGCTGTAAAACTACCATTATTTGAAATAGAAAACAGGGTACCAGCTTATTGTTAATGACATCACAGTGACGTAGACATTTGTCTGGGGAGCAATGTTGGAGGCCTATCACAAGCTCCATCCAAAGCTGCAAATAATCGCCAAACTCAAGGATGCACTGCAGATGATGTGGGACAGCCTGCCACAGGGTCCCATCAACAAGGCTGTTAAGAACTTCCCAAAGCGACTGAAGGCCTGTGTTAAAGCTGGGGTTGGACACATTGAGCATTCACAATGACTGCAAAATTCTGACACATTGTTAATTGTACAAAAAGACAAAGAGTGGGAACAGAATCAGACTGTTCGAAACAGACCAAAGACACTCAATATAGATTGTAAACTTTAATAAAGGATGACTCAATACAGTACCATGTTTCGGTACTGAAAGTGCCTTCTTCAGGAGTCTGCATAAAAACAATATATTGTTAATTGTATTATTTGAATGATGTTATTTTAGTGTTTTAGCTCGAATATTTTTAATGTGCAACAATTGCTAGGTAGTAATGCTAAAATGTCAGTAACATCAATATAGCTTAAGCTAAGGGGCCCTTTTACTTAGTGGTGGTAGTAATGTAACCAGTGGAAGAATTTATTTATTTATTACCTGGCATCTGGGAGCTGAGGGAGGCTCTGAGACACATGTGCAGTACAGTGAAAAGAGACCTACACTGACACCTTAAAGTTTTAAAAGAATCCAAAATGTATTTTGAAAGGGATTGCATGAATTTCAAGATTAGAATTCAGGTGCTAGAAACTTGTACTTATTAGTTACTAGTAAAAAAGCCCCGTTTCTGATGCAAATGAAACGGGGGCTAGCAAGGTTTTCTTCAGAGTGTGCATGTGGGAGTGTGTGTCCCTGCCCTCTCTCCCTCCCCCTCCGAGTCCAGTCCTTCAGTGTTAAGTTTCCTGCTGTTCTATGTTTTTGATACAGAGAGAGTGAGGGCATCTCTCTCCCCTCCCCCCTCTGAGTCCTTCACTGTGTGAGATTTCGTGCTGTGCTGTTTTCCTTCACTCATGGGGAACAGGGCCGTGCCAAGGGTCTGTGGCGCCCCCCTGCAGAAGATCAGTTGGTGCCCCCCTGTAGACGAACAGTTGGCACGCGCGCGCCCCCCTCCCCCTGTGAAAATGATCGCTGCCCTCCTATCCACGCTCCTCTCTCCCCTGCCCTCCCGCTCCCATGTCCCAACTGCCCGTCCTCTTCTCCCCCCCCAACAAGATCCCTTTTAAACTTACCTCTGTCCGGCAGCGAAGGCGCAGCCTCAGTGAAGGAGGCGGCGCTCCGGACGTCTCTACTAGTCTTCCCTTCGCTCAATGTCCCGCCTTCTTCTGACGTCATTTCCTTGAATTTATTTATGATTATATGTAAGATACTTACCTGAGGTTGTTGGGAATTTTAATGACTACTATTGAAAAAAAAAAGCATATTTTAGAGTGTAACACTGGATCCAGTAGGATATTGAGGCATTGATAACAGTTATGCTATTCAACTTCTACTAATAGTTATGAATTACCACGTGCAATATAATCCTTGATTTGCACCAAAATAAACAATATGGTTATTCTTTATTAAAGTGTGTGGTTTTAAATTGATGTAAATCAAATTGATTCCATTTACAGGAATTAATACTTATCTTTAATGTATTCATCCGGTAATACCTTTCTCAGGATGATGTTTGTTTATGTTCACTTTGCCTTTTTGTGAGCTGCACACAGTAAACCTCGGCCCACATGACTACATATCAGAGGGATAATTGAACTGTGTGTTGTTCGCAGGACAGGCAGGTGACAGTAAGTGGCCTGCAGTAGTGTAGACGCATGGAATTGCCGTGTGCCAAGGCCACTTACTACCATGGCCGTAAATAGCCCATTTTTAAATTGAGGCCGTTACTGGCTGTGTGCTAATATAAAAATTGGTGTGCGGCCGTTTACTGTCTGAGCCTTTACTGCCTCCTATTTACTTGTCAATAAGGACTCACGTGCTAACCCGGCAGTAATTAAGCAGCATACAGTGATGCCCAATTATCACCAGGCACGCCTACTCCCCATCTCCCACGCCTACCCCCCATCTCCCATGCTTACTCCCCATCTCCCACGCCTACTCACCATCTCCCATGCCTACTCCCCATCTCCCATGCCTACTCCCCATCTCCCACGCCTACTCCCCATCTCCCACACCTACTCCCCATCTCCCATGCCTACTCCCCATCTCCCACGCCTACTCCCATCTCCCACACCTACTCCCATCTCCATGTTCCATTTTTTGAACGGGAAACTGCACATGGCAAAAACAAAACTATCGCCGGGCACACCCGGTTGCAGTGCTGTCTTGCCATGCTCTACTTAGTAAAAGGGCCACTTAATGTTGTTTAATAGTAATAGGTAAAATTTCTCACTGAAATTTGAAGCAGTTGCTGAGAAAATTGCAAAAACCCTAGGGGATTAATTTTTTTTTTTTTGCCTCATCCTGTATATGTCATTCTGTGCTGTTGAAACATGAGCTATGTCCTGATGACTACCCCAAATACATCTTGTCTTGCAATGTTAAAGCAGTGAATAACCCCAACAAGCATAAGAAACTACAAATATACATTATAAATGAGCAGGCAAAGATAGCATTCCTTCAAGAAACTCACTTAGACCATCAAGAATCAGCCAAGTTAGCAGATAAAAATGATGGAGTCGATATTTAATGGTGCTGAATTGGAAAGGATTAAACCACACACAGCGCTGCTAAAGTCTGTGGGCAGAACTGAGGAGAAGCTGGCAGTTATGTAGGCACTGGCCATATTCAGTTTCAGTGTCCACATAGCTAGGCAGGCAGATAATATGGTCCTACCTTTGCTCACTTCACTGTGCAGGTACTGGCACTGAATATCAGCCAGCACCCGCATAACTTCCAGGTTGGCGGCTGTTCCAAGTATTTAATGCTGGTGTCTGGTCATAAAAATAGCTATACTGGGTCAGACCAATGGTCCATCTAGCCCAGTATCCTTTTCCCTACAGTGACCAATCCTAGTCACAAGTACCTGGCAGAAACCCAATTAGTAACATTCCATGCTACCAATCCCGGGGCAAACAGTGGCTTTCCCCATGTCCATCTCCATAACAGACTATAGCCTTTCCTCCAGGAACTTGTCCAAACCTTTCTTAAACCCAGATGCGTTAACCGCAATTACTACATCCTCCAGCAAAGAGTTCCAGAGCTTAACTATTCATTGAATTAAAAAATATTTCCTCCTGTTTGTTTTAAAATTATTTCCATGTGATTTCATTGAGTGTTCCCTAGTCCTTGTACTTTTTGAAAGAGTAAAAAATCAATTCACTTCTACTCATTCTACACCACTCAGGTTTTTGTAGACCTCGATCATATCCTCCCCCCACCCCCCAGCCATCTCTTTTCGAGGAAGAGACTAGAATGTGGAACATCGGACTGAGGCTTGGAGAGTCCCTAGAATGAGGCTAGAATGCTGGAACATCAGAGTGAGGCTTAGATAATCTCTGGAATGAGGCTTGGAAAACAGGGAAACTGGCAGCAGAGACATCAGTGCAGGGGAGAGGCAGTGTCAGGGAGGAGGTCCAGAGAAGCCGTGGAACCCGCCTACCAGAAGGAAAGGTGAGTGGGGATGCGGGGACACGGCCAAGGCCATGACACAGTTAAAAACTATATCTACAACAAAACTTAATAAAAACTTGTACTGGAGAAATAATTTTATAGTATCAGCCAGCTGTAAATTAAAAAATTATTGCAAAACTAAACAAAAAAAGAATTTGAGTTTTTGCTGGGTTTTCTTCTTGACTTCCTTTGCACCGTCCTTCTCATTAATGATTCATGATCCAAAACATAATAAATATTATACAGGTCTATATTATTACCTCTTTACTTTCAAAGGTTCTGTTTTATTTAGGGATTTTTTTTCCATTCTTTTTCTATGGTGATAAAAAGTTTAATAAAATCAGGCCCACACTGTGTTGCCTGTTTAGTAGAAGCAAGAAAATATGCCAAATGCATTTATTTATTGTATTACACTTGATATATCCCAAAAGAGCCAGGGAGGGGCATCTATGCGGTTTACAAATATCAAAAATGGTGGAAGAAAAATTTAGAGAAGAAAATGAAAAGAGGAGGGAGGGTGTATGAGGGGAGTGAGAATAGTAGGAAAGAGAGAGAGAGACAGAGAGGGATATGAGAATGCTACAGGGTTGTGGAGCCAAAGGTTTCTGAGAAGCGGTGAGTTTTAAGCAGCTCCTTGAAAGAGAAAATGGTAGGTTGATTTCTAATATGATAGGGAAGTTCATTCCAGAGTTTAGGACCCAAGTATTGGAAAGCTATTTCACCGGAGATCATGAGATGCAGAACTGACAGGGAAGGCAGTGCTAGAAGATTATTATCAGTGGATCTGCGGCAGCATAGGGGAGCCTAGGGAATGAGGTGTTTGCAGAGATAAGATGGTGAAGAACTTAACTGAGACTTAAAGACTATCAGGAGAATCTTGTACTTAATGCGTGGTGTGATGGAATGCCAATGTTTTTTCATATGTCAAATTATAAACAAGTTTTGTTAGGAAATGTTAAGCTTCTTATACTTGATTTGAGCAACAGGAATAAATTAAAAAAATAAAAAAAGAATGAAATGAAATGACTGATGTAGAACAGAAGAAAATGAAAAGCAGTGAATTAATCCCCAATCAGGTTCAGCCAACAGGGATATCTCCACAATATGATCTTCGATATTATCTTCAATATTTAGACCCTTCAGGACTTCCCTGAAAAGTCTCCACTAGTGTCACTATTTCATTGTATTACTCATTCCACAGGACGCAAGGATAATCCCCAATTATCTGGAGCATCTATTGATTGGTTTGTCTAATTCTGCAGCAAAATCTTTGAATTCAGTGACTGATCAGATCAGTTAGAAATATGACGGCAGACAAGGGCCAAATGGCCCATCCAGTCTGCCCATCCTCAGTAATCAGTAACTCCTCCTTTCCCTAAGACAGTGGTTCCCAAACCTGGTCCTGGAGGCACCCTAGCCTGTCAGGCTTTCAGTATATCCACAATGAATATTCATGAGAGAGATTTGCATGCAGTTGAGGTAGTATATGCAAAATCTCTCATGAATATTCATTGTGGATTTACTGAAAGCCTGACAGCCTGGGGTGCCTCCAGGACCAGGTTTGGGAACCACTGCCCTAAGAGATGTCTGTCCCATGCTTTCTTAAATTCAGACACAGTCCTTGTCCCCATGACCTCTACCGGGAGGCCATTCCACGCATCCACTACCTTTCTATGAAAGAGTATTTTCTTAGATTACTCCTGAGCCTATTTCCTCTTAACTTCATCCTATGCCCTCTCATTCCAGAGTTTTTCTTCATTTGAAAAAGGCTCACCTCCTGTACATCAATGCCACGGAGGTATTTAAACATTTCTATCATATCCCTCTCTCTTGTCTTTCTTCCAGAGTATACATGTTGAGGTCTGTAAGCCTTTCCCTATATGGTTTTTGACAGAGACCACTGACCAGCTTTGTAGCCGCCCTCTGGACCAGCTCCATCTTGTTTATATATTTTCGTAAGTGCAGTATCCAGAATTGCACACAGTATTCTAAATGGGGCCTCACCAGGGACTTATACAAGAGCTCTATCACCTTTTTCCTGCTGATCATCCCTCTCCTTACACACCCAAGCATCTTTCTGGCTTTGACCATTGGCATTTCTACCTGTTTGGCCACCTTAAGATCATCAGATCTCACTCTTCTTTTATACACAGAAATGCTTCACCCCCTATACTCTATCGTTCCCTTAGATATTTGTAACCCAAGTGCATGACTTTAATTTTTTAGCATTAAATCTTAGTGCCAGAGCCAGTGGTGGGAGGCAGGGATAGTGCTGGGCAGACTTATACAGTCTGTGCCAAAGCCGGTGGAGGGAGGCGGGGCTGGTGGTTGGGAGGCGGGGATAGTGCTGGGCAGACTTATACGGTCTGTGCCCTGAAGAGCACAGGTACAAATCAAGGTAAGGTATACACAAAAAGTAGCACATATGAGTTTATCTTGTTGGGCAGACTGGATGGACCATGCAGGTCTTTTTCTGCCGTCATCTACTATGTTACTATCCTGCTTATAATCGAAATAGCAAAACGCCTATATTGTGACCCAAATCGGGAGATAGACGTTTATCTCACAAAAACGAATAAAGTGGTATAATCGAAAGCCGAATTTGGACGTTTTCAACTGCACTCCGTCGCGGATGCGGACAAAGTTGATGGGGGCGTGTCGAAGGCGTGGTGAAGGCGGAACTGGGGCGTGGTTATCGGGCGATCAGAGATGGGCGCCTTTCGCCGATAATGGAAAAAAAATATGCGTTTTTAGCGAGAATTTAGGGCACTTTTCCTGGACCCTGTTTTTCCACGAATAAGGCCCCAAAAAGTGCCCTAAATGACCAGATGACCACTGGAGGGAATCGGGGATGACCTCCCCTGACTCTCCCAGTGGTCACAAACCCCCTCCCACCACAAAATATGCCGTTTCACAACTTTTTATTTTCACCCTCAAATGTCATACCCACCTCCCTGGCAGCAATATGCAGGTCACTGGAGCAGTTATTAGGGGGTGCAGTGGACTTCAGGCAGGTGGACCCAGGCCCATCCCCCCCCCCACCTGTTACACTTGTGCTGGTAAATGGGAGCCCTCCAAACCGCCCCCCAAACCCACTGTACCCACATGTAGGTGCCCCCCTTCACCCCTTAGGGCTATAGTAATGGTGTAGACTTGTGGGCAGTGGGTTTTGAGGGGGATTTGGGGGGCTCAACACCCAAGGGAAGGGTGCTATGCACCTGGGAGCTGTTTTACCTTGTTTTTTTTTTTTTTGTAAAAGTGCCCCCTAGGGTGCCCGGTTGGTGTCCTGGCATGTGAGGGGGACCAGTGCACTACGAATCCTGGCCCCTCCCACGAATAAATGTCTTGGAGTTATTTGTTTTTGAGCTGGGCACTTTCGGTTTCCATTATCGCTGAAAAACAAAAACGCCCAGCTCAAAAAAAGATAAACGTCCATGTTTTTCAAAAATACGCTTCGGTCCGCCCCTTCACGGACCCGTTCTCGGAGATAAACGCCCATGGAGATAGACGCTTCCGTTCGATTATGCCCCTCTATGTTTGCCAATTATTGGACCATTCTTCAAGTTTCGCTAGATCCTTCCTCATGCTATCCACACCCTTCAGAGTGTCCACCCTTTTACACTGTTTGGTATCATCTGAAAAGAGACAACCCTTACCAGACAGTCCTTCTGCAACATCACTCACAAAGATATTAAACAGAGCCGGCCCAAGGACCGATCCCTATGGTACACCACTGATAACATCCTTTTCTTTCATTTACCACTATCTCCTTCCATTTAACCAGTTTTTAACCCAGTCAGTCATTTTAGTGCCCATATCAAGGGCACTCAGTTTATTTATCAGTCGCCTGCACGGAACCGTATCAAAGGCTTTACTGAAATCCCAAGTACATCACATCTAGCGCCCCTCCTGTCTTTATGGATTAATTTCTAAAGTTACAGTAGTCCGGGCCTCATGGTTAGCTAGGCATTAATATTAACAGTAACTATATGCAAAATTTAGCTTCTGATAGCCTCATCAATTTTTGTGAGATATCTTATTCTTTATTATTATTATTATTATTATTATTATTATTTATGTACTTATCAAATTGTCAGCATACAAAATTGAATTCTGAACAATCATAAACAGCAACGATAAGGGCAAAGCCCAAGGGTATGTTAAAGTATGCACAGTGGGGGTGGAGTTTGAGTAGAGCAAAAAAAAAAAAAAAAAACAAATAGGATACTAGAAATTATTAAGAAAGGGATGCAAAATAAGACCAAGAACCTTATAATGCCTCTGTATCGTTCCATAGTGCAACCTCACCTTGTGTACTGCGTTCAATTCTGGTCGCCATATGTCAAAAAAGATATAGCGGAATTAGAAAAGGTTCAAAGAAGAGTAACCAAAATGCATATAAGGAAAGGCTAAAGAGGTTAGGGCTCTTCAGCTTGCAAAAGAGATGGCTGAAAGGGAGATATGATTGAGACCTATAAAATCCTGAGTGGTGTAGAACGGGTAAAAGTGGATAGGTTTTTCATGCTTTCAGAAAGTACAAAGACCAGGGGACACTCTATGAAATTACATGGAAATACTTTTTTCACTCGGGTCTATTACAAAGTGGTGGTGGTAAGCCCAACATAGGCTTACCGCTCGCTAATCCAGAACTACAGTCAGCCCAATGTGGCCACTGGTGGTAGTTATGGCTGGACTGTGCACCATTTCTAGCACTCTGGAAATTTATTTTTCCTGTAGTGCGGCTCTAACCCAGCAGTAATTGGACATTACTGTGTATTGCCTGGTTACCACTGGGTTACTGCAGGAGCCCTTAATGGGTGACGGTAAGTGCTCCCCGCCTCATGGCCACTTGGGAAGGGTTATCTTACTGTGTGGCCATTTGGGGGGGGGGGCATCTTACCTGCTATGGTAAAAAGGGCTCTGGTGCGCAGGAAAAATGGCCCCCACTACTACCAAACGGTCCTTTTTCTCGTAGCTTAGTAAAGGACCCCTCAAAGAACAGTTTAGCTCTGGAACTCGCTGCCAGAGGATTTGGTAACAGTGTTTAGCGTATCTGGATTTAAAAAAGGTTTGGACAAGTCCCTCAAGGAAAAGTCCATAGTCTGTTATTGAGATGGACATGGGGGAAGCCACTGCTTGCCCCAGGATTGGTAGTAAGGAATGTTGCTACTAATTGGATTTCTGCCTGGTACTTGTGCCCTGGATTGGCTACAGTTGGAAGCAGGATACTGGGGTAGATGAACCATTGGTCTGACCCAGTATGGCTATTCTTATGTTATGTTCTTATGATTTATACATGTTGTTTATAAAATAGGCATTTATAGACCTACTTTATGCATGGACATTTACACCTTTTGAAGGACTGTCAAAAACACATCTAGAACACAGTCCCTTGACATTTCTGCATGCTGTTGCTTCTATGTATAAGTGGCACTTTTTCTAAAATCTCTCTTTATGCATCTGTATATGGTGCCTAGCCCTTCTAAGCACACTTTAATTTTATATCCCTTGCATCATACTTCCACCCAGTCATTACAGATACTGTCCTTGGCCAAGGGCTATGCACTAGGGCCAGTGGCGTTCCTTGCCTGGATGGCACCCGGGGCGGAGCGCCGATGCGCCCCCCCCCCCCCCCGGATGCAGCGCCCCCCCACTAAATTACACCTTCCCCCCCTCCGGCAAAATGACACCCCCCCCCCCGGGTGCACGCCGCTGGGGGGGGTGCCGCGGCACGTGCCTGCTCCGAGTTTGCTGAACTTCTTTGCTCGTTCGCTCCAGCTCTCTCTACCCCGGAACAGGAAGTAACCTGTTCCGGGGCAGAGGGAGCTGCAGCGAACGAGCAAAGAAGTTTAGCGAACTCGGAGCAGGTGCGCGCCGCAGCACCCCCCAGCGGCGTGCACCCAGGGCGGACCGCCCCCACCACCCCCCCTTGGTACGCCACTGACTAGGGCTCCTTCTGAATTCCTGCCATTGAGCCAGGAACTAAACCCAGGTCTTTTGGTATGAGCTTCCCTTACATGGTGCTCTTAATATTTTTTGTGGCACCTGATTTCTCTCTGCTTTGAGAAGTATGGACCTGGTGCAATCACTTTTGTAGCCGTCTGGCGAGAATTAGCATGCAAATAATGCCATGTAGTTGGCAACGGTGCAGTGAACTTGGTAAGGGAGCTGACTAAGATCTATTCCATTTGCATTACTCGTGTGTCTCTGACCAATGCAGTTACAAGCTGTTGCAGCCTTAGGGTCTTAACTACCTTCCTTATTTCATTTATTGTGCCTACTACCAGGTAATCGATACCAATTGCAAGACCCTGTCAAGCATAAATACTAGAAAATAGTGGGGGTAGATCGTCACTATCACTGAAATCCTTGCCTGAGACTCTTAGGGAGGTGTGGGGGATGCCTAAGCTGCATGTAGTCACCAAACTTCTCAGTAAGTCACTTTCATGGAGTACGTGGACCCCTAGGCTTAACTTTCTTATACCACAGTACTTTTATTGTAGTCTAGACCTGTCTTACCTTCAGGCTTGTTTTCTGTTTTTTAATCTGATATTTCTCTCTCGGTTACAGTTTTTCAACAGAAGGCAGCAAAAATGCAAGCAGACAATGAGAAGGTATACTATGCTGTTCAGCAGTCAGGTATGAAAAGATTTGTATTACCTTAACTGTCTTGAGGCTCCAGATGCAAAATGTAGAGAAGGAGGAATTTGGATTTTGCTTAGGCCTTTTTCATTTGTATCTCAAAGCAAGTTACATTCAGGTATTCTGTCCCAGAGGTAAAAGGTAGGGGGTAATGGATTTGATATATGGCTTTCCTGTGATACATCCAAAGTGGTTTACATTTAGCAGTGCTATAGAAATGATTAGTAGTAGTAGTATATGCAGGCACTTTTTTCTATCCTTAGTGGGCTCACTATCTAAGTTTTGTACCTGGGGCAATGGAGGGTTAGGTGACTTGTCCAGGATCACAAGAAACTGTAGGTTCTCAGATCACTGCACTAGCCATTAGGCTACTCCTCCATCTCCAACTCCAACTCCAACTCCAAGAAGGCTTATAATCTAAAGGGTCCTTAGGGGTTAACACAAGTCTAATGCTGCAAAAAATGGACTAACCCCAGACGCACTATAGCACCACATGCTAGATTTTAAATGTTTGCACACTACCCATGCACTAAAAAAAAGTTTCTACTTTTTTTAGGGGGCATGTCAGGGTCAGAGAGTGGGCATTCCTGTGCTAACCAGTTACCACATCTACATTACCCTACGTTAACTGGTTAGCACACGGCTAACACCGGATCCCTTACCACCTACAAAATAGGAGGCAGTAAATGCTCAAGCAGTATTTTTTAAAAATGGCCGTGAGCTAATTCTATCATTAGCGTATGGCCATTAATGAAAAAAATAGAACATCATGATTTTTTGCCCACAATAAAAATGGCTTTAGTGGCACGTAGGAAAGACCCACACAAGGATGTGCTAAGGCCTATTTTTGCAACAGCTTAGTAAAAGGACCCCTAAGTTTGTACCTGAGGGAATGAAGGGCTGGGGCCCTGTTTATTAAGTCGTGCTTTAGGTGCGCTAACTTTTTAGCACATGCTAAAAATTAGCATGTGCTAACGCTAAAAACACCCATAGGAATATCTTGGTATCTCTAGCTTCTGGACACCCATATATTCCTATGGGACACATATGTGTTAAGGTTACAGAATACTATCACTAATGTACTTAACTGCCAACAGATAGGCATGAGCATTATACCAACCATTGAGCCAGCATAAGTGTTCGCGCCTAAAGTTAGGGGTATAATTTTAGACTTATGCTTTTAATCTATAATGGCAGTTACATGCAGACTTGTCAATATAGAATTTGTTTTTAGCATGCAGCATTCTGGTACCTAACTTTGGGTGACCTGAAGAGAATTACTCCTTTTATGGTCTTTTATGATGCTGGATGTTGTAACAAATTCATCTGAAGAGCAGTGATCAAACGCTGTATATTAATGTTCCTCACCACTAATTTTGTCTTCAGAAAATTGGCAGCACTTCGTCAAATATATAATTCTTTTCAGTGAGCATCACAGCTTTAGTCAAACGTGTTTGTTTCTTAATTAATCTGAACATACTCTGCATGTTTTCTTAATTGTACTGGTTACTAACCTTAGGTCACCCTCGCAATAATAACCATCAGACATATGCTACTCTTGGACGGGACATGCCTCTTGGACAGGAAGAACTGATTCTCTTGCAGGAGAAGGTGAAAACTGGGTGCATGACTATGGATGAAGCAGTTGAGAAATTTAAACAGTGGCAAAATGAGAAAAGAGGACTGGATCTTATTCAACAGGTACTCTAATGCATTTCCTGTGTACTCTACGTCAGGCAAAGACTTTTGTTGGTGCTTTTAAAATAGTTTATCTCTTTTAAAGTTATAGATGCTCACTTCTCATAAACAGAATCCCAAATGAATTGGATGCATTGAGACAAGTGCTGAAGTCACAGCTATTCACTATAATGTAGGGACGTATCCAGCCCTCTGATTTTGGGGAGGCAGAAGGGTGGACTGGGGGGGCAATGCATTACCTCCTCCACTCTTTCCCCCCCCCCCTTCCCCACACATTAAAAATACCTTTGCTGGCAGGGATGCCGAAGCCCCACCAACCAAAGAAATTCGGTGCCCCTCCTTCTTGTGCTGCTGCTGCTGTAATGCAGAAGTTGGCAGCGTGCCTCCAGCCTTGAGCAGGCATAAGGAAAAGTCCCTGCGTCAGCCGCTGGAGGCATAGCACTGACTTCCACATTACAGCAGCATCCCCGCCAGCCATTTGACAGGGTGCTGCAGGTTTGGAGGGTGTCTGAGCCCAAAGTGGGGGGCCCAGGTTGATATTCTAGTGCTTGCAAACTCTGATAGACAGGCCCTGATTTAGCGCATTTCTGGCATTTTGGCATGAGCATGTACAGCGGCTCTCAGGCTGGCATAAATTCTTACATTTAACTCCATTCATGCATATATATTCACTTACACAGTTATTCTGTAAAGAAAAGTAGATGCCTTCTTTCTTTATAGAATAGGTTCCACATTTCACCCTCTGCTTGCCTAAATATAGGTGCACTGTTATAGAAGTGTCCATCTATACATGAAAACCAAGTAGGCATCTATTTCAAGCCTATTTTATAAAGAGACAAGGAGGGGCATTTTCAAAAGAAACGTTCAAGTTGCGATTTGGACGTCTTTAAAAAAAAGTCCAAATCCAGGGGCGGGGATGGACGTCCATCTTTCGTTTCAAAAATACCGTCAGAGACGTCCAAATCCACTGCAATGAATGAGCAAAGAAGTTTAGCGAACTCGGAGCAGGCGAGCGCCGCAGCACCCCCCAGCAGCGTGCACCCGGGGCAGACCGCCCCCCCTTGGTACGCCACTGTGGACGTCTTTGACTTTTGGCAATTTTCGAAACCAAAGTCATCCAAGTCAGCACTGGTCCCCCTGACATGCCAGAACACCAATTGGGCACCCTAGGGGGCACTGCAGTGGACTTCATAAAATGCTCCCAGGAACATAGCTCCTTTACCTTGGGTGCTGAGCCCCCCAAAACCCACTACCCTCAACTGTACACCACTACCATAACCTTACGGGTGAAGGGGGGCACCTAGATGTGGGTACAATGGGTTTCTGGTGGGTTTTGGAGAGCTCGCTGTTTCCTCCACAAATGTAACAGGTAAGGGGGGTATGGGCCTGGGTCCGCCTGTCTGAAGTGCACTGCAGTACCCACTAAAACTGCTCCTGGGACCTTCATGCACTGTCATGGACCTGAGTATGACATCTGAGGCTGGCACAAAATATTTTTAAAGATGTTTTTTAGGGTGGGAGGGGGTTATTGACCACTGGGGGCGTAAGGGGAGATCATCCCCAATTCCCTCCAGTGGTCATGTGGTTAATTTGGTCACCTTTTTGTGCCTTATTCGTAAAACAAACATGTCCGGGTGAAAACATCCAAGTGTTGATCATGGATGTCCTTTCTTTTTTCGATTATGGGTCAAAGACGTCCAAGAGCTAGGCACGCCCAAGTCCCACCTCCACTACGCCTCCGACGCCCCCTTGAAATTTGGATGTTCTTGCGATGGACTGCAGTTGGAGACATCCAAAATCGGGTTTCGATTATACTGATTTGCATGTCTCTGTGAGAAGGACGTCCATCTTCCGATTTATGCCAAAAGATGGACGTCCTTCTCTTTCGAAAATGTGCCTGATAGGCACCTGTTGTGACAGACTTGGAAGAAAGGGGGAGAGAGGATATGATAGAGGTATTTAAATTCCTGTGTTATAAATACACAGGAGGCGAGTCTCTTTCAATTGAAAGGAAGCTGTGGAAGGAGGGGGCATAGGTTGAAGGTGAAAGGGAATAGGAATAACCTAAGGAAATACTTCTTCACAGAAAGTGTGGTGAATTAGTGGAATGGCCTCCTGATAGATGTGGTGGTGATGAATTGAAGAGAGCTTGGGACAAGTACATAGGATCTCTAAGGGAATGATAGGGAGTGTAGATGGCATAGATGGGCAGACTGGATAGGCCATATGGAGGGGCATTTTCGAAAGGGATGTCCAAGTTTTGATGAGGACGTCCTTGTAAAACGTCCCCATCTAGGGACGGGAAACCCATATTTTTGAAACAAGATGGATGTCCATCTTTCATTTCGATAATACGGACAAGGACGTCCAAATCCTGAAATTTGCTCATCCTTAGAGATGGTCGTCCCTAGACTTGGTCGTTTCTGATTTTTGGCGATAATCAAAACCAAGGACGTCCATCTCAGAAACGACCAAATACAAGCCATTTGGTCGTGGGAGGAGTCAGCATTTGTAGTGCACTGGTTATGGGTCGAGGACGTCCTAGTGTTAGGCATGCCCAAGTCCCGCCTTCGCTACACCTCCAATATGCCCCCTTGAACTTTGGCCATCCCTGTGACGGAAAGCAGTTGAGGACGTCCAAAATCGGCTTTCGATTATACCGATTTGGACGACCCTGTGAGAAGGACGTCCATCTTCCGATTTATGTCGAAAGATGGGCGTCCTTCTCTTTCGAAAATGAGCCCAATGGTCTTTATCTGTCTACGTTTTTCTTTGTTTCCATGTTTCTATATAGATATAGCAACAGTATCCTGCTATATGATAGTTACACTGCCTTTATAAAAGAAGCATAAAATTCTCCTCTTATCTGTTAATGATTAAAGTTTTAAATGTGAGTCTATTGAATTTAAGGGGTCATTTTACTAAGCTGCAGTAAAACATGGCCTTAGAGCACCCTTATGTGGGGCTTTCTTGTGCGCTAAGGTCATTTTTACCGCAGCAGGAAAATAACCAATTTTCTCAATTAATGGCCATGTGCTAAATTTTGATAATGGCTGCATGCTAATGGCAATGTGAACCCTTACTGCCACCCATTTTTTTAAGTGTTAAGGACTCGCATGCAAATCATTCACTAATCAGTACACAATAATGAGGCTGCGCTAACCAGTTTGCACTGTCATGCCCTCTCTCCACCCCCCCAGGACACGCCCCCTCTGAGAAAAATTCAGGATTTATTTTAGCGTGTGGTTTGCACACATATATATTGAGATTTTACCACAGGACACTTCAGCGTGTCCCTCATTAAGTCCTTTTAAAGCTGTGGTAAGCACATGCTACCACTTACCGCAACTTAGTAAAAGGACACCTAAAACAGAATAAATCAGCTCACTTCAGCACTCTGCACTGCTTTAGAGACAGTCCCTGTTTCAGATCCCAGACCAGAGTTTTCTACTTCCCAAGTCATCTGGAGCTGGGAATGCTGTGCAGGTGTCATTGAAAGCCCTATAAGGTGACATCTAGTAGCTGAATTGTAGGTTCCTATAGGAGCACTGGTGGATGGCTCCTTGCCTCAGCACGTTTGCTGCAGTTCAAACTAAAGATAGTGGGAGGGTTGAGATTTTCTGTAAAATAAAAGGAAATAATTCATGGGTAGTGGTGAATGAAGACTCTTGGTGCCAAGGAACTACCATCCAGCCCTCCACCTCCACCTCCTCAAAAATCTCAGTTTCACATAGCCAAAAGTATAGCAAACCAATGATTTTTAATGGCTAAGGAAAATTCTTGTGGAAATAAATACTCTCTGAACATGAACAGGTAGAACTTTACTAGTGGTCCAATTGAATCTGGACACACCATGAAAGTGATGACAACTGCTCACAGTACAGATGTCCCCTAACAAAGGTGAATCAGAGAAACTCTTTGTCCCCTCCCTTTATAGAATGCAGTCCTAGATAAAGGTAGCATAGAGAGATTAAACCATGACACTGCGTACTTTTGAGTAAACAGTGAGCCGACTACCAGTGTGTTGTCCCAATTGTGTTTAAGGTGCATTAGATTACTGCATGAGACTTGTGAAGTAGAACATTTGAATTCAACCTTTTCTAAGACTCCTGAGGCAGGCCGTATGGCCAAAACACGATTCGTGTCAAGTCTTTAGATGTTTTTTTTATTAAAGCTGTATTTATCTACTTCATCTAGTCAATTTCTCCTTTGGTGTCACCTTTGCTGGGTTTTTTACTTACTACATACTATATGTCCACAAACAAAGCAAAAACCAACACTTCCACAAAAACACAGCAAAAGAAAACCACAGGAGTTGAAGTGACCAAGCCACAGGATGATCCAAGATAGCAACAAATGAAATCTTTATTCACAATGGCATAAATTTTATCTGGATCAAGGTCTGTTTTGGACTGTGCATTTATACGATTGTGAATAAAGATTTCATTTACTGCCATCTTGGATCATCCAGTGACTTGGTCATTTGCACCCTTTGGTTTTCTTTTGCTGTGCATACTGTATAACAAGGCTTTCAAGACCTGTGCTGGGAACCTCATCACCAGTCAGATTTTCAGGATATGCACAAGGAATATACATACATTTCATATACTGGAGACTCACAAAATGCTAATTTATTGTGGCTATCCTGAAAATCCTGGCTGGCCTGGGGGTTCCCAGGATATGTTTCTGGAGCCCTGCTCTATAATGAGGCCTGAGGGGAAGAAATTTTCAAGGACTTTAGTAGAGGAATTTTGAATATTAATTCAGAACTGTGATGAAAATAAACTGAGTCCCATTGCAGTTAATGATAATTATTTACATGTAGAGAATGAACTGCTATTTTCATTTCCAGGTATTTAAAATAACAATCTGAGGTGTGAGCTAGCTGACCGCTCTACGCAGCAGTGTCTCATATCACTATTTCAGCTTTGCATCCTTTTTTTGTAAAATAAATTCAAATGTCTTTTTTTATCCTTAAGGAAAAACTGCGTCAACTCAGAGGCTGTATTATTGGAAATAGACCAGAAGAAGAAGTTGTCTATGGTAAATTACACTTTCAATATCTCAAGGCACTAAACACAGTAGACTGCACCATGTCCACCACCTTTTATGGAAATCACATGATCATTTCTAAATTAAAAGTTTAATAGAGCAACAAAGCAAATGGTTTGCAAGATCCAATATGGCAATCATCAAAAAGAGCAGACCATGTAGAAGATGCAGTTTTTATTCACTACTTTAGCTTCCAGGTTTATACAAACACGCTCAACATAGCAATGTTTTATATATATAAGAACATAAAAATAGCCATATTGGGTCAGACCAATGGTCCATCTAGCGCAGTTTCCTGCTTCCAACAGTGACCAATCCAGGTCACAAGTACCTGGCAGAAACCCAAACAGTAGCAACATTCCATGCTACCAATCCCAGGACAAGCAGTGGCTTCCTCATGTCTATCTCAATAGCAGACTATCCGCCTCATAATCGAAAGTCAAAGGCGTCCAAAAAGTGACCCAAATCGGTAGATGGGCGACTTTTTCGCATGGGTGCCCAAATCGGTATAATTGAAAGTCGATTTTGGGCGGTCTTCAACTGCACTCCGTCGCAGAAACGGCCAAAGTTGACGGGGGGGTGTCGGAGGTGTGGTGAAGGCGGGACTAGGGCGTGTTTATCAGCCGAGGACAGATGAGCGTCGGCCAATAATTGAAAAAAGAAAGGCGTTTTTAGTGCGAATTTGGGTCACTTTTTTGGACCCTTTTTTTTCACGAACAAGTCCCAAAAAAGTGCCCTAAATTACCAGATGACCACCAGAGGGAATCGGGGATGACCACCCCTAACTCCCCCAGTGGTCACTAACCCCCTCCCACCCAAAAAAAACAACTTTAAAAACTTTTTTTCCAGCCTGTATGCCAGCCTCAAATGTCATACCCAGCTCCATCACAGCAGTATGCAGGTCCCTGGAGCAGTTGTTAGTGGGTGCAGTGGACTTCAGCCAGGTGGACCCAGGCCCATCCCCCCCTACCTGTTACACTTGTGGTGGTAAATGGAAGCACTCCAAACCACCCCTAAAACCCACTGTACCCATATCTAGGTGCCCCCCTTCAGCCATAAGTGCTATGGTAATGGTGTAGAGTTGTGGGGAGTGGGTTTGGGGGGGATTTGGCGGGCTCAGCACCCAAGGGAAGGGAGCTATGGACTTCAGAGGTAGTTTGCTTTGTTTTTTTGTTACAAGTGCCCCCTAGGGTGCCTGGTTGGTGTCCTGGCATGTCAGGGGGACCAGTGCACTACAAATCCTGGCCCCTCCCACAACCCAATGCATTGGATTTGGTCATTTTTGAGCTGGGCGCCTTTGGTTTCCATTATCGCTGAAAAACGAAACCGCCCAGCTCAAATCCGCACAAATCCGATGCATTTGGCTGGCACAAACCGTATTATCGGAAAAAAGATGGACGCCCATTTTTTTCTAAAATACGGTTTGTCCCACCCCTTCATGTACCCGTTCTCAGAGATAGACGCCCATGGAGATAGGTGTTCACGTTCGATTATGCCCCTCTATGTACTTTTCCTCTTGGAACTTGTTCAAACCATTTTTAAACCCAGATACACTAACCATTGATGATACATCCTCTGGCAACGAGTTCCAGAGTTTACATATTCATTGAGTGAAAAAATATTTTATCCTGTTCATTTTAAAAGTAATACCATGTAACTTCCTTGAGTGTCCCCTAGTTTGTACTTTTTGAAAGAGTAAAAGATCAATTTACTTTTACCTGTTCTACACCACTCAGTATTTTGTAGATCTCTATCATATCCCTCCCCCCCCCCCCCCCCCACACACACACACAGCCATCTCTTTTCCAAGCAAAAGAGTTTTAACCTCTTAAGCCTTTCCTCATATGAGAAGAGTTCTATCCCCTTAATCATCTTGGTTCCCATCTTTGAACCTTTTTCTAATTCTGCTATATCTTTTTAAAGATACAGCGACCAGAATTGCACACAATACTCAAGGTGTGGTCGCACTATGGAGTGATACAGAGGCATTATAATATTTTTTGTCTTATTGTCTATACGTTTCCTAATAATTTCTAGCATTCTGTTTGCTTTTTTGGCTGCCATCACATACTGGAAAGAAGATTTCAGCTTATTGTCCATGATGACACCTTGATCTTTTTATTTATTTATTGCATTTGTATCCCACATTTTCCCACCTCTTTGCAGGCTCAATGTGGCTTACAATACATCATGAGTAGTGGAAATATATTAAAAATAGACAATTATTGTTACAGAATGATCTTGGACAGCATGATAATGATAAAACATGGTAGTGGTATAACAAGCATATATTGTAAGACAGTTTTGACTATGTGTGGGGGAGTTATGTGTATTCACATTGGTTGATCTTTGTGGGTGCTGACTCCTAAGGTGGAACTTAGCATCAAATAACTATGATTTGGGTTTTTAATTTTCTCAGGAGTCTGTAATGAGGGACTTTGTCAAACGTTTTCTGAAAATCTGGATACACTACATCAACTAACTCACCTTTATCCACATGTTTATTTATTCATTCAAAGGAATTAAGCAAATTGGTGAGGCAAGACTTCCCTTGGCTGAATCCATGTTGATTCTGTCCCATTAAACCATGTTTGTCTATGGGTTCAGGGATGATCTTCTTTAACATTATTAGTTTCTTTTATTTTATCACTTGGGGCCTAATTTATCCAGATCTTTTCCCATAGACACAGAATGGAAGCAAGGCCTTAGCCAATTAGGCCCTTTATGTATTACTACTGCAACATATTTGTGGCGGGTAAGATGATCTTAGCGGCTGCATGGAAAAGACCGCAGTTACCGGGACTTCAAGCCGTTTTGGAAAGGCTAAGCACCTTTCAGTTGCTGTGAAAACTTACAGCACTGCGCAGAGCACAAGTAGCCCAGCATCATAAAATCTGGGACTTATATAGTAAATGGTCCACTGCTAACAATGCTGTAGATCCTCTTAGCACACATCCCCTTAATAGAAAAGGGTAGGGGGGTATAGAGGAGAGGGGGTAAGGAGGGAGGGGGGACGGGGTTTGTATTAACTGTAGACAATGTTGTCTGATTTTTGTTGCATAAGTTGATGATTGGATATTCTAGTTGTCTTTTCAGCTAAATGGAAACAATGTTCTACTATAGTAGTGTATTGTGTTGAAAAACTCAAAAATTAACAATTAAAAAAAACCTTTTAATAGCTCCCCCCTCCACCCCCACGCAAAAATAAATAGAGATAGATAGATAGATTTTTTATTTTTTACTTTTTTTACACAGATGCAGCATAGCACATTATGGGATGGCTTTACTTTTCCTTAGCCATCTTCACAGCCCCAATATTGTGCATAAGTTGAAAATTGTAAAAAGTAATCCAAATAGTACTCATGCAAAAAACACTTATGTATTTGGGACCTCAGTCAGTCGGAGCTGCAGGGCACTCTATGGTTCAAGCCACCGCTCTCCTATTCGTCACCGGTCTTCTTTTTTTTCATTTTGATTTTCTAAATCGTTTTATGTTTATATGGATTTCTCTATTCAATGTGGAAATTCAAGTGAACATAGTGTATTCAAATACTTAGAATCTTAAAGAGAAATAGAATCAAATCCCACTTAATTCCCGCAGCTCAGATTGACTGAAGTCTCAAAAACATATCAATAAGTACTTTTTTGCATGAGTACTATTTGGATTACTTTTTACTTATCCTTAGAACATTATGCAGGATTACACCTGTTCACTCCTAACATCACGTCTATAGATAGTATTAAATCTAAGCTGAGTGCAGCCACAAAAACTGCAGGAACATAAGTAACTGCCAGCAGTGATTCTAGCAACCATCAAAGGACAAGTCATGGTCAACAGTTATTCTTCAGATGGAATAGCTGTGACCAGGGGTGGAATAAGTGATCTAGATCAGTGTTTCCAAAATCCGGTCCTGGAGTACCCCTTGCCAGTCAGGTTTTCAGGATATCCACAATGAATATGCATGAACTTCATTTGCATATACTTCATCATTATATGCAAATCTCTTTTATGCATATTCATTGTGGACATCCTGAAAACCTGACTGGCAAGGCATACTCCAGGACCAGACTTGGGGAAACACTGATCTGGGCTCTCAGGCTAAAAGGGTCATGGGCTCCCAACCACCTATCAAAAATGATTAAATTAGGTAGAACTTAGGGCACAGTTGGGCCCTCTACAGTTGTGGACCCTCAGGCACTGCCTTGTTGAGTAATTACCCAAGATATTGCACTTCTGGAAATCTAGATTTTTGAAAGTTCCTAGCCAGCTAAGTATGAGAGACTGCCAGTTAGATCTGATTCAACCTAGCAGCTGGAAAGTATACTCTGATTTAAATGTCTGCATGCTTTTTGCTGTATAAAACATAGATGTTCCCAGAAACATTTATAGTTTGATGAGAAAACTATGTGTATGTGTTTTTCCCATGCAAGTTGTTCCACAGAAATAGCTGGTGTAACTAAATGAGATATTTTACATTTACATAACTTTTAGACAGATTTTCAAACAGAAATTGTCCAAGTAGTTTCTGTTTGTGCCCCTGCTAAGCAAACTACTCAAATATAGCCTTATATATGTTGAAAATTGGTCTTCTACAGGACACCTTTGTGTGGACAGGTTAAACCAATCAACAAAGCCTAAACCTATAGAAGTGTTGAGCTCTGGTTACTTGTTAAAGTTGTAAATGTTCATGCTGAATGGTAGTATCACCACTGTAAAATGCTAAATATTTTGAAAATGTCTTTTTTTCCCATTTCCCTTAATAGTTATCCACTTTTTTGTTTTGCTGTAACTTAAGTGGCATCAGGATCTTAAATAATTGAAGCCAAACATACCATTCTCTGAATTTCTTCTTCTTTCACCAACAGACAAAATCACCATTGTCCATCATCCAAATGGTAGGTGAATCCATATGGCAGAATGGATCTCGTTATCACTTTTGGTCTTAATGATTCTTCAAAAATAAAACCAGATGATATATCCGCAGAAACCAGAAAGAAGTTTATACTCTTTTCTGTAGATATGAGATTTAAAAGAAATATAACTTGGTTTGAAAAATTGGTTGAGTGATTGGTAGCAGAGAGTAGTGTTACACAGACCAGCCAATATTCAAAATGACTTAACCGACTGGAAATGGCCGCCAACCAGTTGAATTGCTTCCAGTCATTTTCAGCGGCACTTAACCTGTTATCATCACTGAAAATGACCGGTTAGTGCTGAATTCAAAAACGACTAACTTGTGGGTATTCCAGGGGCAGAAATGGATTAAGTGCCAATATTCAGCCCCTCACCACATAAATTGGGCCGCATAAATAGTAGTTCTAATTGTAAGTGGTTTGGTTTGTGCGGTCGATGGCTGAATATTGACTTAGCAGGCTCAAATAAAAATGGATATTCAATGCCGAAGCCCGAACAGGGCCTGGCATTGAATATCAGGGAATAACGCTGGCAGCGGGCAGCAAAATGCTCACCACTGCCGGCTGAATATCGAGGGGAGAGTGATTAGAGGCATGACTCAGATATTGAACCTAGAGCTGATGGCATTCAGTATAACTCATACTGCAGCAGGTCAGTAGGGAAAGTTGTGGCTCACGTGAAGAGGTACTGATTCATGCACATGCTGGCTAGACAGATACTGTGCTCCCTAAATGTGTTCTGTTTAGGTATTACCCATGCATAAATACGATGTGAGAGTGCCTCTGTATAAGTCACTAGGGGGTCCTTTTACAAAACCACGGTAAAAAATGGCCTGCGGTAGTGTGGGTGTGTCCTGTTGGTACGTGCTTGGTCACTTTTACCGTGGCTGGAAAAAGGCCATTATTTAATGGGCCAGGAAATGGGAATGAGCAAAAATTAGAACTAGCACGCACATATGGCCTGAGCCCTTCCCTTCAGCCATTGACCTAGTAGTAAGGGCTCATACGCTACCCACAAGGTAACCATTCAGCGTGTACCAACATGGCCACGCTGCCAATTACTGCTGAGAACACCCCCCATGGTAGAAAATAGAAAAATATTTTCTACTGCGGGATTCAGCGCATGCCAAATTTGTAATTACTGCTGGGCGCACACACTACCCCAGCGGTAGTGCCGATCTGGCATGTGCTACCCGTGCGCTAGCCCTTCTACAGCTTTGTAAAGGGGCCCCTAGAAGCGAGACTTCGTCTGGAGTATTGTGCCCAATGCTAGAGGCATAAGCCAAAAAGAATAAAAGACAGATCACCAGGCAGTCCAAAAAAGGCTATTAAAATGGTGCAAGGACTTTACAAAAAGCCCTATGAATTGATGCCCAAAAATCTAACAGGTCAATATTCAGCTTCTGCAATCAATGCAGTTTTTAAAAGCCAGTCGCAACAGCTATATAAAACACGGATATTCAGCGTCAACTAACTGGATACTGAGCGGTTCTGAATATCTGGGTAGAGCAGCAACTGCCATCACTCTCTAGATAGTGATATTCAAATAGCAATCTAGATAATAGTAGAACAGCCATTATTCTGACCTAACTTTATCTGTGGAGTTACCTCCAACAGTGCCCTGACTATTACTGCTCTCTGGATAACTACCAGCTGCAGCCTAGCTCTGCCCATTCACCGTCCCCGCACGATCTGGATAGTGCCGCTGAATATCCACGTCCAGTGCTGGGTAAGGTATTTATCCAAATGTAACCCCCCTGTTGTATAGGGTTACTGAGAGGATAGAGCCCTGGTAGAAGGTCACTGGGGGGGGGGGAGTATCCTAGAGGTCCCGGGGTGGGGAGTAAGCCCAGCCTTAGGGGACGGGTTAGGAAAGAAAATGTAGAAAGATAGTGCAGCAAAGGGGATGAGTGACATAATGGGAGGAGTTAGAGGGTGATAAAAGGATTAACATGTGCTTGCACATGGTCTTTGGTGGTCCCAGAATCCCCTGCCATTAGATCAGTGTGCAGAAAGGGGAGTCCCTGGTTGAGAACTGGCAAGCCTTGGGTTTAGAGAAGGAGAGAAGTGATAGTCCAGATGAATAGAGACTGTCAGTGAGCTCTGGAGAGTGGATGAAGAGGATCACTTCCAGGAGCTGGAGATGGGAACTGGGGAGAGTTAATTTTGGTTTTTTAATATTATATATTATATATGTTTTAATTGTATTATTGTTTGTTTTGTAGCCCCTGATGCAGCCCAGTTGGGCGAAACACGGCCTGTGTCGGGCTCATTGTTTCATTTCACCAATTGTTTATTAAACTTTGATTTTATTTTTACTGATCTGCTCTGCTCTGTTTTGTTTCCATCCTGGAGTTTGCGGATCAGCAGTGGCATTCCTAGTGTCGACGACTCCCGGGCGGATCGCCGATGCGCCCCCCCCCCCCCCCCGGGTGCAGCCCCCCCCCCAGTGAAATGACCCCCCCAGGGTGCACGCAGCTGAGGGGGTGCCGCGGCGCGCGCCTGTCGGCTGCGAGTTCGAATCGCTACGCTAAATTCTCTCATTCGCTGCAGCTCCCTCCCTCTGCCCCGGAACAGGAAGTTACCTGTTCCAGGGCAGAGGGAGGGAGCTGCAGCGAATGAGAGAATTTAGCGTAGCGATTCAAAGTTGCAGTCGACAGGCGTGCGCCGTGGCACCCCCCAGCGGCGTACACCCAGGGCGGACCGCCCCCACCGCCCCCCTTGGTACGCCACTGCAGATCGGTTACCCTGTTGTTTTCGTGAATTAATCTTGGAAAGTGTTTCAAGAATCAATGACTCCCAAGGTCATGCTACCTAACTGCCAGCTTGCATCCCACAGGAGAATTGTAGCAGAGACTGAGTTCCAGGACGAAGAAGAGGTTCTATGAACCCATTAACCACTTCTTTTTCCCAAGTGGAAACACTGTGCGTCAACTGTAAGGTGAAAGGGTCAGAAGGAGTCTGCACGTCAAGGAGGCTTCACGCCCGCTCAGACCCCGGACCCGAGGAAATGCTGGAAAGGGGGGAGTTTCACAAATAACGGATGCCATTATTCAGATAAAACCCTTTGAATATCAGGCCCAAAACATATATATGTTAGAGCAGGGGTTCTCAACCCAGTCCTCGGGACACACCCAGCCAGTCAGGTTTTCAGGATACCCACAATGAATGTGTATGAGGTAGATCTGCATACAAACAGTGTATGTAAATCTATTCATTCGTATTCATTGTGGATATCATGAAAAGCAGACTGGTTTGGTGTGTCCCGAGGACTGGGTTGAGATTGAGAATGCTTGGCTTAGAGAAAGGAGAAAAGAAAGGATATGTTGGAGACATTCAAATACCTCAAAGATGTAAAGAATATACAAGAAGCAAACTTTTTCAGTGGAAACAAAGTTCTAGAACAAAAGGTAATGACATAAAACTCAGAGGGGGCTGACTCAGGAATAACATTCTTCCTACTGGAGTTGGTGGAGATAAAACTCATAACGGATTCAAGAACACATGGGATAATTATAAAAGAATCTTAATTGAGAAGAAGTGACTGTAAAGCCAGAGCAACTAGTTCTATGACATTGCATAAGGAAGAAAATTGGGCAGACTAGACAGGCTTTACAATCTTTATCCACCATCATGTTTCTAGATACAGAGGATGCAGTAATGTCAATCAGTTCATCTAGTCTACCCAGTTATTCTTTTGACAGTTTCCAAGATTCTTAATTCGTTCCTTTCAGTGCCCCATATTTTCTCATATCTACTGGGATTCACCCATCTCTATGATAATCTAAATAATCAATAATCCTAACATGAGCATTGCCTGAACATCCAGCCCCCTAGTTCCACTTAATATCCGGCCAGAGGGATTTAGCTGTTACTGCCTATTTTTCCAGTATGCCTTCTAGATATTTCTGGATTGCAAGACAAACCTAGCTGTGGCATACCACTAAATTAAGTCACTTTCTGTGTTCTAGAAACTGTTAGAAAAAACAGAAGAAGGAGCCAAAGCTTGGATAAAAATATGTATGCCATGCCATGCAAACCAAAGGTATGTGAGATTTGAAGTATTCTGTTTTACTTGTAGAGTTGTAGATTTTCTTCTGGGTATCAAAGATGGGTAAAGTAAGCAAAATACATTTTTTTAAATTCTTGTGTGGGGAAGGAGATGAAAATATAGAAAAGAGAGAAATTAAAAAGAAGTGAAAAACGGAAGGCAATTCCTTTCTCAGGTTTTTTGCTATTTGTCAGTGTCGAATAAATCTATGATCTCATCTTGAGAAGTCATCATGCCAAGGGTATAGCCAGACAACAGATTTTGGGTGGGCCTAGGCAAGAATTGGGTGGGCACCAAGTGTTCTCTCTCCCCCCCCCCCAAAAAAAAAAAAAAAAAAAATTATCTCAGCTGGTGGGAAAACGCTTCTTTCCACCTTGGCAGCAGGCATGCACTGAAAACTGAGCATGCACAGGTGCCGGTGTTGTGGAGAGTAGCATTTTCATTACCATCAGGGGGAAATCTTCAGCTGGCGGTGCTTGGGATTCCCATCAGTTACCACTAAACATGTGCTACTGTTGGGTGGGCCTGAGCCATAAATGGGTGGGCCCTGGCCCACCCAAGCCCACCTGTGGCTACGCCACTGCATCATGCAGTGACCAGCATATCTCTGTGTAACCCTTATTCTCAGGTTAAAAGAAAACATGTAAAGAATGTATAGAAATTAAAATTATTTCACAATATCTGACATCTTGAACGCCTGGATAACCCTCTTTAAAACAAAAGGATTAACATGATTAACCAGCTTTGCAACTGGTCTAGTGGTTGAATGGTGTTGCTAAAGACCTGAATTCAATTCCCAAGTCATGTCTTCTGTTCCTAGGCCAACCATGGCTTAGGGTGTTGAAAAGATGAAATGCACAATCCAATGGCAACACACTAGCTGGGCTTCAGAATCTACCTTATTGGACCTTCATACCATGGCCTCTTGTTCTAGATCAGGTTGTTTAAGTTCAGTCTTCAAGGACTGCAAGCCAGTGGCATAGCCAGACAGCCAATTTTGGGTAGGTCTCAGCCCAAAGTGGGTGGGCACAACATTTTCTCTTTGCTCCCACCCCCACCCCACCCCAGCACTTCCCAACTCAAAATATAAATAATTTAGCTGATGAGGATTCACAGCCTCTGTCAGCTGAAGACTTCCACCATAGATGGCCAGAACTTTCTTTTACCAAGCTTGGCAGGCATCAGCAAATCCTTGAAGCGCTGATGCCAGCACCCCAAGCATGCTTAGTTCTCAGTGTCTCAAGGATGCTGTCACCATCTGCTGAGCTCAGTAGAAGGGAGCTCTGGCCACCTTCAGAGGAGGTCCTCAGCTAGTGGGGCTTGGGGATCCCCACCAAGCTACAGCAAGAGTCAGGGCTGTTGTTAGCCATGCTGGGGCCCAGGGTAGAAAATAAAGAAGCCCCCCACCCCCCATTCTCTCTACCTCCCCTCCAATCTCCCCATCTGCCATTACAGTCACAATGACAGACCCTCACCAAATACAGAACAAGGGATCACAAATTAGAAATAAATAGATGTAGACAATAATTGAACTGGAAACCTCAGCATGTACTGCAACACTGGAGAAATAAAAATAAAAATGCACTTCCTTTTCTACTGAACATAATAAAAAGACAGCTGCTATGCACATGTCCCAGAACTAACATATTCTATATAAAATGTTCAAAATAAAATGCTTTTTCTACCTTTGTTGTCTGGCCATTTTATGTTTCTATCATGTTGGTTTCCAGATTCTCTTTCCCACTTTCCGTCTGTCTTTTGCTAATTCTTCAAGTGGCTGCTATCCATTTGTCTTTCTTCTCATTCAATTTCCTCAATATACCTGCCTCTGCAATATAGATTTTTTCCGTTTTAGCTCTTTCCTTTTTTTTTTTTTCATTTCTGTTCCTCTGTCCACTCAAATTTCAACCTCTTTCTAAACCTTTTCCTTCTTTTTACTTTTCAAATATCTTTCAAATTTCTATCTCCTTTCACTCACTAGCTCTCCCATTCCCAATCTCACTCCTTCCCAGCCTTCCATTCCCTTCCATCTTCAATCTATGTGCCATTACTATATTTGTACCCCATGTAATCACTATCCTCTCATTCATTTTCATGCTATCCCCACTCCCTGGGCCTGTCCCACATGGTTTCCACCATTCCCAATGTCTCCTTCCCTCTACCCTTCTAGCCCAGCATCTGCTTCCTCTTTCTATCCTCCCCACCCTCATAACCTGACATCTACCTGTTCGTTCCACCCCAACCCCACCAGCATCTTACTGTCCCTTCTCTCTCCTCTCCAACCCCTCCCCCATGGTCTAGCATTTCTCCCTCTCTCTTCCCTCCCACCCATTGTCCAGCATCTCTCCCTTACTCCCTACTGCCCCTGGATCCAACATCTCCCTCTTTCTCCCCTGCCTCCTCTTGTGCAGCATTTCTCCTCTCTCATCCACCTCCATGTCCAACATGTCTCCCTCTCTCCCATTGTTCACTATCTCTCTCTTTTTTCTCCCTGTCTTCCACCCCTGGTCTAACATCGCTCTCTCTACCATGCAAAATCTCTCCATCCTTTCTTCCCCTCCCCTCCACCATCATGTTCAACATTTCCCCCTCTCATCTCTTCCTCATTTCCCTCCGCTGCTATGTCCAACACTTTTTTCCTCTCTCTCGTCCTCCTTACCACTCCTGTGCAGCCTCTCCCCATCCCACTTCACCCATATCCAATAGTTCTTCCTTTCCATCCACCCACTCATATCCAACAATTCTCTCTCTCTCTCTTCCCCTGCAGCATTTCTCCCTCCCTCTCATGTTGAACAATTCCTCCACCCTGCCTAGCATTACCACTGTCTCACTCCCTCACACTAACAGTGCTCCTGTCTCTCTCTCTCCCTCTCTCTCTCCCCCCCTACTCCCCTCCCCCACCCCACATGCTGTAGGTTTTGTTGGCTCCCAGCCTCGCTTACCATCTCTTACCATCTTCGGGCCGGAACCACCTTCTCAGATATAACCTCCTCTTTTGGAGGAGGTGGGGCTGGTGCATAGGAAGCAGTCACAGCGTGCAGACAGCCCCGATTCCATGTAGCTTTGTTGTAGAAATAATACCGCTGCCTGACAGAGATGTTAAGGGAGGGAGGGAGGGAACAAAACCTACAGCATGCTGACGGATGGCTGGGAGAGGGGGAACTGCAATACTAAAAAGTTGATGTTTGGGCTGGGGAGACGTGGAGGGGCATAATTGACAGGGGCGCCCAAGTTTTCCTGAGGACGTCCTCGAGGACATCCCAGCGAAGAGACGGAGAAACCTGTATTATCGAAACAAGATGGGTGTCCATCTTTCGTTTCGATAATACGGTCGGGGACGCTCAAATCGCACAATTTAGGTCGACCATGGAGATGGTCGTCCCCAATTTTTGGCGATAATGGAAACCGAGGACGCCCATCTCAGAAACAACCAAATCCAAGCCCTTTGGTCGTGGGAGGAGCCAGCATTCGTAGTGCACTGGTCCCCCTGACATGCCAAGACCCTAGGGGGCACTGCAGTGGACTTCATAAATTGCTTCCAGGTGCATAGCTCCCTTACCTTGGGTGCTGAGCCCCCCAAAACCCACTCTCCACAACTGTACACCACTACTATAGCCCTTATGGGTGAAGGGGGGCACCTACATGTGGGTACAGTGGGTTTGTGGTGGGTTTTGAAGGGCTCACATTTACCACCAAAAGTGTAACAGGTAGGGGGGGCAGATGGGCTTGGGTCTGCCTGCCTGAAGTGCACTGCAGTACCCACTAAAACTGCTCCAGGGACCTGCATACTGCTGTGATGGAGCTGGGTATGATATTTGAGGCTGGCATAGTGGCTGGAAAAAATATTTAAAAAAAATTTTTTTAAGGGTGGGAGGGGGTTAGTGACCACTGGGGGAGTAAGGGGAGGTCATCCCCGATTCTCTCCGGTGGTCATCTGGTCATTTAGGGCACATGTTTGTGCCTTGGTTGTAAGAAAAACATGACCAGGTAAAGTCATCCAAGTGTTCGTCAGGGACGCCGTTCTTTTTTCCATTATCGGTCGAGGACGCCCATGTGTTAGGCACACCCAAGTCCCGCCTTTGCTATGCCCCCGTGAACTTTGGTCATCCCCGTGACAGAAAGCAGTTGAGGACGCCCAAAATCAGCTTTCAATTATGCCAATTTGGGCGACCCTGTGAGAAGGACACCCATCTTGCGATTTGTGTCGAAAGATGGGCGCCCTTCTCTTTAAAAAATAAGCCTGTTAGTCTCCCCAAGTCTTTTATACTTATAGAGCACACCATTGTTGAGTAGGCCTGAGACCAAAAACAAAGAAGTCTTCTGATTTTGATCTGGCACTTTCAAGTAATTAGAAGACCATTATAACCAAAGTTGACTGAATCGATTGTAGGGCAACATCTATCTAAATATCTAGATAAATTTAGGGGCTCATTTTCAAAACAGAAAAACGTCTAAAAACAGGGAAATAAATGTATTTCTCGCTGAAAAAGAAAAATGCTTGCAATTAGACCTGCTTTTAAAAGCATCTAGGGTAAGGCTAAATCTGTCTTTTTGACGCATTTGTGATTTTGCTGAGTTGGAGAGTGTAGAGGTGGAAGTGGTCATTTCTGAGAAATAGTGAAGAGTTTGCTGAGTGCTTTGTTAACCTTTGTGTGCTTGCCCCAGTCTGAACCTTTTCACCATTACATTTCCTGACTTGCCTCCTCTGTGTCTTAGCTCTTCAAGTCCTTACCCACACCTGCTAGCCCCCAAGCCACACCCATCCCTTCCTCTATATCTCGCCCCCTTCCCCCACCAAACCCTTACTGTCCCCTGACCCCCACACCTCCCAGTCTACATCGCTACCAGAGCCATCATTTTGATTACAAGAGTAATCAAAATGCTGGCTGGTGGTGGGCTCTTCACTGCCTAGGGCAAAAAAATATATATATTTAATCATTAAATATACCTTTTTTGCCCTATGCAGTGAAGTGCTTAACCCACCCAGAAGCCCACCACCACCAGCCAGCATTTTGATTACAATTACATGACACAGTGGTTAAAATTACCTGCATGGCACCTGCTTGCAGTTGCATGTGATGCAGATCACCCTGGCTCCTGTACCTTTTGTGGGGGGCCGAAGGGGCGTGCTCAGCTGCTGTGATGATTGTGTGATTGATTATTAGAACAGACTATTTCATCTAAGTAGACCCGGCCGGCAGGGCAGGCACAGTGTGGAATGGAGGAGCAACACCCGTGACACAGTCAGCAGCATTTCTCATGCGGCACTGCATGAGGCGCCAGCAGCAGCGTGCCGTGCGCACTGTGGGGAGCAAGGCAGTACAGTGTGCAGCTGAGGAGCAGGAGATTTTATTTAACAAAAAATAAAGAAACAAACCAGAGAGCAGTGCAGGCACAGCGGCTGAGAAGGTAGGTCGGAGAGTGGAGACCGCGAGAAACTAGAGCGGCGATGCAGCACGGGATGGCACTGCAGTGCTCATGCTGGCTTACTGAGGACCAGATTTAAGTCAGAAGAGCTGCGTCTGACTGCCAAAATTCAGGTGGGACTGGAGGTGGCTGAGCCGCAAGGGCAGAAAGCCTGTGACTGACCCTTTTCAGTGCATAAACACTTTGATTTCCATGATTTGATGCATTGGTAAATGATCCAAGTTTTGCTGCAGTTAGTTTTGTAGCAGTAAATAAGAATGCTCAGCATGAAAACCTCATAAATTTTCACTGACTTCTGTTGGTCTTTATTTTCAAAAGCATACTGTTGCAACCTTAAAAATGTGGCACTAGTATATCTGACCATGCGCTGGTAGTCCTCATCGATTTGTAGAGTCAATAAGGAGTGGTTTTACCTCAAGGATGCTTTTTTTTAAATTTAGTCTCCAAAGTGAGGGTTGGAATGGTCACTAGGCCTTAAGGTTTGGCTCATGGAAGTCAAGAGGCTTACACTGGGATCCGTGGCCCCTTTAAGGGGGCATGTCAGGAGCATTGTACACATAGTAGTACACAGATGCTTCCTGGAGAAGTTAACTACACCTTTCAGGTGTAGATAATTTTCCTGGAAGTTTATCACAAATCACATTCTTTGCTTTACATGGTAAATGATGTTTACTACAGGCAAATACATTAATTCATCTTAGTAAGTAGGTGCTTACATTTTTAATTTAGAAAATTTAGATTTCAGTATTTCAATTGTTCTATTATGTCCATTATTTATACTACAAATAACACTACTTATTTTATATCTTGTAGCCTCCTCCCCATTATAAGCCAGTAGAAAAGGATTGTGGAAATTTTTGAAGTCACCAAGATCTAATTAGGAAAAGGTATGAACATTATTAAAATTATTGTTTTTATTCATGTAAATTAACAATAATCCAAGAAGCATGTTCCCAATAATTGGTCTGAGACCCCTAACATACCTATGGTTTATCTTTAACCATTAGTATTCTTGCTTCTATCGCAATGAGTAGTTCCTATTAAATGTTCAAACACTGCTTGTAGTTTCATAAATGTCTTGTGGAAATCATTAACACTGTACACTACTGACAAATCTGCTATACCAGTACAAATCTGTTTGTTGATTGCCTGATTTAGTCTTCTATTCCAGCACTTATTTCCATACCTCCCCTCTCTGTGGGACAAATAATTGGTCTGGCAGGTTAGCATGGGACTGTAGCAGACTTATTTTCAAAAGAGAAGGGTGCCCATCTTTCGACACAAATCAGGAGATGGGCGTCCTTGTCCCAAGGTCTCCCAAATCGGCATAATCAAAAGCCGATTTTGGACGTCCTCAACTGCTTTCCGTCGCAGGGACGACCAAAGTTCACAGGGGCGTGTCGGAAGCATAGCGAAGGCGGGACTGGGCGTGCCTAACACATGGGCATCCTCGACCGATAATGGAAAAAAGTAGTGCATCCCTGACGAGCACTTGGACAACTTTACTTGGTCCATTTTTTCTTATGTCCAAGCCTCAAAAATGTGCTCGAACTGACCAAATGACCACCGGAGGGAATCGGGGATGATCTCCCCTTACTCCCCCAGTGGTCACTAACCCCCTCCCACCCTAAAAAAAAAACTTTAAAAATATTTTTTGCCAGCCTCTATGCCAGCCTCAAATGTCATACCCAGTTCCATCACAGCAGTATGCAAGTCCCTGGAGCAGTTTTAGTGGGTGCAGTGCACTTCAGGCAGGTGGACCCAGGCCCATCCCCCCCTACCTGTTACACTTGTTGTGGTAAATGTGAGCCCTTCAAAACCCACTAGAAACCCACTGAATCCATATGTAGGTGCCCCCTTCACTCCTTAGGGCTATGGTAGTGTTGTACAGTTGTGGGGAGTGGGTTTTGGGGAGGGATTGGGGGGGGGGGGCTCAGCACCCAAGGTAAGGGAGCTATGCACCTGGGAGCAATTTATGAAGTCCACTGCAGTGCCCCCTAGGGTGTCCGGTTGGTGTCTTGGCATGTCAGGGGGACCAGTGCACTACGAATGTTGGCTCCTCCCACAACCAAATGGCTTGCATTTGGTCATTTCTGAGATGGGCGTCCTTGGTTTCCATTATCGCCGAAAATCGGGGATGACCATCTCTATGGATGACCATCTCTAAGGTCAACCTAAATTTCGCGATTTGGGCGTCCCCGACCGTATTATCGAAACGAAAGATGGATGCCCATCTTGTTTCAATAATATGGGTTTCCCTGCCCCTTCGCCGGACGTCCTCCAAGGACGTCCTCAGTAAAACATGGGCGCCCCTGTCAATTATGCCCCTCTAGGCCTGATTCACTGGCTATAGGGAAACAGCTTAGTGAAACAACATATGTATTTAATTTTGCATAAATCTCACTATTCCACTTTAAATTTTCTAAAGCATTAATTTTGTCAATGGCTAGTACAGTGAACATGAATAGCTTTCTAGAACCACCATGGTTAGGTGGAATCCTAAGGAACACTTATTCACCCTAATTCTTATGAAATTGCATGCACAACTTTACATTTAGCACACAAGGTTGCACATATAAGTTACAGAATAGTGCTGGTTAGGTACATAAATTAATTTAATAATTAGCTGATAATTGGTATTACTGTCTCTCTGAAATTCAAGCATACCAACATGTAGCATAGTATAGCATAGTAGACGACGGTGTCTCAGATTGATAAACGCTGCTACATAGCTTTATGGCGCAGATTCTTGGATGACTATACTGTACATCCTTCACCTAGCTGATCAAATTTTGGGCAGTCAAGGGCGATGGGTGGGGGTGGTGGACTTTGGTCCTGAGGAACTGAGTTCAATTCCCACTTCAGGCACAGGCAGCTCCTTGTGACTCTGGGCAAGTCACTTAACCCTCCATTGCCCCATGTAAGCCGCATTGAGCCTGCCATGAGTGGGAAAGCGCGGGGTACAAATGTAACAAAAATAAAAAAATAAAATATGAGTGGGAGACGGATAGGTGTCTGTCTGTCATGGTGTGTACGAGGCTAGATTGCGTGTGGCAGAGAGTGGGTTGCTTGTTTTGTTTTGCTTCAATTGCATTAAAAAGTTCAATAGCAGGAGGCATAAATTTGTTGTAAAGGTCCTGATTACCCTGTTGCACTATTGTGTATTGTTTTGACGCTGATTGTTTCTGCACTTGACCATTGCAATGAAATACATTTTTAAAAAAATTATTGGCTATAATTGGTGCTAATTAGCAGTTACGCACATAACTGCTCTAAGTCAGGATTCTAGAAATTCAGCATGCAAAATCCATAGCTTGCAACTGAAGGGAGCATGGACCTGGGAGAGGCATGTGTGGGTCATGGACACACCCAGCATTTATGCACACATGTTATGGAATACTGGCAGTTACAAGCATGTACACCAGCCATTAAGCTAGCATAAGTACTCGCTCCTAAGGCACGTAACTGTGGACTTATGCCAGCATTCTATAATGCAAATTAAGTGCATAATGTGCACTTAGAACACAGCATCCCGGCACCTAACTTTGGGTGACCTGTAGAGAACTGTGTATATCTTTCAGCTACTCCTTCTTTAGAATATTGTTTTGTAGAAAACAATAGGCATGCACCTCAAGAGATACCGACCAATATTCATAGCGCTTGAATCACTTACCGCTGCCTAACTGGTGATATTCAATGGCACTTAACCAGACAGCGCTGCGTAACCCTAGTAGCGCTTTAGAAATGTTAAGTAGTAGTAGTAGTAGTAGTAGACAGTGCCACTGAATATAACCACAGATCGCCCAACACAAAAGTGGGCAGGTCAGGTGCAGCACTTGGGGAGGAAGCATTAGGGAGGAGCCAGGGGTTATATGGGTGTCGGCAATATTCAGTGCTGGGACTCACATAGCTAAGCAGGTTAATTTAGAACAGTTCAAAAGCTGTCCTAAATTAAAGTGCTTAGCTATGCTGGCCCTGGCACTGAATATCAGCCAGGACCCGCATGATTATTTTCTAATTTGAAAGCCCCTCGATCCCCTTCCCAGCTTCTAAAATGGACCCCCCCCCCCCTTCCTCCTAACACCTCACCCCAGACCACAAGAATCAAAGCCCTCCCCTCCCCCCCCTGGAATGAGTACCCCAAACCTCCGAGCTCTAGGTAGGTCCCAAGCTGATGTCCCTGGTGGTCCTTAGGGATCCTTGGGGGCAGAAGTGAAAGCCACTTTCGCCTGTCCCTTGAGGGTGGCATCTGCAAATGGCTGCCACAACCTCTCGCAGCAACTCACGGTACTTTGTGTACTATTGCAAGCTGCTGCGAAAGTTCATGGCAACCATTTTCCAATGACAGCTGAAAGGGGAAGGAGTGAGAGGGCTTTGCTCCTGCCTCTAATGACTGCACTAGGACCACCAGGAATATAGGTAGTCCAGGGGATCTACCTAGACCTTGGGGAAATGTTGGTGTTGGGGCTTGTTCCAGGGGGAGGGGAGAGGCTTTGATTCTCGTGGACTGGGGGTAGGAAGGAAGGGTGCTATCTTGGAGGCCAGGAGGGAGATCGGGGGGGGGGGGCTTTCAAGTTAAAAAATGGTTATATAGGTCTCAGTCAATATTCAGCCAGGGCCCACATAACTTTCTTATGTGGGCCCCAGCTGAAAATCGGCCGGAACCCACATAGGCTCTGGCAGCCATCCCCATCAAATGTAGCCCCCTATATTCAATGTTGGTTCCCGGACATGGCCTGGTACTGAATACTGAGGGCTAATCAAGCGTTTATACAATGCTGACCACTGCTGGCTGAATAGCTGGCTGGAGAAGGTCAAAATAGAAGTTGTTACTCAGACCCAAGGATGGCAGTTTTCAACTAGGACATTTTACCTGTGTAAATAGTCTTCTTATCCCATAGGGCTCTTACTTTTAACTGGGCTGCAAAGAGGTGCTCCCGGAGGCATATTTAGGTTGGGGAAGAACATAGCACATGTCCATGACATTTTCACTAGGAGAGTGCTTAAGAGGGGTGGTTAGTTAGTGGTAATAAACTATCACACTCCACTGCATGAGTAAGAGGGGTGGTTACTAAAGTGGTAAAATATTGCATTTTATTACAGCTTAATTTATTGTGAGATTCAATAACCTGCAGTAACTCAGTACTGCAAGTTAGTACCTCCTGAGGTGAATGAATAAAAAAAACTTACATTCAGCATCATAAGCTGCCTTATTCCTGAAAAAATTAACACTAGCTTTAAGCTGGCATTAATTTTACCTCTCGAGAGCATTGGGCTGCTAATGTCTAGTCAGATGCTCTGGAGCATAAAAGAAATCACCATGATATCTCTCCTCCCCCCCCCCCCCCCCCCCCCCCCCCCCCAGCAAATCCCTCTACCCCTTAATACTCCATCAGACAGTATTTTCCTGCCACTAGGTCCCACACATACTTCCAGCACAAGAAGCTCCCCTGGAAAAGGAACCCCTGGTATAAAGATCCACATGTACTTATTGAGACTATTCCTGGCGCCTGGTGTTTACTAGGGGGAGGGCACAGGAATGATCCCCATTTACTCCTGCCCCTAGGCTGCCAGCAACAAAATGGCACCAGTCAACCTCTAGTAGTATCGTTATAGTACTACTGTTAGGGATCAAGCTGCCAAATAAGTTTTTATTTGATTTACTACCTCTTTTATGGATCCTCTGAGAAGATAAGAATATAGGAAAAACCATGCAAGGTCAGACCAAGGGCCATCAATCCCTGCATCCTGCTCCAACAGTGACCAGTCCAGCTCCCAATCGGTCAGCAGCTCATAAAAGTAGATTTATTTCTTATTGCTCCTTTATGGGGATCAGCACTGACTTTGCTATGTCTTCCTAGAGAATAATCGTTTGGGTTATTTTCTTCTAGGAACTTGTCCAAACCTCTTTTGAATCCTACTTTGTTTTGTCGCCTTGACCTCTTCCTCTGGCAAGAGATTCCACAGCTTAATTATGTGCTGCATGAAAAAGGTTTTGATTTGCTGGTCGTTAATTTCACAGGGCATCCTCTCATTTTGTGTTGGTTGAAAGGTTAAACAACCATTCCCTATGTAACTGTTCTACCCCACTCATGATTTTATAATATGATGTATCCCCTCTCGGATGTCTTTTCTCCAAGCCAAATAGCCCTAACTTGTTTACTGCCCCTTAATAAGGAAGTGTTCTGTTCTCTTTATCATTTTTGAACAACCTTCTCTGAACCTTTTCTACTTCCACCTTATATCATTTTTGAGATGGAGCAACCAGAACTGCAAATTTGGTCAATGTATTGTCCACAATGGCTCCAAAATCTTTTTCTGAGTACCCAGCATTTTGTCCCTGTAGTTGTGATTTTTTTTCCTTATCTATATCACTTTGTAATTATTCATATCAAGTTTCATTTACATTTTCAATGCCCATATATTTATACCTACTCTTTGGGAGGCAATGGCTAAAGCCAGAGAAACCACTGCATAGTTTTCTTGGAGTAATTTTCAAATCTTTGCATGGAAAATCCAGCAAAGTCTGCACAGAGAAATGTATGCATTACCCTTGCAAGCAGTTATAAAATTCCCTATAAAACAAATCTCAAAAGATACAATGCCTGGAGTCTCAAGAACTAAAGGTGCTGATTGTGTTTACAGCCATCTAAATTATATTTTCCTATTTTAGGTGCCTGAGGTTATATTGCACTGGGAGTGATGAGTCATGACACCACAGAATCCTCAAAGACAAGGAAGACAGATAAGACTTCTCAACCTCATTCAACCTCATCCTTCTCAAGACAGGATTTTGCTGAAGAAAAAATGTACTGTTGTTTTACTGACAAAGGAACTTTCCCTCTGGTACCTCGAATGTCCTTCTGGAGAAAAAATTTCTATAGTGTTAATCATTTAGGGACACTTTTACTAAAAGACATAAAGTCCTTAATGCATAGTAAGGGGGAAATTCTATATATGACGTTCAAATTTGAGCACACAACTTAATTGATCGACACACCATTAACTAGCAAAAATTGGGCACTAACAATTATTGCAGTTAATTGGCATCAATTAGAATTCGCATGCGCAAGTGGCTGCGTGCTATTCTATAAGGCTCAACGCCAAGCTCTCATAGTGCATATCTGAAAAGGGGGCCTGGCCAGGAGGATGTTGGGGGCATTTCAGAAAGTTGCTCGCAGAATTACAGAATTTGCCTGAAGCGTGGCTAAGTTGGATGCCTGCATTTCCACCTGCTTTTAGTAGGCATAAGTATGGTGCCCAAAAGTTAGGCACAGGATCCATGCCAAATTATATTTTATAAAGGGCACGATCCCTTTATAAAATAACACTTACACCCAGATTCTATATATGGCGCCTGAAAATCTGCACGGAAACCGAAGTGTACTCTATAACAATGCGCATAACTTAATTTGTAAACTAGCAAATCACCATTGTTGATTGGTTTTTAAGCAATTACCAGCACTAACTGGCATTAATCGAGATTTACGCGCACAACTTGCCAAATGTGTTCTGTGACGTGGTGCGTCTAAATTCTAAGATGCATAGCTGAAAAGGGGGCGTGGCCATGGTGGGGCATGGGCGTTTCTAAATACTATGTGCATTATGCTAGAATACACCCGATCTGAGCCTAATTTAGGTGTCTGGATTTACAGCAAGTAAAATGTGGCCTAAATGGAGGCAACCAAATTTAGTCATATGGCGAGCCTCTCAGCGTATTCTATATACCGCACAGAAATTTAAGCCTAGTCCATAAAATTTAGGCGTACTTTGGAGAATACATGCAGGTATAATTTTTTTCCGTGCAGATTTTTCAGGTGCTAAATATATGAATCTAGCCCTTAGCGCCCAATTCTTTCAGTGACAAATTTTCAGCACCATTTATTGAATTCCCTCATTAGCGCACACTAACAGGCTACCACAGAACACGTTAAAATGTTTTGTGATAATTTGCCTGTTAGCGTGTGCCAATCAGCATGTTTATCTATTTATTAAAAATGTTTTTGGAGGGGGTGGAGAGTCGGCATTCCCATATTATCCAGCTAGCACGTTATGCTTAGCACACGCTAACTGCACAGCTCCCATAGGAGTTAATGCGGGAACACCTAGGAGGTGATAGCAGGGGCGTAGCCAGACTTTGGCAGGAGGGGGTCCAGAGCCTGAGGTGAAGGGGCACATTTTAGCCCCCCCCCCCGTGCTGCCGACCCCTCCCCGCCATTGCCAACATCCACCCCCCCACCAATGCTGACACCCAGCCCCCCCGCCGCCACCACCAACTTTGCCCCCCCCCTGCCAACGACCCTCTTGACCCCCTCCCACTGCCAACCCACCGTTGCCTACCTTTGCTGGCGGGGGACCCCAACCCCCACCAGCCGAGGTCCTCTTCTTCCCGCAAAAGGCTTCTTTCTGTTTCTGACATCAGGACGTCAGAAACAGAAGGAAGCCTTTTGCGGGAAGAAGAGGACCTCAGCTGGCGGGGGTTGGAGTCCCCCGCCAGCAAAGGCAGGCGACGGCGGGAGGGGGGTCAAGAGGGTCGTTGGCAAGGGGGTCTAGGGTCAAATCTATGGGGGCCCAGCCCCCCCTGGCCCCACCTAGCTACTCCACTGGGTGATAGATTCTCCCCTGTTAACTCAAGGCAGGTGCAGTGTGCTAATGACAACATTAGTGCACAGCCAGCAATAAAATATTTTAACCCTTCTTCCAATAAGTGCTGCGTTATATCTAGGTTTAGCGCTCAGTAAAGTACTGCGTTAAAGTGTGTTAAGACCAGAGTTTACCACACTTTAGTAAAAAGGCCCCTTTATTGAGTTACAGCAGGATGAAGTCTAATTTTTAAGTTGTTTGAGCAAAATGACAAGTAAAACTTTCTGCTTTTTGGCAGTTTGCCATCCTCTATTTAAATGTTAAGGATGTAGAAATGTAGCTCAACTTGTTCATCAACCCCATATTAATTCAGTACTTATATACGCTTATTATAATTATTAAAAGCTATTGTATAAATGTTGCATGTATTTGTTTCTGTTAAGTCAAATTTAGGATGATATAATGAAAGCAAAGGATTACTGGATCCCGAAATACAAACATAAGTTAGAAAAACAGACCAGATGGCCCAGCTGTACCAGAAAATTTGGTGTAAATTTCAAACTTATCTCCTGCTCTTTGGTCCAGCCAGGGCTGGGAATGTTGCAGGGACTGTCTGAGCTCACAGGGAAGGAGAGCATCCCAGCCATTGTACAATAGTGACCCTTATTCAATAATTCAAGAGTGCACTGCAACTGCAGTCTTTTCTTCTCTGCTATCATGCCTAAGCAAAATCCAAGCTGGATATCAAAGCAATAATATAAACAAATAGAACATTAGGAATTATCAGGAAAGGAATGGAAAACAAAAATGAGAATGCTATAATGCCTTTGTATCTCTCCATGGTGTGACTGTGTACAATTCTGATCTGCACATCTCAAAAAAGATATAGCAGAATTAGAAAAGATACAGAGAAGGGTGATGAAAATTATAAAGGGGATGGGACGACTTCCATAGTAACACAGTAGATGTATGGTCCATCCAGTCTGCCCAACAAGATAAACTCATAGCATAAGGTAGGATTTGATACTTCATATTTATACCTGATCTTGATTTTTCCTTGCCATTTTCAGGGCAAAGACCATAGAAGTCTGCCTGGCACTGACCTTGTTCTAAAACATCTGAAGTTGTCATCGAAGCCCCTGAAAAGTCTTACTCCAGCCCATCCAAATCTGTTCAGCAATGATCAGGGCACAGACCATAGAAGTCTGCCCAGCACTGGCTTTGCATCCCAATTACTGGTATTGACGCCTAATCAATGCTAAGCTTCATTGGGTCCATTCATTCTAAACAGGATTCCTTTGTATTTATCCCATGCATTTTTCAATTTGGTTACTATTTTCATCTCCACCTCCTCCCGCAGGAGGGCATTCAAAGTATCTACTACCCTCTCCATGAAAAAGTACTGCCTGACCTTATTCTGAGTCAGCTCCCCTTCAACCTCATTCATGTCCTCTAGTTCTACCACTTCCCGTCTCTGGAACAGGTTTGTTTCTAGGTTAAAACATTTCTAATATTTGAATGTCTGTATCATATCTCCCATGTTTCTCCTTTCCTCCAAGGTCTACATGTTCAGGTCATCAAGTCTCTTATCATAAGTCTTGCTAAGCAAACCCCAAACCATTTTCATCGCTTTTCTCTGAACCACATTATGTCTTTTTACGTCCTTAGCAAGATACAGTCTCCAAAATTGTGACAATATTCCAAGTGGGGCCTCACCAATGACTTATACAGGGGCATCAACACCTCCTTTCTTCTGCTAGTTATACCCCTTTTTATGCAGCCTAGCATTCTTCTGGCCATGGCCACCGCCTTGTTGCATTGTTTCGTCACCTTGAGATCCTCAGACATCATTACCCCAAGGTCTCTCTCCTGAGCCGAGGTTATCAATCTCTCTCTTCCTATCTGGAACATCTGCTTTGGATTTCTGCACCCAAATGCATCACTCTGCACTTCTTTAATTTTAACTGCCAGACCCTTGACTGTTCTTCTAATTTTTGGAGATCTCTTCTCATGGTTACTACTCCCTCCGGGGTCTCCACTCTATTGGCTATCTTAGTGTCACCCACAAAAAGGCAAACTTTTCCTTTTAACCCTTCGGCAATGTCCCCCACAAATATATTAAACAGAATAGGCCCCTACACTGACCCTTGAGGCACTCCATTGATCATCTTTCTTTCCTCAAGCAGATTCCATTTACCACCACCCTCTGTCACCTGTTGGTCAACCAATTTCCAATCCAGTTCACCACTTTGGCGCCTAAGTTCAGCCCTCTCAGCTTATTCATGAGTCTTCTGTGAGGAACGGTATCAAAGGCTTTGCTGAAATCCAAGTAGATTACATCTATCGCAGTTCTTTGGTCAACCAGTCAATGAAGTCAATCAGGTTTGGCAGGATTTTCCTTTTGTAAAGCCATGTTGCCTCAGATCCTGGAGCCCATTATTAGCTACCTTTTCCTTCAGCAGTGACTTCATTATTTTTCCTACCACCAACATGAGACTTACCAGTCTGTAGTTTCCCCACTCCTTTCCTGTCCCCACTTTTGTGAAGAGGGACCATATCTTTTGTCTCCAAACCCGTGGAACCTCTCCTGTCCGTAAAGATCTATTAAATAAATCCTTAAGAGGTCTTGCCAGGACTTCTCTGAGCTCCCTCAGTTCCCTGGGATGTACCCCAACTGGCCCTTAGCTTTGTGCACTTTCAGATTTTCAAGGTGTTTATAAACGCTTTCTTTCTTGAAACCAGGAAACTACTCAGGTCATGGGCAAATGTGTATAGTTATTTCCAGATGTGTCTAAGCAGACACAGAATAAAAGAGCTTTTCTTACCCCCCCCCCCCCCCTTTACAAAGCTGCGTGTTAATGCCAGCACAGCCCATTCACTTTGAATGGGCTATGTCGCTATTACATATCGGCAGCTGCTAGCACGGCTTTGTAAAAGGTGGGGGTTAGTCTTTAGCAAGAAGCGCAGTCCATTGGAGAACAGTTCTTTTTGCACTTTCCTGTAAAATGTTTGATTAAAATATAGTGGACAATCATATGTTTTCTGGGATTGATCCAAAAAAAATAAAAATGTCCTGCTTAGCGATCACAGAGTAGTTTCCTTATTGGGTTAGGGGGCTAGGCCACAGTAGATTTTGTATAATTACTCCACCCCTGCCAAATCTTTATGTATAATCTTTTTCTTCTTTATCGTTAGTAGTTTTTTTTTGTTTTTTTCGTTTTTTACATCTGCTCCCATGATTTGTGTGATCTTCTCTTTAACATTGTGGGTTAGAGCTTTGATGTCAACTGTTAAATTTATCTCTTTAGATTATAATTGCATTTTCCTTCTGATTTACTTGTACATTATACATCTTAGTTTTTCTAGGCAAAGGTTTTTCTTTGTTTTTGTATCTGTTAAAAGTTGCGTTCACAAATCAGCACAAATAGCCAATTTGCACATGCAACATAATTGATTAATGAGCCAATCAGCATCAATAATTGGCTGCTAACAACCAATTATTAGTGTTAATTGGCCTTAATTGAGAGTGTGCCCATCGTATTCTATAATGATGTGCGAGTAACTCCTATAACGTGTAATTTCAAGACGGCATGCTTAGGGGGGTGTTTTGGGGGTGTTCCTATGAGTTACGTGCATTTTTATAGCATACTCCCAATCCATGCCTAATTTAGGTGCTGCCATTTACACCTGTTTTCAGCAGTCATAAATGCAGGCATCTTTGGTTAGTCGCTTTAAAGAATAGCACTCAATGCATAACTTTTTTCTGCGCCAATTTTTCAGCTCGATTTACTGAATCTAGTCCTAAATGTCTAGTTTGTTATAAAAGGAATATATTTTTTTAATTATTTGATCAATTGGACCTTCTTTGTGTAAATATATCTACGGTGTAATAAAGTGGTTTTTATTCACAATGTGCTGATTGCCTTCTTCTCACCTTACACACTACAATCACTGTAACATTTGAAACATCACCTCACTCTTGCTAAACCATTTCTGGTTTTATTTTATTTTTATCTGGTAATGCTGCATTTAGGGACCCTTTTACAAAGCTGCAGTAAGCACTGTGTGTTTACTGCACCAAAAAATGGCATTCCGTGAGGGGCACTCGGCCATCTTGCAGTAATTATGGGATGTGCAAGCATTACCCGTGTTTACTAAGCCACACTACAGGTGTGTTAGCATTTTTAGCAAGCGCTAACTGTGTAGGTGCCCAAAATATTCCTATGGGTGCCTACACAGTTAGCGCGTGCTAATTTTGTGCACATGCTAAAAATGCTAGTGCACCTTAGTAAACAGGGCCCTAAATTGTTTTTTTTTTTTTTTGCACAGGGTACATCTCTGGGTCACAGTGGGCGTGTGCTGTGTGCTAACCGATTAGCATGTGCTTACTGTGTGAGCCCTTACTGCCTACATAATGGGTGGAAGTAGGGGCTTACATGCTCATGGCAAAATTAGCATGTGACATTAATTTAAAAAATAGAAAATTCGACCATTTTACCCCAGCAGTAAAAATGGACTTAGCGTGTGGGAAAGACCCACGTAATGGTGCGCTGACACTTTGGTAAAAGGGCCCCTTAATTTTCAGAGAGTAGCTAAATGCTCAAAGTAACCAGTTATGTTTAGCCAGCTATTCTTACACAACTAACCCAGCTAAACATTTGCTGAAATCTAGCTGTCTAGATTTAAACCAGCTATGACAGTGCTCAGAAATGGCTGTCTAGCTTAAAAGCTTATTTATCAAAAGAGGATTATAGGCTAATAGAGCCTATTGACTAATAATACATTTTGACAAAACACTGATATCTTGGAATATAGCATTTTATAAGTAAACAAATAACAATTTAGGGCAAGCAAACTTTCTCTGCTACCTTGATAACCATAATGAATAGAGGAAAAGACTTCAGAAACTCCATGTCAGCTGGTCCTACTTATAACAGGGCCGCTGACTGCTCTGCTCTGTGTGGCCAAATATTAAGCTCACACTGGCGAGAATCCTCATTAGTCTAAAACCTCTAGCGCACTAGCAGTAATTATTTTTGCATGTTTTCAATTTTCCTTATACATGCTGTGCGATATAAGTACTAAAAAAGTACTTAGCTGTGGCTGTGCTGGAATAGGAGCGAATGTCCGCGCCCAACAACAAGCTCCTGTTTCGCTCTACGCTTCTTAAGGAGCCGGACCTTACATCTTTTCACAGCACCTTCCAAAAGCCACCAGCTGACGTGGAGTTTCTGAAGTCTTTTTCTCTATTCATTATGGTTATCAAGGTAGCAGAGAAAGTTTGCTTGCCCTAAATTGTTATTTGTATGCTCAAATAAGGACAAGCACCAAGAATATAGTTTAATAACATTTTATAAGTAAGTAACTTGGTTTCAGATAACTACAGGAAGACATAAAGGCTCACATTAAAGGTTGGACAGATATCATTCTGCTAGTACCATTTATAAAAACCTTATCTACATATAATTTCAAAGTCTTGTGTTCTTTATTGACAGTCTCATGATATCCTTAAATATTTACTTAGTACACTATACTGGTGAGGGATTTGAAAAAGCTAATTTGAGTATTTATAGGCTATAGTGATGTGTAGGATTATAGATGGAATGTGTTTCCCTCCAGCCGTGTTCTACGGAGAAACCTTTCCTTTGGACGGATACCACAGCAGTGAAAGCATCCTTAAGTTATGTAAATAATAAGCTCTTGTTGGTCAGTGAGGAATTAAGGAACCTTTTTACTAAAGCGCAGGAAGTTTTTGTATTTATTGCACTTCGGATATGCCCATCATTGGCTCTGTATTTACCACCCAGGGCAGACACTTATTACATGGCAATCACGGGACATGCACCTGTAGATAGTGTGAGTTCACCTGTGCTACCTGTTGGTGTTTATTAGCATGGTTGCCCCAGCAATATCCCAGCTGTCAAAAAAAATGAAGCCATGGCAGTGGTTCCCCCTTCAGACTCTCCCCCTGATCACAAGTAGCCCCTTGATCTCCCCCCAAAACCCTACCCCCTTGAGCAGACACCAGCCTCTCTCCTAGGACTCACCCTTATATGGCAGCCTGACCTCTAGTGGTAGACTATTAGACTATGGCTAGGGGTTGGGGGCACCATTTTGAACCCAGCACCAGCAGGGACAAGAGTCTAGGGATCGCTGTTGTTCTTTGACCCCATCACCACCAATGATTCAGATAGGCCCAGGGCCCACATGGGGTAGAGAATGCCTTGGAAGAGGTCTGGGAAGCCAAAAGGTGAGAGCATGCCTTAAAAACATGGGAAGTCATGTATCTTTAGAGGGTGGCAGGTCTTGAAGGGGAGGGGGACCCCCAGACCACCTTGTTGATAGTATTGGCCCCTTTAAAGATGGCGCCCTGGACTATCAAGCCACCTGTAACTGGCTCAATGTTCCTAGGCAGGAAAAACAATACCAGCTTTGATCTAGCATTATTTTTTCATGGAATAACATAGCTTAATAAGTTCAGCACAAGCTGTAATATTTGGCTTACACAATAATGAGGTGTTTTGCATGCTTTGCATCTATTTTGCAGCCTGAGGTACATTAAACTAGCGTGCATTACAGTAAAATAATGCGTGATTTTGCTGTTTAATTCTTGTTAAGGGGTAAAAATTGTGCATTATTCCTAAGCCACTGGGGGACAGGAGCAGAGAGAAAGAAGCCTTCAATTAAGAATATAGGTAGTAGTAGATTCTACAGCCTGCTCATTCTGATTGGTTTTATGAAGACCCTGGAAAATAATTTTTGAAGTGTTTGAAAACATACAGAACAGTGACTGAATAGCCCCTTTTCTCATAGTTAATACCTGGGAACACCTGATATTTAGCTGCCTTGTGCTTCCTAGATTCCAAAATCATTGGGAAGGGAGTGAGTTTTGAGTCAACCCAAGCTGAGCAAGGGAGTCGCTGCACCCCTCTCTTTCTTGCTGCATGATTCTCTCTTTTATGGTCCAATCTAAATACCCAAAATACTGCATTTGAATATATATTGATCTGCAGATAGTGTTTTCTTCTACCCTTTATTTTCCTGAAACATACAAATTAAAATAAATATGTCCACGTTGTGCAGGTGAGATTAGAAGGGTACATGATGTTTGCATGAGTAACTAACAGATTTACATATGGAAGTAGCCATTTTTAAAAGGCCCTGATGACATATATATAAGGCAGCATGCAGAGATTTCAAGGAAGCATGTTCTGAGCATGGTCTGGCTTTCATGCAGGTATAATTGTATTCCATATTTTAGAATGACAATGTACTCAAATCCAGGAAAATTTCCCCATAGGCATGTACATCTACTTCAAGTCATTCATAACTGTCACTTACTTTCTCATTTGGACCTGGGCTTTGAAGGAGAAATTGAGAGAGAAATTGTTCCATATCAGCTGATGTTAAAGGGGTAGCATATTCCTTTGGCCGATGTTTATGCTTTTATTTATGCAGAGGATGTCACTATCTATATCCCTTTCAAAAATGGTATTCATGAAATTCTTAACCTGATCAAATTAGGTCTTGACTTGATGGAATCTTGGGCTTCCAAGTTTAAATTAGCATCAGAATGGCTGGTGTAAGTACTCACACCTAAATACAAATACTGTATATACCCGGTTACACTAGCATTCTGTAAAGGAAAGTAGATGCTTACCTTCCTTTACAGAATAGGCCCCCAAGAGGTGCCCCTTTATAGAATTACCCCCAAATGAGTAAATATATACAAGCACAGTCTCGATTAGCCGACCTCCACTAATCCGACCATCCGGCATATCCGACAGACCCCCCCCCCCCCCCCCCAGTGACGTTATCACATTGCATCTATTAAAATATTTTGTTTTAGAGCAGGCGTATGTACAGTAATTATATTTTAGCAGCAAAATGTGCTATAGTGTTGTTAATAAACAAATTTTGAAAATCAAGAACTCTATCCTGCTTATAATCGAATGAGAAAAACGCCCAAGTTCCGACCTAAATCGGGAGATGGACGTTTATCTCACAAAAACGAATAATGCGGTATAATCGAAAGCCGAACTTGGACGTTTTCAACTGCACTCCATCGCAGAAGCGTACAAAGTTGACGGGGGCGTGTCAGAGGTGTGATGAAGGCGGGACTGGGGCATGGTTATCACCCGAACAGAGATGGGCGCCTTTCGCCGATAATGGAAAAAAGTATGCGTTTGTAGCTAGAATTTAGGGCACTTTTCCTGGACCCTGTTTTTTCACGAATAAGGCCCCAAAAAGTGCCCTAAATTACCAGATTACCCCCAGAGGGAATCGGGGATGACCTCCCCTGACTCCCCCAGTGGTCACTAACCCCCTCCCACCACAAAAAATTATGTTTCACAACTTTTTATTTTCACCCTCAAATGTCATACCCATCTCCCTGGCAGCAGTATGCAGGTCCCTGGAGCAGTTGTTAGGGGGTACAGTGGACTTCAGGCAGGTGGACCCAGGCCTATCCCCCCCTACCTGTTACAATTGTGCTGCTTTTTTTTGTAAAAGTGCCCCCAAGGGTGCCCGGTTGGTGTCCTGGCATGTGAGGGGGACCAGTGCACTACGAATCCTGGCCCCTCCCACAAACAAATGCCTTGGATTTATTCGTTTTTGAGCTGGGCGCTTTCATTTTCCATTATCGCTGAAAAACAAAAACGCCCAGCTCACAAATTGTCGAATAAAACATGGGCGTCTATTTTTTGCGAAAATACGGTTCGGTCCGCCCCTTCACGGACCCGTTCTCGGAGATAAACGCCCATGGAGATAGACGTTTTTGTTCGATTATGCCCCTCCACGCCTTTGTTTATGCAGTGTTTTCCATATTATCTGACTTTTTACTTATCCGACAATGGGTCGTCCGTTTACATCAGATAATTGAGACTGCAATGTATGTGCATACAGGCTGCACATGTATATTTGAGGAGACGTTTCCAAGGCTGGGGCTGAGGAGGGGTTTGCACTAGCATGCACACTTTTCAAAATTCAGGCATATGTGCATTTCAAGTGTGGGTGTAAATCGAAGTGCATAGTTGTCCTGAGGTAATGTTCAAAGTGAAAGCGCACACACATTTTCCTTTTGAAAATCTGGCAAGGTTCACTCAAAGTGTGTGCGTTCTTTCTTTTTTTTTTAATTATGTTCTATGTATAAGTATTATCAGCCATTACGTTCAAGAAATGTTCTAGTACAGACAGCTGTTATAATTAGAAAACAAATCATCACACCCAAACATAAGGAAAGGAAAAAGGTCTTAACAAGAAAATCATCTAAAACAACAAGCATATGCCTTCTTTTGAACCATCGCACAGTCGTAAAATGACCTGCAGAATTTTCAGTCCTGTCAAGCTAACATACTCCTGAAAGTTATCTCTACCTCCGTGTCAGTAACCAAGATTTATAGGAATTCAGCAAGCTATAGCCATGATGTTCAATAAATAGAATAAAATATTAAGTGACACCACAACACTGTTATTAGTCAATTAGCTTAGAACAACAAATTTGTAAGCAATAAATTAAGGGAGATATAAGGGCAGTATATTTAGCTAATGAAAACTTAATTAGAGCAAGAGACCGGTGTGTGTTAATGAGCACTCTATTATGAATCTATTGTTCTTATTTTCTCTGGCTCTGGGTTCCCTTCTCTATCTGATTGTTTTACCTTTAATTTGAAGGAGTCAATTCATTTCCGTGCATATTTTGCACTCCCAGCATGCTGATGTACTGTGTGGAACATTGGCGCTAATAGGCTTAATAAATGAATACAAGGAAATACTTTGTAATAATTAATTGCATGGTATTTAAATAGCTGTCAAAGTTAATGGAAGTTGATATTGTTAATGAATCAAGTTCAAGCATTTTACTGTTTATCCCTCTATCAGAATAGTGATTCAAAGTATGTTTTTAAAGTAAAAGATAGAATAATGGAAGCAAATTACTTTAGATATGAAATAACAAGCGACACCATTTTTCCATGCATGCACTGCAGTAAACCCAGAAAGGACTAGATCAAACTTCATTCATCTTCCCTCTCCTCCAATCTTTGTGACACTTTAGGCAACTCATTACATAGTAACATAGTAAATGACGGCAGATAAAGACCTGAAAGGTCCGTCCAGTCTGCCCAACAAGATACATACCATGTAAAATGAGTTTAATACTTTATATGTATATCCGAGTTTGATTTATCCCTGCCTTTCTCAGGGCACAAACCGTAGAAGTCTGCCCTGCACCGGTTTTATTCTCCAAATACCCTGTGCCACCAGAGGTGTAGCCATGGGTAGGCCTGAGTGAGCTGTAGCCTCAGTGCTCAGGTCCACCAAGCTGAAGATGAAGAATGTACCAGCTGGCCAACCACCAGCAGACTCTGAGATCTTTAGAAGACTCAGGGCCAGAGTTAATATGTGCATCCTTATAGGCCCTGTAGCATCCCTGACCCCTTCCCCTACATGGCAAGGGGTCAACGATGGCCTCCCAAGTCTCTCTGGATAATAGGTTTTTATGGACTTTGGCTCCAGAAAGTTTTCCAAAACACTTTTGAACCCTGCTATGTTAATCATCTTAATTTACAAATTAATTTGCACTCATGAAAAATATCTTTCTAAAATTTCTTTTAAGCCTGCTATTTATAAATTTCATAAAGTATTCATTTGTTTTACTCTTGTTTGAATGGTTAAAAACATAAGATAAGAATAGTCATACTGGGTCAGACCAATGGTCCATCTAGCCAGTATCCTGTTTCCAACAGTGGACAATCCAGGTCACAAATACCTGGCAGAAACCCAAATAGTGGCAACATTCCATGCTAACAATCCCAAGGCAAGCAGTAGCTTCCCCATGTCTGTCTCAATAGCTGAGTATGGACTTTTCCTCCAGGAACTTGTCCAAACCTTTGTTGAACCTCATTAATGATTTCATAAACTTCTATTGCATCTTTTCTCAGTCATCTTTCCTTTAAGCTGAAGAACTCTAACCTGTGTAACTTTAATTCACAAGGGAAGTGTTCTATCCCCTTTATCTTTTTGCTGCTATCCTCTGAACATTTTTCAGTTCCACTATATACTTTTTGAGAACAGGAAAGCAGAACTGTACACAGTAATCAAAGTGCTGTCGCACCAGGAGCCTACATAGAAGCACAATGATATTCTCAGTTTTGTTCTCCTTCCTTTTTGAATAATCCCTAACATTCTATTTTCTACAGCACATCAAGCTGAAAATGTCAACATATTGTCTAAATGACTCCAGGATCTTTTTCTTTGATGGTGACTCCTAACCAAGAACCCAGCACGGTGTACCTGTAGTCATAGGAGCCAACTTTTCAAAATGATTGGGGGTGCTGAAATTTTTTTTTTTTTTTTTACAAGCAGTGCGTCCCCCCCCCCCCCCAAAAAAAAAACCTTAAAATTCTGTCTACTGCAGTCTTCACCTGGGCAGTGGCAGCACCGCTCATAGGCTGCCTGCAACCTGCACCAGGACTTCTTCCCTGAACAGTCCCACCCCTCAGTCCCCCTATACTGTGCAAATATAAAGAGATGCAAATTTCAAAAACTGACATATTTCAATCACTATACTATAGGTTAACAAATACAAATACAACAAAAAATGGAAAATATATCATTTTAGTGGACTAAATACATTTTTCAATTAGCTTTCAAAGGCCAAAACCTCTTTCCTCAGGTCAGGACAGTTAGAGGGGTGGAGGATACAGGGCCTTGCAAAAGTCTTCACACCCTTGTAAATATTTTACTGTTGTCTAAAAAAAACATATTTAATTCAAAATGCATTAAACTATCAGCTTGTTTTAACTGATTTATGTGACATCAAAATATGAAATCAAAAAGCCTTGACTAGTTAAAACTAATTTTACCCGAGTGAACGGCAGTGAAACAAGAAGAGTACAGCTGGCTCCGTCTTCAGCTTCTCCTTCCCTCTCAGCTCAGCTGTGGACCCGCCCTCATTTCCTGTTTATGCAAGGGCGGGACGCTGAGAGGGAAGGAGAAGCTGAAGACAGAGCCAGCTGTACTCTTCTTGTTTCACTGCCGTTCATAGGCGGTCGGTGGCCCAACTGTTTGGGGAGGCTAAAGGGGGCGGGGTTAGGGGTGGGGCCAGGGGTGGAGCTTAAATCCATAATTGTCTGATCACACACAGAAAAAAAAATAAATTAATGTCACAATTAATACCTTTTATTAAATTTAGATATTAGCTATGTATCATATGTCAAAGAATAAAGTGGTTGCTCAAAGCATATACTAACCACAATCGCTCAACTGCAAAACACTATGCACAACTTTGTGCAAAAACACACTCAGAACCTTAGTGTACCATAAATATTACACTGGGCAGAACCTAATACACCAATATACCACCCATACGGAAAATGTAGACCGTCAACAATATTGAAACAAGGGATCATAATATCACAATTCTCATGTAGAGCCACAAAACATCCTAATTCATGTTTAATGTGGGATAAAATGTCATAAATAAGTAAATAAACTTTTAATGTTGAACACCTAATTCTCAACGTGGACATATTCCAAACACTATAATGAAAATAAAATGATCTTTTCTACCTTTGTTGTCTGGTGACTTTGTTTTTCTGATTGTGCTGGCCCAGTATCCAATTCTGCTGCTATCTGTCCTCTTAACTCCGTTTCCAGGGCTTCCTTTCCATTTATTTGTTTACTTTCCGCCTTTCTTCTTCATTTCTTGTCCTACATCCATACGTAAAAGCTGGGTCCTCCGCAAACTTGACTGTCCAGTGGATCCAGCTTTTGCCTATTTTCTTCATCCATGTGCAGTTTTTCTACTCTCTTCCTTTTCTGTTATCTCATCTCCTTCCTCACTCCTCCCTCCCCCTCCATGTCCAGCAACCCTCCTCTCCCCCCCTACCCTCCCCTCCATCTACCCATATCCAGCAACCCTCCTCTCCCCTTCCCTCCATCCAGCAACCCTCCTCTCTCCTTCTTCCACCATGTCCAGCAACCCTCCTCTCCCCTTCCCTCCATCCAGCAACCCTCCTCTCCCCTTCTTCCACCATGTCCAGCAACCCTCCTCTCCCCTTCCCTCCATCCAGCAACCTTCCTCTCCCCTTCTTCCACCATGTCCAGCAACCCTCCTCTCCCCTTCTTCCACCATGTCCAGCAACCCTCCTCTCCCCTTCCCTCCATCCAGCAACCCTCCTCTCCCCTTCTTCCACCATGTCCAGCAACCCTCCTCTCCCCTTCCCTCCATCCAGCAACTCTCCTCTCCCCTGCCCTCTCCTCTCCCCTTCTTCCACCATGTGCAGCAACCCTCCTCTCCTCTCCCGTCTGCCCTGTTTCCTTCCTGCCCCCCCCCCGTACCTTTAAATATTATAGTTTTGCTGGAGTCGTGGGCAGCCGGCATTGAAGACATTGGCAGGCTTACACCGGTTCCAGCAGCCTTCCCTTCCCTCGTTGCAAGTCGGATGATGGCTCCGCCCTCGTAGAAACAGGAAATACGTCAGAAGAGGGCGGAGCCATCATCCGACTTGCAACGAGGGAAGGGAAGGCTGATGGAACCGGTGTAAGCCTGCCGATGTCTTCAATGCCGGCTGCCCGCGACTCCAGCAAAACTATAATATTTAAAGGTACGGCGGGGGGCGGGGCAGGGCAGTGGCGGGCTGGGGAGGCTTAGCCTCCCCAAGCCTCTTATACGGGGCGCCTATGCTGCCTTTCACTCAAGTAAAATTAGTTTTAAGAGTTGGCTGGGCAGCAGGAAGGCAACGAGGGCAGGTTTCAAAATATTGGGGGTGCTCAAGCACCCACAGCACCCACGGAGTCGGCGCCTATGCCTGTAGTTGAGATTATTTTTCATGAGTTCATATTAAATTTCATCTGCCATTTATTATTATTAATATTTATTTATACACCACTCGTACCACATGGTTCTACACAGTTTACAATCAGCAAAAAAGAAAAGAAAAGATAATCACATTCACAAACAAAAATATATAACAAATACCTTAGAGTACAAAATAAAAATAAAATCATATAGTGAGACTAAGGGGTCCTTTTATCAACCAGCGGTAGGCTACTGCCAGGATAGCACACAATGAATCAGTCCTACTGCTGGGCTTGCCCATGAGCCCTGCGGTAATTCCGTTTCCACCGCATGCCATTTCCGGTGCTAGAAATAGGGGGGTTTATTACGTCGGTGGGTGAGGAGTAGGCATGTCTGGCGGTAATTGGGCTGCATTACTGCCGGGTTACCGCTGGAGCCCTCACCGCCTCCTATATAAGAGGCGGTAAGGGCTCCAGCAGAAAATGGTCTCACACCACTTTTTTAAGTAGCACAAGGGTATTTTCTGCCTCTATTCTGAAAATGCCCTTTTACCCGCTGCAGTAAAACGTGGCCTCAGTATGCAGCAATCCCATGCACTGACGCCACCGTGGGCCACCTTCTACCACCACTTTGTAGAAGGGCCCCTAAAATTCCATGAAGATTGGGGATATCTTTTAAATCTTTACATTATTCCTAAACGATAGATAAGAAGTTGAGTGTTCAAAACAGAGAACAATTTCCTTCCAAATTTTTGGAGTTTGAAAAGCTAAGGGGGTCTTTTACTAAGGCACTCTAGCATTTTTAGTGCAGCTAATATTTAGGGCGCGCTAAAAGTTAGAGACATCCATATATTCCTTTGGACATCTCTAACGTTTAGTGCACCTTAAATATTAGCACATTCTAAAAATGCTAGCATGCCTTAGTAAAAGAGGCCCTAAGAGATTTTCATAAAGTTTATGTCTTTTTTTTTTATTTGTACCCCGCGCTTTCCCACTCATGGCAGGCTCAATGCGGCTTAGGTACTTATTTGTACCTGGGGCAATGGAAGTTAAGTGACTTGCCCAGAGTCACAAGGAGCTGCCTGTGCCTGCAGTGGGAATCGAACCCAGTTACCCCTCTCGCTGATGGAAAGGATAAACGGGAATTATTATACAATCTCCTATTCATATTGGAAAATTGAAAATGCAAAATCATATATCCTGGACAGTCACCATTTCAAACTCTATATAAAATTCATGAAAATTTAAACATGATTCTCTCCTCAATAGGCAGTGAATTTCATTTGTATTGCTTGTTGTTTGAATTTAATTAAGGAAGTATATATTCTCTGAAGACGGAAAAACTGACTTACTGGAAGATTGCATTTTAACGAATATGTGTGGCAACTATCAAAATGCAATAAATTGTTTCGTTCCATGGGGTTTTGAAATAATGTTGTCTCCAAAAGTAGTGTCACTTTTATGAAAGGAGATATCTGAAGGCAGCGGTTCACAAAGCTCTTTTGCGAGCAAGATTTGCTAATAGAGAGTTACTTTAAAAAATCGCCAACGATCTCAAGAAGAACTTCTGACATGTTTTACCTTTTAATAAAAGAAGGGATTTTCAAACCGTCTCAACTCAAATTCTAAATAACAGAAAATGTTTAAAATTGTAGTTTTGTGGGTGTCTCACCTTGTAATTCTAAGATTACACAACCGGAATCATTTCCAATAAATCAACAAGGAACCTCAAACCTCCTGATAGGGAACATATTGCATAAAATGCACCATCCACAATTTTCTCAAGGAGTAGGATACTATCACTGGTTCCAATGAGGAGAATGAGAGAGAAAAAAAACCAAACGCAAAAACTCATGAATACATGAGAAAAACGGATGGTACAAAAACTCTCCCTCTCCTTCACTAATTATAGAAATTAACAGGATGAAACACCTCCCCTCAAAACCACCAATCCGGTAAAAAAACGGTACTTACAAAACCCCAAACATGCACATCAATTTAAAGCCTGTACCCATAATGTATAAAACTAACAAAAGCTAACCGCCCAGTTTCTCAAAATACGGACCTCTCTGGATCAGCAAACAGCCATCTTGTTAGTGCATGTATTAATGATTCATGGACTGTTTGCTGATCCAGAGAGGTCCGTTTAAGGACCCATCGTAGTGCCCTTCCTGAAACAGCTTGTATATCGGTGAAACAAGGCGCACTTGTTGAAGGGTGTCACGGGATGGTGTCAACATTTCAGACTAAACAGCGTGGTGATTTCCCCAATTGCACTGTCATCAGCCTGGATTTACAATACTAACTCAGCCTGAAGTTATAACAAGAAGATAAGTGAATGTGATGTGCTGAGAGACATTGATTGGGAATTGGTTCCTTGTATTTTGAGAAACTGGGCGATTAGCTTTGTTAGTTTTATACATTATGGGTACAGGCTTTAAATTGATGTGCATGTTTGGGGTTTTGTAAGTACCGTTTTTTTACCAGATTGGTAGTTTTGAGGGGAGGTGTTTCGTCTGTTAATTTCTATAATTAGTGAATCCGTTTTTCTCATGTATTCATGAGTTTTTGCGTTTGGTTTTTTTTCTCTCTCATTCTCCTCATTGGAACCAGTGATAGTATCCTACTCCTTGAGAAAATTGTGGATGGTGCATTTCATGCAATATGTTCCCTATCAGGAGGTTTGAGGTTCCTTGTTGATTTATTGGAAATGATTCCGGTTGTGTAATCTTAGAATTACAAGGTGAGACACCCACAAAACTACAATTTCAAACCTTTTCTGTTATTTAGAATGTTTTACCTTTTAGTCAGATTTCTAAGCATTTTGTTATAAAGTTACAATCCCACTGGCATGTTATGCAGTTGCACCCAGTCTGAAGATTTTTCAACTACAGCATACAAAAGAGGCAGGACTATTGGAGATAGATTTAATACACAAAAATACTTTAGTCAAAGGGAAATTGTATGGGGTTCTCATGAAGAATGTGGGAGATGCCAATGGTGTTCTAATATTATTGCAGGATCTGAGTGGACAGTCCCGCAAGTGGGGAGAAAGACAAAAGCTCGGACCTCTACTTCTTGTAATAGTAAACATGTAATGTATGCTATTATTTGTCTCTGCTCTTTAGTAGATTTAGGGAGGATAGCCGTCCTATTAAGGTTCGTTTAAACAAACATAAATCTAGATTGACAATTAAGACAGCTCAAGCCCCATTAGTTCAACGCTGGAAATAGATGGGTCATGCAGTGGGGGATTTTCATTGGAGAGTGAAAAAAGAAGGGTGGGAGGGAGGTAACATTGCTCGGAGACTGAATTTTGCAGAACAGCGATGGATTATTGCTTTAAACACAGTTGCTCCTCTTTGGTTTTTCATCTGCATTATCAAGAGTGCGTGCAGCGCTTCTGACGGACATTTTAAATAGTCTTTCTAAAGACTACCACGTTATTTTTGAAGAATCAACCTTATTACCATTTAGCAATTCTCCGTGCAAGAGACTCCTGATGCAGGCCTGACGGCCGAAACACGACGTGTCGAGTCTTCAAACCTTTAATAAAGTTTTTTATTTAAGAACATCTTCCAGTTTCTGGTATCCTTGGTCGTACTCCCAATTTTTAAAGAGTAAGAGTCATGTGATCTATTACATTTAAAAAGAGAGCAGTTAGATGTTGCGGCCAGAGTGTGGAGGCTTTCGGATGTCCAACGGCTTGGGTATGTGATAATATGATGTAATTTTATAATGATAAGATAGAGGGGAGGGACGACAGATGACTGGAGTTAACATTAATGATGTGATTTCTCTGGTTGCAGGGGTGCACCTTGACACAGATCATGGGAGTGAAATATAGTCTGTGTCGGATGTTAATTCCCCTGAGTTAAAACCCTTTATTTTCATCAAAGATGAGTATTTTTTAAGACATAAGACTTAAGCATCGCCACACTGGTACAGACCAAAGGTCCATCTAGCCCAGCACCCTGTCTCCAACAGTGGCCCATCCAGGTCACAATCACCCGACAAGATCCACGGAGCAAAGCATTTTGTACTGCTTGTCCCAGGAATAGTGGATTTTTTCAACATATTATTAAATAATTGAGAAGTATAACATATTTATGAGTTTAGAGATTGAGAGAATATAAGAAATAAGAACTTTCTTTACAACCTATTGACCGATGACGAGGTGGGGACATAAGACTTGCCATAAAGAGAAACAAGTGCTGTTAGTGAGCAACACTGCTGAGGTCAAAGGTTAAGGCTTATAGAAGGAAAAGCATCTGGTTTTGTGATATGGTTTCCAAAAAACACATCAGCAAATTATATTGAGTGATTCTTTTTAGTAACAACATGTTAAGAGAAACGCAACTCAATATTAGCCTGATAATTGTGCAGCATAAAAAATGCCCATGCAAAAAAAGCAGGTGCTTCTCAGGATCATTTTCAAAAGGAAAGTATATTCGTACTTTCCCTTTGAAATCTGCTACAAAGCCTACAGGGAAACTTACATGAAGACTTTGCAATGTTCAAAGTTTTTTTCCATGGGCAAGCAGGATTTGTTTGTTTGTTTTACCTTCAGAGATGACCTAGCTGAAAACTGCTACCCTGACAATGGGCAAAAGAAACCACACTAGTGCCAATGAGGGTCATTTTATAAAGCTTTTTCTATGTGTGCTTAAAATAGGAACCTTTCTGGACTTCTCACATGTTAGAAAAATACCCGGGATGTGGATGCTTTAATATGCTCTCAAAAAGGAACTGGGCCAGTTTGAGGGTGGGTAAGTACACATAGGCCTATCATTCTTGAAAGCCCCCTTATCTTTTCCCGTGGGTGCATTTCCATCTACTTTAAAGCTGGTATGAATGATTAGGGGGAAAAGAAATGCATCGTGCTGCAGGCAGATCAATTTTGAAAGGGAAGTACTGTGGACATGCCATATGGCATGCAGTATTCAGAGAGCAGACGCAATCAAAAGAGTTGGTGCTAGGCTGGCAAAACTGAATGAGAGAGTTATGAGGACTCTGCTCCTCTTTTGATGGGGTCTTTTTTTTTTTTTTCAAGCATCTCAGCTTTCCAGTGGGAACCTTCCTTGTTTTCTCAGGTTATCCATATTGTGTCTGAACATTATACACTGTGGTATTCTATGCAATCAACTTTATAAGCTACTCTGTCATTGTCTGTTCTTAACATTGCTTATTTTAATATTTAAGCATCTGGGGTAGATATTTGTTAAATCCTAAAGCAATTAGGCTTGATTATTTGGTTATATTTTTTAATTTCACAGCTCTCAAGCTCCTAATTTTCATTAGCTACTACTGGGAGGTCAGGCACAGGGAATGTGTGTGACTTGACTGCTTTTCTAAATTGACATTAAAGCTCCAATGACTAAGAAACCCCCAGGACAGGTTTAGGAACCACTGCTCCAATGTACCTTCATTGTGTAACAGATAACTGTTTAATTTATTTGCAAGTTCAGTGTATGAACAAAACATATTTTTATATGCTTGTTTTATTTCTCTCAAGTAAATCCCAGTCTTTGTCTTTCAAAACAACAGTGCATTTCTCTGTTATTAAATGCATCTCCTTCTCGTTAAGGGGGTACATTTAAATGGCTTACGCAGTGTATAGGCACATACAAAAAGGGTAATATACAAGAAGCAATTTTGAGAAGAATGGTCAAGTACTAGAGAGTTTGTACATAATTGTGTGCATGTAAAAAAAGGGGCATTCACTAAATTATAGTGTATCATCTATTCCTCCAGTACATGCATGCGTCATCAGAAATGTACCCACATGCTTATGCCTCCTACATAAGGGGGAGAGATTCTATATATTGTGCCTTAAAAAAAAATTGGTGCTAAAATCAGTGCCAACTAAGCGTATTCTATAATCAGTGCCTAGATTTAGGCGCCAATTATAGAATATGCTTGGTTGATATTTCAGCACCTAAATCTACTCATATTCACATACCAACAACCGTTGAAAATGCAAAAATTCTTTAATTTTTATTTGTAAGAAAATTAGCTCATAGTCATTAAAATGTGCTTATCACACACATACACCACCATTCACATCCACACCAGTGGCGTAGCCAAGGGTGGGCCTAGGTGGGCCCAGGCCCACCCACTTTGTGCTCGGGCCCACCCAGTAGCAGCACACATATGATGTGGCTGGCAGGGATCACCAAGCCCCACCAGCCGAAAACTCGTAACAACTTCCTGCATACCTTGTAAACAGCAGATCTTCACCAGTAGTGACTGATACATACTGTTCGCACCGACCCCACAGCCTTCCCTCTGACGTATTCCTGCCTGTGCAGAAACAGGAATTTAAATCAGAGAGAAAGCTGTGGGGTCAATATGAGCAGTGTGTATTAGTTGCTGCTAGCTGCCGGTGAAAATCTGCTATTTAAAAGGTATGTGGGGGAGGGGAGATGTTTGAGAGACCATATGGCATGCAGGCGAGAGAGGGAGAGACCAAATCACTTGTGGGAAAGGGCAGAGTTCTGCCCACCCATCTTGGTCCCAGGCCCACCCAAAATTTAGATGTCTGGCTACGCCCCAGATCCACACATACCATAAAAGGTTTACATCAAACACTTACTAACTAATACAAATGAAATCAGACTGTTACTAAACAAGGACTAGTGCATCACAATGGAATTACACAGCTATTGATTAATCATCCTAATACATAAGTCCTTTCCACATTGAAAATCTGGTCCAAATTTATAAGATGAATTCCGTTCCTTTAGGACTTCACTGCAGATGTTCTCTCTTGAAGTTAAATGTCCTTTAAATCACTAACTCTAAGTGGACAATTATCTTCAGCCCACATACATCCGTGTTCAGCACTTCCAAATTAGTAATACTATTGGTAAATGCTCTTCCTCATGGGTTATATCACAATAAGAAGTTGAACCTGGACCTGACATGATCATGTTTCGCTAAAATTAGCGTCTTCAGGGGTCTTGTTCTAAACAAAATGACAATGAATTATACCATACAAGCTACCCACACCATTCATTCAAATACACAAAAAAACAATCAAAAACTAACTTACCAGCTCCTCCAGGTGGTTAGGTACTCAACTCCAGCGATGCTCAGATGAAAACATCCGCAAGGACGCTCACTCATGCGCATAGTTGGCTACAGGATCCCAGGGGTTTAAATACTCCAGTGATGTGCAGGTGAAGACAACCAAAAGGACGCCCACTCATGCGCTTAACTGGCTCCCAGGGATTTAAATGCTCATTTACATATTCAACCACTCGATTTCTTTATTTAGACCTCCAGAAGGAGGTCTAAATAAAGAAATCGAGTCCTGGAGGTCTAAATAAAGAAATCGAGTGGTTGAATATGTAAATGAGCATTTAAATCCCTGGGAGCCCGGTTGGTGTCCTGGCATGTCAAGGGAACCAGTGCACTACAAATGCTGGCTCCTCCCACGACCAAATGCCTTAGATTTGGCCAGGTTTGAGATCACCGACATTAGTTTCCATTATCGCCAGAAACCAATGCCGGCCATCTCTAAAGCCGGCCCAAATGCTGAGATTTGGCCGGCTCCGACCGTATTATTAAAACGAAAGATAGCTGGCTATCTTATTTCGATAATACAGTTGGGACGTCGCTTTACGGGGCTGGCCATAAAGACGGCCAGCGCCGTTCGATTATGCCCCTCTATATCTCCCATTATAGTACAGAAAATTGTGACCTTAGCACATGAAGAATACAGGTTGGGAAAGAATATTTCATGGGCTATGGCCTGTGATCAAGTACAGATCGAGCTTAATACTACCTTAAAGGAAATTATGATCACTGCTAAGTTAGGCCACTGGCCACCATCTCTTGATCAGATGGCATGGCTGCCCGAGAAGAACACTTTGCTGTAGAGTTTGAATTATTTACGGAACAATCCCTGGTGCAGTCATACACCTCTGGTCTCCATTACTATTAATGAGACAACCTATTCCACATCTCTGGTCACCAATGACTCTATTGACAATCCAGACTTTATACCATATGCTGTGCATCCATGGGAGAAGAGACTTTACATGAACTGCTGAACTTTACAGGATTCCATGCTTTTATTGATCACCTTAAGACAACCTCCAAAGAAGCGAATCATACCATCATTTATCAAAACGGACAGATTCAACAAACTGTTGAAAATTTGCTACAAGTTGCTCATGTCTCTGGGAACTTTAATTTGGGTATTCTCCTGCTGCTGCTTATGTATTTAATGTTCTTATCCACTCTATCATTATTTTAACTGTTGTACAAATTTTGTTACGCATTGTTTTGTTATGCTATAAAATGAGACACATGTACAGGGCCGATCTTAGGCAGGGGCGACAGGGGTGACCGCACAGGACCTCGCGCTCCCAGGGGTCCCGCAGTCCCTACGTTGGTGGTCTTATCGCAGCTTCAGAACCCCCCTCCGAGTTGGAATCCCTTTGCCCCGCCCCACCATGCAGCCTTCATGTTACCTAAAAGGGTGCTACGAATTGGTATGTGGCTGGTAACCAGCAGTCCTCTTCGTCAGAATCATCCAATTAGGAGCTCTTTCTTAGGCGCCAGACAGGCTCCCTACAACCAACCACAGCTGCATTTCTAGGTGTAGTTCAGCCACATGAAAAAACTGTGGCTGAGGCTGGAGGCAGCTATGATTAAATGTCATACCTGAGTGCTGAGAGCGAGTAACCCAGGCAGCTGCTGCTCTCTTCAGACAAATGAAGTCGGGTCAGCGACCGCTTCCTTCCTCTCTGTGAAGACTGCGATCCTGTTGCAGCCTTAGCCCAGCTGTGCTTGGACACCGACTGCTGCTCCTGCTCCACACTTGTTTGGTACGTTCTTAAAAATACTGGTCCAGCTAAGAAATCACTTTTCATTGCTTTTATAATGCTCTTTTCACTACTTGTTTGTAGCAATTTGTTATGAGAGAGGGAAAACAAAAAGGGAGAATAAATCATGATTTTTCTGTAGAAGGGAAGTGTTAAGCAGTATGGTGCTAGGATGAGTGAGATTGCAGTTTAACTCCTTGCTAAACTGTTAGGATTCCGAGGGATGATCCTGTCTGGTGTGAGGTGTCTGCACTGAGATGTTGGTGAGGGAGACTCGTGACAAGGAGCAGGCTGGCAGAGCTGGCGATCGGTTGGGGGGGAGGGGTGAGGAATGTGTGATCCTGGCTGTACTGTGGTAACTTCCTGTTGCGAGCAGGAATGAAAACAGAAAAGTACATCTTTTGTTGTGCTCTTAGAAAGTTTTTTAAGTTGTAAAACTTTGTTGCTCCTCTCTTCCCTTAACTGAACTGTGCAAAATCACTTTTTCTCTCTTTTCCTGGGTTGTACATGGAGATAGTAGCGCAATATGCAAATACTATCTCTACTGGTTTCAACAGATTAACTAGGTCATGCTTAGAACAAGAAAATAGTAATTCAAATATTAGAAAAATATTTAATCCATTGGGAAATACTTTTAAAACTGTGGAGCACTTTTTCTTCCTGTCATTTCGGCATCTGGAGCCAGAGAAGGCTTACCGCAGGTCTGTTTGATTGTAATAAGAATAATAATTTTAAAACCAAAATTGCAGGAATTTAGATAGAAAGCCCCAAGTTGGACCATTTAAATGTTGTTTTTGGTTGTTTTAACATGCTTTAAGGAAATAAACCTCTTGATCGGGTCGGGGCTAGGGAAGGGGCCAGGGGTCCCCACCAAACTGGTCTGCACAGGGCCCCGCAGTTGCTAAGACCGGCCCTGCACATGTACTGTAGAATATGGGCACGGCCATGAGCCTTGGGTCAAGGCCTAAAGGGCAAAGGCTAACTAGTCTGTGTGACTCAGAAACTCATGATCTGATAAGACATCCTTGCATGCAAGCAGGCATGAAAAAGGAGGAAGTATGAAAAGAAACAGGAAAATGTGGTTTAGCAACATAGGGGAAACAGATGGTGAGAAAAGAGAACAGGATGATCTCTGAAGAAGGTAACTTGTTAAAGCCATGTTAAGCATTGTTTTGAAAAAAGATATATAAGTAGCTGTATCAGAGCATTATTTTGGAGAGACAGCTTCAGATAGTACTTATGTATAGCAGAGCTGTTCTCCCATGAGAAACTATTAATTGTATCTATATTTGGTAAGTAATAAAAATTGCTTTTCTCATACGTGGTCTTGGTCTTTTATCACTCCAAATTGTGGGTGGCTGGTACATAATAATTTGGGATGGTTGTAAAAAGACTAAAAATAAAAGTACATCTCCTTACAGCGCATCTCCTACAAAATACCATCAACATTTTAAGATGGCTACACATACTTTTTCCAATACTTTTCCCAGCATCTCCCTCTGAAACAGTTTAAGTTGGCCTTTTTTACTGCATTACATCCCAGGGGTCAGCTGTAGTATATTATTGTTTCCCACTATCTCATACCTTCATGTATGGCATTCTGGTACCCTTAGGCTTTAACCTCTTCAGAAAAATTCCTGCATCCCTTATGCACTGTTCATTCTATGATGGACACTGAGATGGCATATTGGGTTTCCCCGCCAAATAGTGGCTGCCCTACCTAATACATGAGGTTTGGACTCATAATGGGACTTGCTTATCTCCATAGCTATGGAGATAATACTGTGCAGGATAGGGGACCTCCTGGTAAATACAGAAGTACTATTGGAGGTATGTGAGACATACAAGTATGGCAAGCTGGCCACTGCTGTGTATAGAGCAGTGGCGGATGTGAATGTTGTATCAGGTACCCCAGGTTTGCTTCCATCTTTTCCCATTTACAAAACAAAAGTGTGCAGATGTCAGAGTTAGCCTAACTGAGGCTTCAGGGCCTACTCTGTCAAAGACCTCTGGAAGAGCAGCTCTGACGTTCCCCCTTCCTAGTCTGATCCCTGGGAATGTCAGTGAAAGACAGGATGTCTCTTAACACCTGTGCTTCTAAGCAATAACCAAAATCTGCACAGGAAAACAATAAAAATAAAACCACTGTCTCCATAAACTGTTCTAGTTCACAGGAATTCACACTTCCTTGGTGAATCAGGAGGCATAGGATCAAAGCAAACCAAATTATATCATAAGCCAGTGTGGGAAAAGAATTCAGTATTTAACCCCCCCCCCCCCCCCCCCCCAGAGAGAGACAAAGACAAACATACACTCTCTCTCTCTCTCTCTTTCTCTCTCTCTCTCTCTCTGCCCAGACCTGAAAGAGACAGACTCTCATTCACTAAAAGGCATCAGGCAGACCCTGAGGCACACTGAAGCACTGCTGTATTATCTTTCTACCCTAAGTGCTGTAAACTGATTTCTAGGTAAAATACCTTTTGCCAAGCCACATTCGTGTGTTGTATTATTGTGCTACAAAACCCATTGCCTCTAAGAAGTGTACCTAGGACCAAGGAACTCAGAACCAGATAAAGTCAAAGGCTGACATCTGACCTCATTAGATAGGAAAGCAATATCCTCCTATCCTCCTTTTTTCTGAGAAGTTCCGAGAGAAGAGGACATTTCTCAGGTAAGTGAACTCTATTTTGCTTTGTGCTTTGGGAACTTAAAGATTGGGGTTTAAAGGAGGAATTGTAGGTTAGTGATAGACAAAATAAAAATATAAAATGCAAATTTTATCAAGTAATCTCCATAGTCTTTTCCAGTTAGTTTTAAAAACTTTGTACCACAGCATTAACAGATAGAATCTAGCAGGCACTGCGAAGGTGGTGGACCTCACGCATCACCTTGATAGGATTTTAGATAGTGCTGGGGAGGAGCCGGCTGTCTTGGTACATGTGGGTACCAATGACCTAGGAAAATGTGGGAGATAGGTTCTGGAAGCCAAATTTAGACTCTTAGGTAGAAAGCTCAAATCCAGATCCTCTAGAGTAGCATTTTCTGAAATGCTACCTGTTCCACTCGCAGGGCCCAAGAGACAGGCAGAGCTCCAGAGTCTCAATGCGTGGATGAGACGATGGTGCAGGCAGGAGGGTTTTAGATTTGTTAGGAACTGGGCAACATTCTGGGGAAAGGGGAGTCTATTCCGAAAGGATGGGCTCCACCTTAACCAGGGTGGGACCAGGCTGCTGGCGTCAGCATTTAAAAAGGAGAGAGAGCAGCTTTTAAACTAGAAATGGGGGAAAGGCCGACAGTCGCTCAAAAGCGCATGGTTCAGGATAAGGTATCTTTCAAAGATATCACCAAAACAGGGAAGATAGAGTATCCTGATAGTGAGATTGCAAAAGAGACCATAGTAGATCAGGTGTCCTTAAATAAAAATAAAAATCAGACAAAAGATTGCAAATTAATACTGTCAAGTACTAAGCATGATGTAAATAGGAACAACAAACATAGTTTGAAATGTCTATATGCGAATGCCAGGAGCCTAAGAAATAAGATGGAAGAGTTAGAATATATTGCACTAAATGAAAAATTAGATATAATAGGCATCTCTGAGACCTGGTGGAAGGAGGATAACCAGTGGGACACTGTCATACTGGCCTACAAATTATATCGTAGTGATAGGGTGGATTGAATTGGTGGAGGGGTAGCATTGTATATTAACAAGAGCCTTGAATCAAATAGATTGAAAATTTTGCAGGAAACAAAACACTTCTTGGAATCACTGTGGATTAAAATTCCATGTGTAAAGGGGAAAATGATTGTGATAGGAGTGTACTACCGTCCGCCTGGCCAGGATGAACAGACAGATGCAGAAATGTTAAAGGAAATTAGGGATGCAAACTGGGCAACACAATAATAATGGATAATTTCAATTGCCCCGATATTGACTGGGTAAATGTAACATCGGGGCACGCTAGGGAGGTAACATTCCTTGATAAAATCAAGGACAGCTTTATGGAGCAGCTGGTACAGGAGCTGATGAGAGAAGGAAAAATTGTAGACCTAGTCCTTAGTGGAGGGCATGATCTGGTGTGGGAGGTAATGGTGTTGGGGCCGCTTGATAACAGTGATCATAATATGATCGGATTTGATATTAGCTTTGAAGTAAGTATACATAGGAAATCAAATACGTTAGCGTTCAACTTTCAAAAAGGAGACTATGATAAAATGAGAAGAACTGTGAAAAAAAAAACTTAGAGGAGCGGCTGCGAGGGTCAAAAATTTACATCAGGCATGGATGCTGTTCAAAAACACCATCCTGGAAGCCTAGGCCAAATATATTCCGCATATTAAAAAAGGAGGACGGAAGCCCAAACAACAGCCGGCATGGTTAAAAAGTGAGGTCAAGGAAGCTATTAGAGCTAAAAGAAAATCCTTCAGAAAATGGAAGAAAAACCGACTGAAAATAATAAGAAACAGCATAAGGAATGTCAAGTCAAATGCAAAGCGCTGATAAAGAAGACTAAGAGGGACTTCAAAAAAAAGATTGTGTTGGAGGCAAAAACACATAGTAAAACTTTTTTTAGGTATATTAAAAGCAGGAAGCCAGAAAAAGAATCAGTTGGACTGCTAGATGACCGAGGAGTAAAAGGGGCGATCAGGGAAGACAAATCCGTAGCAATTAAATGAATTATTTGCTTCGGTCTTCACCGAGGAAGATTTGGGTGGGATACCGGTGCCAGAAATGGTATTCGAAGTTGACGAGTCGGAGAAACTTAATGAATTCTCTGTAAACCTGGAGGATATAATGGGGCAGTTCTACAAGCTGAAGAGTAGCAAATCTCCTGGCCTGGATGGTGTTCATCCCAAAGTACTGATAGAACTGAAAAATGAGCATGCGGAGCTATTGTTAGTAATATGTAATTTATCCTTAAAATCGAGCATGGTACCAGAAGATTGGAGGGTGGCCAATGTTACGCCAATTTTTAAAAAAGGTTCCAGAGGAGATCCGGGAAATTATAGACCGGTGAGCATATTCAAAAGCATGGATTAATGAGAAAGTCAACATGGATTTAGTGAAGGGAAATCTTGCCTCACCAATCTACTACATTACTTTGAAGGGGTGAACAAACATGTGGATAAAGGTGAGCCGGTTGATAGTGTATCTGGATTTTCAGAAGGCGTTTAACAAAGTACCTCATGAAAGACTCCAGAAGAAATTGAAGAGTCATGGAATAGGAGGTAGTGTTCTATTGTGGATTAAAAACTGGTTAAAAGAAAACAGAGAGTAGAGTTAAATGGTAAGTATTCTCAATGGAGAGAAGGGTAGTTAGTGGGGTTCCCCAGGGGTCTGTGCTGGGACCGCTGCTTTTTAACATATTTATAAATGACCTAGAGATGGGAGTAACTAGTGACACAAAGTTATTCAAAGTCGTTAAATCGTGGGAGGATTGTGAAAAATTACAAGAGGACCTTACGAGACTGGGAGACTGGGCGTCTAAATGGCAGATGACGTTTAATGTGAGCAAGTGCAAAGTGATGCATGTAGGAAAGAGGAACCCGAATATCTACGTCATGCAGGGTTCCACATTAGGAGTCACAGACCAAGAAAGAGATCTAGGTGTCGTCGTTGATGATACGTTGAAACCTTCTGCTCAGTGTGCTGCTGCGGCTAAGAAAGCAAATAGAATGTTAAGTATTATTAGGAAAGAAATGGAAAACAAAAATGAGGATGTTATAATGCCTTTGTATCGCTCCATGGTGCGACCGCACCTCGAATATTGTGTTCAATTCTGGTCGCCGCATCTCAAAAAAGATATAGTGGAATTAGAAAAAGTGCAGAGAAGGGCGACGAAAATGATAAAGGGGGTGGGATGACTTCCCTATGAGGAAAGGCTAAAGCGGCTAGGGCTCTTCAGTTTGGAGAAAAGTTGGCTGAGGGGAGATATGATAGAGGTCTATAAAATAATGAGTGGAGTTGAATGGGTAGATGTGACACATCTGTTTACGCTTTCCAAAAATATTAAGACTAGGGGGCATGCGATGAAGCTACAATGTAGTAAATTTAAAACGAATCGGAGAAAATCTTTCTTCACGCAACGTGTAATTAAACTCTGGAATTCATTGCCAGTGAATGTGATAAAGGCGGTTAGCTTAGCAGAGTTTTAAAAAGGTTTGGACGGCTTCCTAAAGGAAAAGTTCATAGACCGTTATTAAATGGACTTCGGGAAAATCCACTATTTCTGGGATAAGCAGTATAAAATGTCTTGTACTTTTTTGGGATCTTGCCAGGTATTTGTGACCCGGATTGGCCACTATTGGAAACAGGATGCTGGGCTTGATGGACCTTTGGTCTTTCCCAGTATGGCAATACTTATGTATGTACTTATGAGTAGGAGGTTAAGCTTATTTCTGATACATTTCTTAGGCTGGGCTCCAATACTTTGACTCCTAGATGGTGCAACCCAGTCAAATGCTGTTTCTTTTCCTGAACCATTGCTGCTTTCTAACAAGGACACTGGGAGTCCAATTATATTTTTGCCACAGGTTCTCCAGTATCATTAGATATGATTTGAAAAATGGTATAGTAGACTGAGATTCTACCTCAGATTTCAAAATTTACTCAAGACACTGTACAGAAGATGAAGGATCTTGATTCTAGACTGAATATTCTTGAGAATGCATAGCAAAAGTTTGATCGTTCAATTTCTACATTGCACACAGTAATGAGGAGGCAAAACCATGAAGGAGACACAAAAGATGATGAAAAACAACCAACAGACTCTAAGAGTTCATATCAGAAGTTTATTCCACAATAAGTACTGGACTCACTCGACACAAATCGTGTTTTGGCCGCAGAGGCCTATCTCAGGAGTCCCTAAACAATACAAATATATAATCAAATAAACAACTATCAAAAAATCAACATACGTCAAAAGGTAATAAAACAATTGATGACACAGTTATAAAATGTACATAAAATTAATCATATAAAACAATCATAATCATATAAAAACATTATGAGAAACATAAGTTACAAACAGGAAGAGAAATAAAGGAGTATGATATCTACAGAGTGCATTTATAAAGAAAAACAAAAATCTGATAAACATAAGCTCAGATAGTATGAGGACTGATTCTCAAATGGAGATTTTAGAGAATACCTTGAGAGCAAGATATTTGCGTTTTCTTAATTTCCCTCTCATTCATTATCTGTCTCCACTAGGCATATTTAAGATATACCTTAGAGATATTTTAAAATATCATGAGGCTAAATCTATTTCTTCTGTTAATATATATTACCTTCTCAGGGGATTTAAAAGTTTGGGAGTAGAGGGAAGTTTTGATCAATTAGCATCTACTGATAGTCTTGATCTCTCTCAATTTCTAGAATCATCTAAAGATGTAATAATGAAATATGCTACTTTATTAGTGGTGTTTCAGTCTAAGAATGAAAAGATATCTATCAAGAAATTGCATTTCACTAATTGATAAGAGCTTTTCTGTGGCCAAGTTGTAACTGTTTTCCCTGATGTATCAAGACAAACCCAAGTTTGTAGAAAAGCCTTTCTGCAACTGAAACCTAAGGTCTTAGAAGCAGGGGGTTTCTTAAATCTCCCTGCAAATGTCTCATCAGTCATGGGAATAACAATTACATTTTCTGGGAACCAGTTCAATTGCAAAGTTTTCTGGTGGATATATTTAAAAAGGATAATGTTGAGTTTATCTTCAGCTGTTGTAATGGAAGACTTCATTTATTAAGCTGCACTGCTTCGTTTCTTCGTTTCTTCTTGTAATTATTAATTCTGTACTCCATCAGTTACCTACAGTTGATCCCTGTGATGTGGACTAGACTTTGTGCTAGATAATTATGGGATTCTCTTTGAGCTTAGAAAACCAAGCACAGTGAGGAAATGGAGTCATCTTGTAGAACTAAACAGTCTTTTTTATTCCAACCAACATGAATAGCATAAAAGAGATAATTCTTTGAGCTTACTATTATCCATTTTTCCTAATATGCATTTTGGTGTGAATGTATATTTTAAATTACAATTTTAAAAAACACACACACAAACCAAAACACAGACACACACAAGAATAAAAACCCCACCCCTCTTTCTATACAGCTTGATGGATGCCAAATGTAAGCCCGGTAAGTTGGGAACAGGGACACACTCTCTTCTTCCTACTTTGAGGGATCGAGCCAAGACTAGGATTTTTCCTAGGAGGTTGGGTAAGCTATGCAACAGACTTGCACAGCCTCCTAGGAAAAATCCTATTTCATATTCAGAAACCCTCTCATGTAGTCAAACAATCCCTGAGGGAGTGACCCCCAAAGCCCAAAATGCCATGAAAGTCAAGCAAAGGGTTTTAAAACCAGCCTGATATTGATCAGGAAGCCAATTTAAGGCTTGCAAATGCAGTGACATACGGGCCTATGGGCTGCAACTAAAAGCTGAGCAATAGCATTTTGAATCCATTGCAATCAAGGTGAAGACCCTCAAATAGAAAATTACAGTTTAACTTTGGGCTAGATTGCTTGGGAAGAACCCAAACGATATGTGGTGTTTGTAATAAAACAGCCCTCTGTGGCCATTCGAGTATCCATGTACTGCGTGTTGCGTTATTTTGCTAAATTTCTGTATCGGTCCAAGTAGTGCATGTGCCCAAAAATATATGTTAAAATCTAAACCTTCCAATGTTAGCACACTTTTAGAACATAAGCCCTTGAGCGCCAACAGGAAAAGATAGATTAGCCTGGGTCTGGTCAATCAGCCACAGTGTTGTTAGGTGAAGGGAAATAAAGGTCAGTAGGAAGCCACATTGATACAAATGCAATAAATAATAATAATAACCTGTGTTGAGTGGCTTCAACAGCTACAGGGATCACAGAACTGGTACTCACTGTGTAACTCAGACAAGAATTTCTGGATCAGTGGAGTACACAGAATAAAACTAACTTGTATCTACAAGCGAATGGAGTTAGGAAAAAAAATGCAGTCAATATTGGCAGATATTTACTGCACCTGTTCTGGATAACTTTGTTTTTCCATTTTGAAATTATAACAAATATAATAATCAAGCAGTAGTTCTGGACAACTTTTGCATTCCTGGAACCTCCTCTATGTTTCAGCTGCGTCTGAGCGCTGACTTCAACTTCATCATTCTAGTTCAAGTATCCGAGGTAAGTTGAATTTTCCCATTTACTACTGGAACACTGAAGATTTGCTCCAGAGTGTGCATCCTCCTCTTCACATTGTCCACAAGGCAGTGTTGCATTCTCTTCTGTAGCAGCTTCGCCATTTCGGCATACCATTCACAGGCCCAGTCTGTTCCCTGGCACAGGCTCAGCCCTCGGCACACTTTTGTCAGGAAGGAGACCAGTTTCTCATCCGTGCATATCTCACATCTCTGAAATATCCACTGAAACCAGCCCTCCCAAAAGTCTCTGCCGGAGGCATCGTTGAAATCAGATATGATGAGGTTTCCACTGGACTTGGCTCTCAATTTTATAATCTCACTTTCTTGAATTTTGCTCCCAATAATTCTGAAACGAAAAGATATAAATGAAATTTGAATCTTGTGTCATTTAAGAAAAAACAGAAGATAATAATGGGTACAGTTGCAAAGTGGTTAAAATGCTTGCTCTGTTAGAAAGAGTGGCTATGAATGATCGTGGTATGTTAGAGACGAACAAAAAAGTGAGGTGGAACCAAGGAGGATATCAAACAGTCTTTATTGTGTTTCGGCACAAAGGCCTGCCTCAGGGGTCAAGTGAATTTTTGTTGTAATGATGGAAATGTTTAATAACAAAGAGAAATGTAGTCAAGGTTCTAGCTGTAGAATTCCTGCAGTATCCTCAATGGGTCAGTGAACGGTGAATCGCAATAGCCGTCCAATCGGCCATTACAACAAAGATTCACTTGACCCCTGAGGCAGGCCTTTGTGCCGAAAGACGGCCATGTCGGGTCTTTTTTCAGCTGTTATCAATAAAGACTGTTTGATATCCTCCTTGGTTTCACCTCACTTTTTTTTTTTTTTTATTTGTAGAAGACTTTATTGGATTTGAGAAAGACAATTCAAATACAAACTGAATGCAGCAAAATACAAAAGTAGGTATGTGAGGTTTGCTCCTCCTTTTCGCTTGTCTTGATCATGGTATGTTACCAGGCGTACAGAGCATTATAAAAAGACACATAAGAAATGGTGCCTACTTCATGGAGCTCACAATCTGGTCAAGACAAACAGGCAAAAATCAAAAAAAAAAAAAAAAAGAAGGTGGATTACAGAGAGTATTCAGGAATGGGTAGCCTTGAGTCAAAAGGGCCCTTTAGAAGGATCGCATGACATCTACACATGTAAATGGCGGATTTACAATGCTGCTAGTTTACATATGCAGATGCCAAAGGATACAAAAGAACGAACTTCTGCATATCACTGAAGACCCATCTCTTTAATAAAGCATACCACAACGATCAACCATTGTGAATATGCACAACTTGCCTATATATGTTTAGAACTGTTTCTCAATTATTTGCTTGTATACTATAACTCTGTTTAAGTATCATCATGATGACCAAGACTTTGTAATACTAAATGTTTATTTACTAACATTCTTCCACTACTCATGATGTATTGTAAGCCACTTTGAGCCTGCAAAGAGATGGGATAAGGTGGGATACAAATGCAATAAATAATAATAATAATAATAATGCATAAATTTGAAGAGGGTCTTGTTCTGGGTGGTCTAAAAACTATACAAATGCATGTATTATGTTTAAGAAATTTCCCTGTTGGCATATACAGCTGCTGCAAAACGTGTGTTAGAATCAACTCATTTAGACTGGGGGGGGGGGCAATTATGTTTGCCTCAATGGTGTCTTAACATCAAACATTTAAAAAAAATACAAAGCACAATTATTTCACTAGGCTCCTTAATGGTCTCTTTTTGTATGTAATTGTGGCAAACACGCCTGCAGGTTGCAAGATCAGCACTTCCGTGTCCAGTGTTTACACCTGAAAAGCGCCGAGTGACGCCATTCTTTTTCTGAATGTTTTTGGAAGCACCAGCACATCTACATGCATTGCCTGTTCCTCTTATATGTATTTTACAGAACCTTTGTAAAATATTTGGGGAATAGTTTAGCATCCTGAACTGGACGTCTTGAGTCCTAACCTGACTTCATTTTCAACGTGTGGTTTTCAAGCTGCAAGGGCGGTGGGGTAGGAAGAGCGGAAGGCTAAGTCCTCCCCATAAAGCTGCAGTAATACTCTGACACCTTGAACTGACATCAGGAGTCCGATATTCAGTGGCCCCTATCCAGGTAGGGGAAGCTCCTACCCGGCTAAGAGCAGATCACTGGGGCCACCCACTGGTTTTGTAAGGTATTAACCAGATGATGATGCTGAAAATCTTCTCTGATCACCCTGGTGCTATCCAGATAGTCTCGCAATGTAACGAGTAAGACAGGCAAATATTCAAGTATAAACAAGTCACAATGAAAAATGAAGAGGAAGGAAAAAGCCTCAGAACCATACCCTTTGTGTAATGCAAATAATAAATTAGATTCTGAAAAGAAACTTTGTTACTGAAGAGACTTACCTGCAAAGTGGATGGGTCCAGCAGACGATGGCCAGTGTTTCACATTAGGGTACATCCAGACTAAGTGAACCATGCACACTGTGGCTTTTGCACTCGACTAAGACAGTGTATGCGGTTCACTTAGTCCGGATGTACCCTGAGGCAGCTTTAATGCGAAACACTGCCCATCGTCGGTTGGGCTGGAACCCATCCACTTGCAGGTAAGTCTCTTTAACAACAAAGTTTCTTTTCAGAATCTATTAATTCCATTACACAGTGCACTATAGTATTGACCAGAGAAGGTATTTTATGCCAGTGAAGCTATCAAATCCCCATTGTTTTGTTTAAAAACAGCCAGGGAGGAGTAGCCTAATGGTAAGACGGAAGGATTAGCCTAATGTTTAGTGCAGTGGGCTTTGAGCCTGGCAACCTGGGTTCGATTCCCACTGCAGCTCCTTGTGACCTTGGGCAAGTCACTTAATACACCATTGCCCCAGGTAGAAAGACTTAGAATGTGAGTTCTCTAGGGACAAAGAACCTGCATATAATGTGTACAGCACTGCATACGTCTAGTAGTGCTACAGAAATTAGTAGTAGGGTGTGGTTCTGAGGCTTTTTCCTTCCTCATCATTTACATAGTGATGTCTATACTTGAGTATTTGCCTGTCTTACTTGTTACATTGGGAGAGTATTTTTTTTGGATTCATATGTTGGTTCTCTTTTATTCAGTAATTGGGATTGTACTATCCAGATATTGTCAGGGGGCAGAGCTAGAAGTTATCCAGGTACTGTAGATATTCAGCGCCGATACCCAGATAACAATTAAGTTAGGACAGAAAAGTAGCTATCCTAACTTAACAAAATAGTTATTCAGAAGCTGAAGCTGAATATCAGCAGTCACAGTATCTGAATAACTTCTTACAGCTGCCTTTTACCCAAACACACAGCACCAGTATCTGGGGACAGTCTAGTACCAAACATCAGGGTATAAATTTCAATGCTTCATTTGAAATCTACGTCCACCACAGAGTTTAAATATCAGGGAGCAAAAGTCTTCAGTATTACAAGTCTCTGCCATCTGAAACAATCCATTACAGAACATGAGTCAGAGGAAAATAATCTTACATCAGCAAATAAAGCACCTAACGGTGACAGCCAGCAAGAAATTGGCTTCTCAAAAATCAAGAGGATTTGTCTGTAAGCAGAAAAGCTGCCAGTAAAAGATAAGAACATGATTCAGATGTTGACGCTTTCAACATTGTTCTGTTTTTCAGTGTGTACAAAGCTGTCTTAAGACAGCTGACAGAACTTAAGTGACAAATCAGTAAAGAAATAAAAAGTAAAATTAAACGTGGAGACTGAACACAAACAGAAGTCTCACTTGTTCCTCCCCATATCAAAAATTTAAGCTGAACTTATTCCAAATTAACAAATTCAGCATAACACATTAAGGTTGGGAGGCAGGGATAGTGCTGGGCAGACTTATACAGTCTGTGCCAGAGCCGGTAGTGGGAGGCAGGGATAGTGCTGGGCAGACTTATACGGTCTGTGCCAGAGCCGGTGGTGGGAGGCGGGGCTGGTGGTTGGGAGGCGGGGATAGTGCTGGGCAGACTTATACAGTCTGTGCCAGAGCCGGTGGTTGGGAGGCGGGGATAGTGCTGGGCAGACTTATACGGTCTGTGCCCTGAAGAACACAGGTACAAATCAAAGTAGGGTATACACAAAATTAGCACATATGAGTTACCTTGTTGGGCAGACTGGATGGACCTTGCAGGTCTTTTTCTGCCGTCATCTACTATGTTACTATCCTGCTTATAATCGAATGAGAAAAACGCCCAAGTTCCGACCTAAATCGGGAGATGGACGTATATCTCACAAAAACGAATAAAGCGGTATAATCGAAAGCCGATTTTTGGACGTTTTCAACTGCAATCCGTCGCGGATGCGGACAAAGTTGATGGGGGCGTGTCAGAGGTGTGGCGAAGGCGGAACTGGGGCGTGGTTATCTGACGAACAGAGATGGGCGCATTTCACCGATAATGGGAAAAAGTATGCGTTTTTAGCTAGAATTTAGGACACTTTTCCTGGACCCTGTTTTTTCACGAATAAGGCCCCAAAAAGTGCCCTAAATGACCAGATGACCACTGGAGGGAATCGGGGATGACCTCCCCTGACTCCCCCAGTGGTCACTAACCCCCTCCCACCACAAAAAATGAAGTTTCTCAACTTTTTATTTTCACCCTCAAATGTCATACCCAGCTCCCTGGCAGCAGTATGCAGGTCACTGGAGGAGTTGTTAGGGGGTGCAGTGGACTTCAGGCAGGTGGACCCAGGCCCATCCCCCCTACCTGTTACAATTGTGCTGCTTAATGCTTATTAGTCGTCCAACCCCCCCAAACCCACTGTACCCACATGTAGGTGCCCCCCTTCACCCTTTAGGGCTATAGTAATGGTGTAGACTTGTGGGCAGTGGGTTTTGAGGGGGATTTGGGGGGCTCAACACACAAGGGAAGGGTGCTATGCACCTGGGAGCTCTTTTACCTTTTTGTTTGTTTTTGTAAAAGTGCCCCCCTAGGGTGCCCGGTTGGTGTCCTGGCATGTGAGGGGGACCAGTGCACTATGAATCCTGGCCCCTCCCACGAACAAATGCCTTGGATGTATTCGTTTTTGAGCTGGGCGCTTTCATTTTCCATTATCGCTGAAAAACAAAAACGCCCAGCTCACACATCGTTGAATAAAACATGGGCGTCTATTTTTTCCAAAAATACGGTTCGGTCCGCCCCTTCACGGACCCGTTCTTGGAGATTAACGCCCATGGAGATAGGCGTTTTCGTTCAATTATGCCCCTCTATGTATGTAAGAGCCCCACCAAAGCCTTCTGTATATTTTGTTCAAGATAGCACAAGGTACTATATACAGGAAAGCAGGCCTCAACAAATTTTCTTAGGATCTAGGAGCCAGACTCAGAACAACTGGAATTATTTATGCATGTATATAAATCACACATTAATAACCTGCTTGTTTTGATGTACAGCAAGCTATCTATTACAGAAGCAGGGAAGGAGTGGATAAGGCGACACTGCTCTTCTCCACTGCCCACCCACCCACAGCCTATCTGGCATTGGAGAGTGGCTTTAAGATGTGGTTGCTGAGGCAATGGAAGAGAGGCTAAAGCTGAAGCTACTAGGGGTAGACAGGGAATGCATCCACCCACCTGCCCCTAGAAGATGCAGCCTTAGCCTCTCTCCACTGCCCCCAACAGCTACAGGTTTTAACCTCTCCACCTATTTCCAGCAGCCCCAACCTAAAGCCTCTCTTCAACACCTACCCAGCCACCCCAGCAGCCTTCATCTCACATCCCTGCCCCCAGCAGTAGCCTCTCTGAATCTCTAACTGCAAATCTCTGAATCTGCAAAATCCACAGCCATGGGGTGGGAGCAAGCGGACATTGTTTCTGCCTCACTTCACACCAAGGACCCCCAGTAAGCCCAGGGACTGAGAGTGGGAGTAGGAGTGGAAGCTAAGTAGCCTTGCAGCCCAAGGACATTTTTGGAGGGCCTTGGGCCCCAAGAGCGGTGAGTGTGAAGGGGGCTCAAATGTGTTCAAAAATGTTATGAAGGTGCCGGACCAATATTCAGAACCGGCACGACAGCTTTAGAACAGCAGCATAAGTAAGCACTGTTTAAATATGTGGAGCTTTTCAGTAATAAAGTAAAAAAGTTTTGACATCAGGCTGTTTTATGGAACACTTGACAGTTACCAGGTTTTACCATTGTATTGGGCAATGCGAGTTGTAAGCAATGTGACAGTGTCGGAGATTCTTTTTGTGTTATAGATCGCTACGAGAAGTATAGCTTAATAAGCAAAGCAAGCGGAATTGCAGATATCAATATGGTTTTCCCAGAAAAGGCCAGTTGATGTTTATGGGCAAAAGAGGACCCGTTGGAGACATAGTCCCACATGAGAAGATAAGTCAAAAATAAGTTGTATATTTTGACGTATGTGACTTTGATACTGATAAATATTATTGCAATATTGAAGTGAAAGACTGCGAAATCCAAGCTATACCATAGAAGCTATACTCATTAAAGTTCAAGATAAGAAAAGAGGAAAAGAATGCAAAACAGGGGTTGTTTTGCCAATGAAAAGAGGTCGTTCAGCAAGTCTGTGAGCACTATAATATTCAGATCACTGACATACAGAGGCTTTTCCCTCTCTTAAAATTCTATTTCCTCAAGAAAAAAGAGGTAACTTGATTATTTAATTTATTAATTGGAAAATTAAAAAAAATTAAAATTAAAAAATTGTGAAAAAAATCTCCACAGTTAAGATATAATGCATATAGTAGAAAAAAAACACTGATTAGTTGTGATTGTTCTCAAATTGAGGTGGTGGAGTTCTTCAGATATTTGTTATCATATTTACCCATTTTTCACTGTTGAATCTTGAATTGTGTACTGCAAATGGAATTTGTTTTGCATTTAATTAAAAGCATGACTACAGGAGACCACTAAAATCATAATGCATATTGATCCTGGTAGCATCCTATAAGGAAATAAATTGCTAAAATATTTTTTAAAACTAAAAAAAAAAACAATCCCATAATTTGAACATTGTATATAAAATAACTATTAATAAACAGATAATCACATAAATAATTAGAACTAGTCATAAAGGTAGCAACTTTCAACTGTCTCTATCGGTGAGAAGTACACACATACTTTTGACCCTTGTGCTCTGCCCCTAAACCACAGGACATAAATTAAATTTGAGAATGGCACCCCTCTCCCCAAAATGTACTAGAGAGGATAACACATTCACCCACGCCTTGTGGCAGTATTCTGTGGTTCAGTGGTTTTGGACCGTGTTGATCCATTAAGTATAAAATTGGATCTGAGAGGGGTTGATTCAGTGGAACAACTGTTATTGGACAAACTGGGGGCCTTTTGGGGTCAGGAAAATAAGTCTTGTAGCGCGGAAATGCATCATGTAATATATTGGATATCTCAGGAGGGTCCTAACCACTGGCATTGGAGAAATTAGTTTCACCTGTTGGCTTAGTTGGAGGCTCGGGATGCTAGGGGATACCCAAAGTGGAAAAAGCAATTCCTTCAGGTACAGTAGCCTTATCTACAAACTCTTCAGCCCCATGGCCTTAGCTTCTTGTTAAATATGTTATGAGCGTTGTCACCGTTTAGAGTGGGGTAGCTTCACACAAGGATCATGTTTATAGCTATCTCTCTCTGATTAAACTACGGGTTGGGGAGCCCCCTCCCTTCCTGAGGCACAGAGGGTGCAAGAGTAACGGCTCTCTGTACGGTCTGTGACGGTTTTTTTGATCACATGAGGGAGGGGCCCCACACTGAATGATTTCCTTACAGCACTACTCATATGGGGCGAGGAGTTGAAGGAGGTAGGGGGATGGGGGTTTCTTTTGTATTTTTCATGTTTAATTGATAATAAAAATTGTTTAAACAAAAATTTGAGAATGGTGATATCTCCACAGATTCCCAGTAAATATTTTAAAAAACTGAGTTGTCAATATTCAGGAGAGGCTTCTGCCCACTTAAACCAAACTAAGTGGGCCAGCCCCAGATATTCAGCAGCACTTAAACCAAGCAGTGCCCCTGAATATTGGCTAACTGCCGGGGCACTGTCTGGTTAATGTTGGGGCAGGAACTGGCACTTATGCAGGCATCAGCCATATTCATTAACAGTGCCCGTATCTCTAAGCAGGCAGATAGGAGCCGCACAAAAGACAATCCTATCTTTTCCCACTTACCGTAGCTATGCGGATGCTGGCACTGATATCAGCCAGCACCTAATTAACTTCCAGGTTGGTTGCTGACCCAGATATTCATTGTGGTACCCAGATGTGATCCTGGCATTGAATATCCAGGTTAGATTCAATCCATGGTGATCAGTGGCTTTAAAATCGCTGACAACTGCGGGCTGAATATTAGGTGTTGAGTTTTATACACTTCTGAAATAAAGAAACTCATGGCTCAGCTTGATTTTGTTTTAATGCAGCTTGAATCTTCCCCAGACTACAGAGAGCCAAGACTCTAATCTTAAATTGCAGAAAGTTTTCAAAGCTTAATTAGCTAAAAGAATATCTAGCTTGCACAGCTTTCTGACAGAGTATTTAAAATGGTTGAAACAAAAATCAGTCCAAGTGCTATTAAGTGGATTGAATGCATGAATCTGTCCAGTCTATAAACAATGCAAATGTCTTCTCAATCTGTAAATCAAAGCGCAAGATAATGTTGTCACCTATAAGCCCATCAAGGCCACCGAGAGGGGAGGGTGGGGGGGGGCAAAATTCCCCGGGCTTCCAAGGGGGGCCCGGTGCCGGGGTCTCTCTCCCTCTCCTGCTCGGAGCAATGGTGGGGTGGTGGGGGCAATCCGCCCCTGCATTTGAAAAAACATATATCTCAATCAGCAATGCAGCATCTCACGTCTGGGTGAAAGAAGCAGAGCGCCTCGGGCCCGGCCTTCCCTCACTGCGTCCCGCCCTCCTCTGATGTAACTTCCTATTTCCACAAGGGCGGGACACAGTGAGGGAAGGCTGGGCCCGAGGCGATCTGCTTCTTTCATCCAGACACAAGGCGCTGTGATGCTGTTTGAAAGATTTTTTTTTTAATGCAAGGGGCCGGGTGGCAGACAGAAGGGGGCTGTTGAGGGAGCTGAGGGTAGGCAGGTGGAGACTGGATGGGGGGTAGGGGGGGCTCAGATGGGAGAAGGGGGCTGGAGCTAGAGCTGGAACTGGGTTCTGAGAAAGGACAGGAGGGAGAATGGGGCCATGCCTGGGGCAGGGGCAGGTGGGAGAACGGGTATGGGGCTGAAAAGAGGGGGCAGATGAGAGAATGGGGCTGGGGCTGAAAAGGGGGGGTCATAATACAAGACAGGTGGATGAAGGGGACTGGAACTGGGGGCTGAAAAGGAGGGTAGGTGGGATAAGGGGGCTAGTACTGGAACTGGGGGCTGAAAAGGGAAAGGGGATAGGGTTACCATATGGCTCCAGAAAAAGAAAAACAGATTGAGACAGTCTAGGTTTTACTTCCATTGCTTTCAATAGAAGCAAACCCCAGAGTGGATCAATGTGTTTTCCTTTTTCTGGAGCCATATGGTAACCCTAAACAGGGAGAAAGTGGCTGAGGCTGAATCTCGGGACTGGTGGTGGGAGAAAAGTGCTGGGGCTGAAACTGGGGACTGGTGGGATAATGGGGCTGGAACTGGGGGCTGAAAAAGAGGGGGCAGAGAGAGAGGGGACAGATCCTGGTTGGAAGGGAGAGAGAGGGAGGGCAGACCCTGGATGCATGGGAGAGGGAGGGCAATAGTGGATGGAAGGGGCAGAGAGAGAGGGTAAACTCTGGATGGAAGGGAGAAAGAGAGAAAGAGAGCAGACTGTGGTTGGAAGGGGGAGAGAGGGCAGACAGGGGCAGATGGTGGATGGAAGGGGAAGACAGCAGATGCTAGACGGAAGGGAGAGAGAGGGCAGATGGCCTGGGGGGGAAAGCAGCCACAGGGGAAGGCCATGCGGCAGAACGAAGAACAGCAGCACTGGAGAATGTGATCTCTTCTGCTGGTGGGGCCTTGGGATCCTTGCCAGCCAATGTACTTAACAATTGCAGCAGGTGGGCGGCAACAGCGATCGGAGAGGGTGGGGTGGAGGCAGCAGTGATCAGGGGGGGTGGCAACAGCAGTAGCGACTGGGGGAGGCAGCAGCAGGGATCGGGGGCGACGGTGATCCTGGGGAGGGGTGGGGGCGGCAGCAGCAGCCTTCCCCAGGCCTGGCTCAGTCTCTTGGCGGCCCTGAAGCCCATACTCTTATGCAAAGAGATAGATATTGAGCCCGTGGCGGTCAGCATCTTTTTAAACGCTCACTGCTGTGGGCAAAATTAAGTACATAAGTACTGCAACACTGGGACAGACCAAAGGTCCATCAAGCCCAGCATCCTGTTTCCAACACTGCCCAATCCAGGTCACAAATACCTGGCAAGATCCCCAAAAATATCAATATATTTTATGCTGTAGGAAGCCATCCAAACCTTTTTTTAAACCCCACTAAGCTAACCGCCTTTACCACATTCTTTAGCAATGAATTCCAGAGTTTAATAACATGTTGAATGAAGAAAATTTTCTCTGATTCGTTTTAAATTTACTACTAGTCCTAGTAAACAAATGATTCACGTCTACCCATTCCACTCCACTCATTATTTTATAGACCTCTATCATATCTCCCCTCAGCCGTCTTTTCTCCAAGCTGAAGAGCTCTAGCTGCTTCAGCCTTTCCTCATAGGGAAGTCGTCCCATCCCTTTTATCATTTTTATCACCCTTCTCTGTACCTTTTTTATTTCCATTATATCTTTTTTGAGATGCAGTGACCAGAATTGAACACAATATTCAAGGTGCAGTCGCATCATAGCCCTAGATATTCAATGCCAGGCCATGTCCAGGCACCGGCACTGAATACCTGGGTATAACTGGTTAGGTGCTGGCCTCCAGAGCTTACATGGGTCCTGGCTGAATATCAGCTCGTGCTCTGCTTTGACTGGGGAGCTGGCTGGGACTTCTGAGGGCAGGGCTGGCGAGGCCTGGGACACAGCCCCGAGTCACCTGAGTGGACCAGGCTGAGGTCTGCTAGCTACACCTTTGAAAGTAGTAGGGATCTGCGTCTCTGCCCAGCTGACAGTCTTCTTGTGGAAGAAAATGCAGTTGGAGGTTGCCGAGAGAGAGTGTGGATCGTGTCCATAATATGTTTCTTAATGGGGGTCAGCAACCTCTTCCACGCTTTCTCAAAATAAGTTGCAGTAGAGAGGGTGGGCTTGGCAGGAGGAAGGCCACTGAGCCGGCCTGTGTGAATCGCTACCAGATGGCTGCAGGAAAGTGTAAGTGACACCAAAACCTCCTCAAATGACACCCATGGGGGAGAGGGGTGGGAGAAAAATGCTGGCTGGACCCATGGGGGGGAGGAGGAGGAGGCTGGCTGGACCCATGGTAGGAGGTGGAGGGCTGGTGGGAAAGGAGAAAAGTGAGGGCTGGATGCATGGGAGGAGGGTGGAGAAGGGAAAGTAGAGAGGTGCTGGCTTGACCCTGGGAGGAAGGGGGCTATAGGGAAGGGAAAGAAGGAAGCAGAAGTCAAATACTGAACCCACACAGCAGGAAGGAGAAAAGGAAAGAAGGCAGGCAGGTGAACAAGATGCTGGAATGGGTAGAGAAAGAAGGAGAGAAACAGAGGAGAAATGATGTGCATGGGGTGGGGCACAGGGACAGGGATACAAAGGGGAGATGCAGTGTAGGGATGGTATATGGACACAGAGTGGCAATGCCAGATGCAGAAGAGAGATGTTGTTTGGCACAGGGGAAGAGGATAGGGAGATATAGAGGTGATGATGGATGTGGGGATATGAGCACAGGGGAGATACTGGACAGGGAAGTATAGGGACACAGAAGGGAGATGCTGAATATGGGGGACGATAGGGACACAGAAATGGAAGATGGATGGATGGATGGTGGACACGGAGAGCGAAGAGAAGTCATATGGACAGGAAAACATGGTGAGCGAGTTAAGAGAAGAAAGACAAAAGCAGAAACCAGAGCCTGAGACCAACATGATTTTAAAAATACAATGACCAGACAACAAAAGGTAGAAAAAATAATTGTATTTTCCATTTTGTGATTACAGTATGTCAAATTTGAAATGTACATCTTGCCAGAGCTAGTAATAGAAATGGCTGGGGCCCAGGGCAGAAATCTGGGAGGAGACCCCAAAGCCCACTACCAGGGTGCACTTTATTCAGTTTTCATCAGGCTTCGGGTTCTCTGGTCAGGGGCCAAGGGCAGTTGCCATAGTCACACTCCCTTAACACCATCCCTGGCATATGCCATCTTTATAATTTGCACAGTACAGAAGTAAATGCATCTCTTTCTATATCTCTGATGTTGTATTAAAGAACTGTCTGAGGCTTGTGCAGACGGGGTCAGAGCTTGTCCCCGTGTCATTCTCTACTGCTCACCTATACTAGTAAAGATAGGTATGCTATAGACCAATGTACCTACTTTTACCTGCACACTGTCCCTCGAATTCTATATATGGCACCAAACCTTTGGCAACAAGGCACGATACGCCCGCAACTAAATTAGTTAACGAGCTATCAAGTATCAATTAACTGGCCTTATCAATTATTGAACTTAATTGCACTAATTTGCATTTGCATCTGCCTACGCAGTATTCTGTAACACAGAGTGCCTCAAACGGGAGTGTGGCCTGGGGATGGACAAGGGGCATTCTGAAAATTTGAATGAATGTTATAGAATAGGCCCATTTATGTACTGAAATGCCATGAGTTGGGCATCAGCATTTCCACCAGGTTTCAACTGATGTAATTCCAGAACTCGACTTTACACACCAGACTCGGTTCTAAGCACTATTCTAGAATGAACGCTCAGCTTGGCGCGGCCTTTATAGAAAAGCGCTTGGGGCCAATTTTTGAGCGCCATTTATAGAATTCTCCCAAAAATGCTTAAAAAACAAAATGGTGTATTTTTCACCACATCTTTTTTTCAGCATTAAATGAATATTTTATGAGTATAAACTTCTATAGATATATGTTCACAAACATCCAAAATTTCTGTAACAGAAATATATGAAATTACAGTACTTTGAAGTCAGACTTGTGCACTGCAACTTCAGTTTCCTGGCTCCCCCCCCCCCCCCCCCCCATTCTGCCAATTGCTTGACGCTGCCACAGGTAACACTGAATAAACACAGCAGAGGGCCTTTCTTCTGCTGCTCTTGCCTCCAGAAACCAGAAATAGCATCAGAGGAGGTGGGAGCGGCAGACAAAATGCCTTTGTATTGGCCAGAAACAGCGGGTGTTCAGTGCTACCAGTGGCAGCGGCCTCAAGCAAGTTCGGCAGACCATGGGAGCCTGGCAAGTGGGAAATTCAGGCTAGGCTGCTGGGGAACAGGGGAAGGAAAGGGAGAGTGTCAGGAGGAGAAGAATGGAAAAGATGCCAGGATGGTGGGGGAGGGGGAAACAAGAGAAAGAGATGCCAGGATTTGGGAGGGAAGAGAGAGAGAGAGATGCCAGGATTTGGGAGGGAATAGAGAGAGAGAGAGAGAATGAGAAAAAGAGATGTCAGGATAGGGAAGAGAGAGAGAGAGAGAGAGAAAGGGATGCTAGGATTTGGGAGGGAAGAGAGAGAGAGAGAGAGATGCCAGGATACTGGGAAAAGAAGGAAGAGGGAGAGGTGCTGGACCTCCAAAGGGGAGATAGAACAGGAGCCAGGGAAGAGAGGGGAACACTTGCTGGACCCCTGGGGTAACAGGAGGGGGAAAGGGAAGGAGAGATGCTGGCCTGACAGGGTTCAGGAGGGAGAAGAAGAGATACTGGTATTGGGGGGAGGGGTGGGCAGGCGGGCGGGCACAGGGACCCAGAAGACTCATGATTGTCAGGGCAAGAATAGAGACACAGAGGTGGGAGATGCTCAACATGGCAGCAAGATAGGGGCAAGGACACAGAGGTGATGCTGGTAGGGTGAGTAGGGATGATGATGAACAAAACAGCGAAAATGACCAACAAAAATGAAAAAAAAAAGGAAAAATAAAAATATATAATAAAGACGACACTTCTAATGTAAAAACTTAAAAATATTTATTAACCATAAAAAGTGTTACAAAAATAGGTAGAACAGGACTCGACACAGCTGTGTTTCGGCCGTACAGGCCTGCGTCAGGAGTCTTCTCACCATATAGAGTCTCTTTCTCTATTTATACATCGGATGATTTTTGTACTGGTATGTAGAAAATCTTATAAGTGAACTGTGCTTAAAACGTCTGTGTGAACAACTCTCCGGGTGTCTCTTCTGGGATCTTGTGGCGCTAAAATTTACTCAAATCAATATAGATTGGAGGTGCTCTAATAAGCGTCTCCACCGCTAACTCCAGACTCCTTTCCTTTTATCTTGCTGCACCATATGCCTGGAATAGACTTCCTGAGCCGGTACGTCAAGCTCCATCTCTGGCCATCTTCAAATCTAAGCTAAAAGCCCACCTTTTTAACTCCTAACCCTTATTCACTTGTTCAGAACCCTTGTTTTATCATCCTCACTTTAATATTCCCTTATCTCTTGTTTGTCCTGTTTGTCCTAATTAGATTGTAAGCTCTGTCAAGCAGGGACTGTCTCTTCATGGTCAAGTGTACAGCGCTGCGTACATCTAGGAGTGCTATAGAAATGATAAGTAGTAGTAGTAATAGTGTATCAACTCCATGACTCTTTACCCTTTATAAAACAACAACCAGACTTATTAGTGATGACCTATCACAGCCATGTTTCAGCAACTGTGTCTATGTCAAGGGTCCAAGAGTCTATTTGGAGACATATTAAGTATTCCACCTGGTTGTTGTTTTATACTGCCTTGGCCATCTCCACTTCTTGACTGTTAGCTTCTAGCCTGCGGAATCACATCTTTCCTCCTTTTGTTCTTTCCAGATCTGGAAGCCCTAATGGTGGAAACAGACTTGGATATTGTGACCAATGTAGAGACATCGGTCAGTGAGTATCATGATTGGGATATTGTCATATCTGACTATAATTGGTTTAGGAGGAATAGGAATGATGGAAATTATTATAGCAGCTGAAATGTTGTAAGGGGGAGTAGAAGGGAAGAAGAAGTACTATGGATCATTTTGGAAAGAGGATATGGCACTTCCATCAACAGTGGTACAGTCTACAGACCTCCAACAAACAGAAGAACTAGACAGAGATCTGATCAAAGATGTTGAAAAGGTGGAAATGAATGGAGAGGTAGTGTTATTGGGAGACTTTAATCTACAAAATGCAGATTGGAATATTCCATCTGCAAAACTGGAAAGAAGTAGAGAGATCGTGGATGGCTTACAAGGGGCCTTACACAGAAATCTGCCAAAGAAGGGGCCACGTTGATCATGAAAGGATCAATTATAGGGATTTCAAGTATCTGGCTCTCTGCTTTACACTTTTCCCAGACCACACGTATATATGGTTGCTAAGGAAACTTTGGGCTTGCTATGTCGAATTTTTGGTGACATCTCCTAGCTCTTGGTGACACACTAAAACTAATATGCCCCAACACATTGTTTGATAATCACTGAATTATACATATATCTATGCATAAATCTGTTTGAAAAGGGGTGAGTATATATATATATATATATATATATATATATATATATATATATATATATATATATATACATACATACATACATACATACATACATACAGAGAGAGAGAGACAGATAGATATACATATATGGCCCTTTTAGTCGGGGTGGAACCAGCATTTTCTAATGCTGGTCCTGCATTAACATGACAATTAGCGCCTGGTACGATGCCCTTATTAATGACTTAGTACTTACTGCCTCCTATTTAGGAAGCACTTTGTCCTCCCACATTAACTCTGCATTAGCCAGTTAGCACACGGTATAATGTGCTGTCTAAGCCCACTTCTAATCCCATTCCATGCCCCCCGACAAACAAATTCAGGAAATTTCAGTAACACGCAGTTTAATGCATGGAAACAAGCAAACTACCACAAAACCCTTTAACGTAATCGCGCGGTAGCCTGTTTCTGCGTGTTATCTGCACATTAACCCCTAAATTGTATAAATGGTACCTAGACAGACAATTGGGCATGCAGTAATAGGACAGGGCCAGTCATGCATGTAAACTAATTAATTTATTTATTGCATTTGTATCCCACATTATCCCACCTCTTTGCAGGCTCAATGTGGCTTACAATAAATCATGGATAGTGGGAATGAGAGGAGAATTGACATTTAGTGTTACAGAAGTAATTTGGGTAGTATGGTAATGGAAAACTGGATAGTGACATGACATAGGGCATTCTTAACATTGCTAGATATGTATGGGGGTTTCACAAGTTTTGGTCTTTGTGGTATATCTTGTCGAAGAGATGGGTCTTCAGCTGTTTGCGGAAGTTGGTCAGTTCATAGGTCGCTTTTAGGTTCCTTGGCAGTGCGTTCCAGAATTGCATGCTCATGTAGGAAAAGGTTGATGCATGCATTAGTTTATATTTTAGGCCTTTGCAGTTAGGGAAATGAAGGTTAAGGAATGTGTGAGATGATCTTTTGGCATTCCTGGGTGGTAGGTCAATCAGGTCCGACATGTAGGCTGGATGATTTTGTGTACTAAGGTGCATACTTTGAACGTGATACGCTCTTTGAGTGGTAGCCAGTGTAGTTTCTCTCGGAGGGGCTTTGCGCTTTCGTATTTTGGTTTTCCAAATATGAGTCTGGCTGCTGTGTTCTGGGCTGTCTGGAGTTTTTTTGAGTATTTGCTCTTTGCAGCCAGCGTAGAGTGAGTTGCAGTAGTCTAAGTGACTGAGTACTAATGATTGTACCAAATTCCGGAAAACAGTTCTGGAGAAGTATGGTTTTACTCTTTTTAATTTCAACATTGAGTGGAACATCTTTTTGGTTGTGATTTTCGCATGATTCTCTAGTGTCAGGTGCCGGTCAATGGTGCTCCTAGGATTTTCAGGGTTTCTGAGATTGGTAGATTTGGTTTTGGGGTGTTGATGGTGGTAAATTTGCTCGTATTATGCTGACAGGTGAGTATTAGGCATTGGGTTTTTTCTGCATTGAGTTTTAATTGGAAGGCGTCTGCCCATGAGTGCATGATATGTAGACTTTGGTTAATTTCATTGGAAATTTCTTTTAGGTCTTGTTTGAATGGGATGTAGATCGTTACATCGTCAGCATAAATATATGGGTTGAGGTTTTGTTTTGATAATAGTTTGGCTAAGGGTGTCATCATTGGGTTGAATATTGTCGGTGAGAGGGGGGATCCCTGTGGAACTCCACATTCAGGTGTCCATGTGGCTGATGTTGTTGAATCTGATGTCACTTGATATGAGCGTGTAGTTAGGAATCCTTTAAACCAGCTGAGAACGTTGCCTCCGATGCCGAAGTAGTCAAGGATGTGTAGTAGGATTCCATGATCAACCATGTCGAAGGCACTTGACATGTCAAATTGTAAAAGTAATATATTCTTACCGGTTGCAATCGTTTGTTTGAATTTATTCATGAGAATAACCAGTACTGTTTCAGTGCTGTGATTAGAGCGAAATCCTGACTGGGACTCTTGTAGTATTGAGAACTTGTTTAAATAGTCTGTGAGTTGTTTGGTGACAATCCCTTCTGTTATTTTGGTTATTAGGGGAATGGATGCTACTGGTCTATAGTTGGTTAACTCACTCGCGTTTTTCTTTGCGTCTTTGGGTATGGGGGTGAGTAGGATGTTTCCTTTCTCCCTTGGGAAGCGTCCATGTTGTAGCATGAAATTCACATGTTTCGTTAGATCTGTTATAAAGTGTTGGGGGGCCAATTTCATAAGGTTATTTGGACAAATGTCTAGTTTGCAATGAGATTTGGCGAATCTTTTAAGAGTTTGGGAGATAAGGTCTTCCGATAGTGGTTCGAATTCAGTCCAGATCCTATCTGCAGGGTATGCTCCATGGTCTGGGTCTAGACAGTCTAGTAGTGCAGTGTATTCAATGGGGCTAACAGGTATTTTTTATCGCAGTTGTACTATTTTCTCTTTGAAGTACTTCGCGAGATCATCAGCTCTTGGTGTGTCTTTACTGTTATTCGAGACTGACATGGTGTCTATTAGTTTGTTCACAAGTTGGAAGAGTTTGTGTGTGTCCTTGTAATTTGGTCCTATTTCGGTTTTGTAGTATAATCTCTTGGTTTGTCTTATGGTGTATTTGTATTTTCTTCGGAGTTGTTTCCAGGCTTTGAGTGTGGCTTCGTCTTTCTTTTTATTCCATGCGCGTTCTAATTTTCTAACTTGTGTTTTAAGTTTTTTCAGTTCTTCGTTGAACCACGGTATTGAGTTCTTTCTATGTGAAGTTCTGGTTTGAATTGGGGCGATGTTGTCTAATATTGTTTTGCATCTTTTGTCCCACTCTTGGAGGAATTTGATTGTGTCTGTCTTTGTTGTCCATTCGTTATCATAGATCTGTTGCCAGAATATAGTCGGGTCTATCTTTCCTCTAGTGGTGTAGGTTTTTCGTTCTTGTTTTTTGATTGTAGTTTTCGTCCTCTACTGGAGGGAGATGTATGCTTTGTAGTGGTGGTCTGACCAAAGTGTGGGTGTCCATTTTGTATTTGCTAGTATAAGGTTTAGGTCTGGGTCGAATTTGTATGCGATAATGTCTAGTGCGTGTCCTTTTTTGTGTGTCGGTTGAGTATTTGGTACGTGAAGATCCCATAATTGTAGGAATTCCTTGCATTCTTGGGTGCTTGTTAAGGTAAGATCTTCCAAGTGCAGGTTGATATCGCCTATAATGATAAGGTTAGAAGTAGAGATGCATACGTTCGAGATGAAGTCCATAAGGTGTGTTTGAGTGTCTTGCCAGCTGCCTGGCGGCCTGTAAAGTAGGATAGTGTTAAAGTGTTCCTGCAGGTTTGGATGATAGATTCTTACCGATGCAATTTCGAGGTAGGATGAGGTAGGATGGATTCAGCTATGGTAGTAATAGTGAATTCAGATTTGTATATAATGGCTATTCCACCTCCTCTTTTCCCGTTTCTTGTCCAGTGTGTAATTTTGTATCCTGGTGGGCATAGGTCTAGGGTTATGGGATCGTTAAGGTCGTGTATCCAGGTTTCGGTGATGAATAGGAAGTCAAGTCTGTCTGTGGTGATCCAATTCATTATAATATCTGTTTTGCTTACTACTGACCAGGCGTTAACGTATCCCAGTTGGATTGGACGGTATGGTTCGGTCTGGTTCGTAGATGTGTTAATTTTTATTAGATGCCTGTTTTCTAGGTTTTTGGTTTTGTTGTTTCCTTTCTTCGTTTGCTGTTGATTATTTCCGTATGGATTTGTTTTTCTTTTCAGTTGGTTATTGTTCTTTTGTTCTGGTGAGTTGTAGGTGGGTGGTCTATAGGCTTTGTGTATTGTGGGTAGGTTGTTATTTAAGTTGGGAGAGGTCCAAACATGATAGATTAGGGGGAGGAAATAGATTATCATGAATAGTTTTTTGGTATTCGTGTTGGTTGTGATTTGTGTGTAGTTTTGACAGGGTACAGTACAGTGAATGCAGTGCGGTATTAGCGATACAGTCTGAACAGTGCCGTATGAACAATGCAACTCTAACAGTAGGCAGTATAGTATGCGATTTTAGATAAATCATATGGTATGAGACACCTATTAAGCAGTTAAGAGCTTGACACATCAAACCTAGCAGACATTTAAAAGCATTTGACTCTGAAATATGAGACGCCTATTAATCGGTTAAAAGCATGACATATCTTGCTCCAGTGAGGATGCTGTGGGAAAACCTAGCGAACATTTAAAGCATTTAAATTACAATGAGATACGAGACGCCTATTAAGCAGTTGAAAACATGACATGCTTAATCTCATACCATGTTGAAAACATGGTATAAGATGCTTAATGAGCGTTGCAGAACTAGTAAACATTTAGAGGCATTTAACTTGCAGTTTTAGATGTAATATTGTGAAAATGGATGCCTACTAAGCAGTTATGAGAAAGATAGAAAGAAAGAAAGATAGAAAGAAAGAAAGAGAAAAAAAAAAGTCCCTTCCACGTGGAGTTGTTTCATCGGTTCTCAATTAACTAATTGGCACTAAACTGGCAAATCATTGGTGATAAATAAATGATGTTAACAAGCACTAACTGGTGCTAATTGCATAACAGACATTGTCTCAAACTTCTCTCATGTCCAAATACAAATGATGTGTTAACAAGGGAGGGGCATGGGCACGTCAGGGGCATTCCCGACTATTCTTGTGTGCATTTTATAGTATAGTTGCATTTACATACCCAACTGATGTATTTAGGCACCACCATTTATGTCAGCCAAAGACACGGCATAACTGGTCACACCTAAAGTTTGGCACGTAACTACAGATTTACACTACTATTCAATAACAGATTTGGCCTGTTAACTGCAGTAATTTAATACTAACTTAGAGTCCAGTTTTTTTTGGTGCCTAATTTGTAGCGACCTGTATAGAATTTACCCCAGGTGCTTAACGCCCTTTAGTAAAAGGCCCCTAAATATTTATATCTCTAGTTCCTTCACTATGATATATCTGTAATCTCAAAATAATAGAAAAGCGTTTGGAATATTATTAACATGGTTTTACTTACATAGCATGTTGTAAGGTTGAATTAAATAAACTAATCTCTGAAAACTTTTCAACCGCATCATATCCAAATTCATTGCCTTCAATCCTAGATTAAGAATAAAGTCATTTAGAGAAAACCTTCAAATTAGTATAATTGCTATTTGATGATACAATTAGGACAATAATCTCATTAAGGGGCCCCTTTACTAAGCTGCAGTAAAAGGGTCCTGTGCTAGCAGCGGCGGCCATTTTGCCATGCGCTGAGACTCTTTATACCACAGTGGGCAGAAAGGACGAAAAAAGAAATGGCCATGCAGTAAGATAGCACTTATCGCATGGCCATACGGGGGGAGCACTTACCGCCACCCACTGAGGTGGTGATAAGACCTCCCGAGCTAACCTGGCAGTAACCGCCGGGTAACTGGTGCAGTAATAAATAGGACCCTTCTTTCCCTAGCGTCAGAAATGGAGCGCACTGGGGCTAGCAGTAGTTCCGGATTGCCATGCGGTAGGCCCAGGGTGGGCTTATTGCTGCTTAGTAAAAGGTCCTAAGGGGCGTTTTACAAAGGCACGTTGAAAAATGGACTGTGGTAGTGTAAACACATGTTTTAGGCGCACGCAGAATCATTTTTCAGCGCACCTGTAAAAAGATGCCTTTTTAAAATTTTTGCCGAAAATGGACGTGCGGCAAAATGAAAATTGCCGCGTGACCATTTTGGGTCTGAGACCTTACCACCAGCCATTGACCTAGCAGTAAGGTCTCACGTGGTAACCAGGCGGCAATGGTCTGCACGCGTAAAATGCCAATTACTGCCCGCGCGCCAGAAAATAAAAATATTTTACAGTGCGCATAGTGGGCACGCATCAAAAATGAAATTACTGCAAGGGCCATGGGGTTGCCGGGCAGTAACTCCAAACTGACACGCATTGGACGCACATAGAGGCCTATGTGGCTTAGTAAAAGGGCCCTTAAGAGAGTTATGAGGTTATTTGGGTAAAACATGAAACAGTGACCTGATAAGCACAAGAGATACAATCACATTTGATATTTCAAGTCATCACTTTTTACACTTGCTGAGTCAAACTGCTTTCATGGAACACTACCAAGTCAGATGAAATACAATCAGTGGCATACCATCTCTACCCCCACCCCCTGCCCGGGATTGAATCAAGATGTGGAATGGTCAGCTATGGTTTAACAATGATATCATAAAATACACTGCCACAATTGTGTGCTGAAACATACAGGAGGAGTTTGGGCCATTTTGGTTAAGGGCTTGCCCCTTTAGCTTTCATTGGCCAGAGTTTATTATAACAGCTGCCAGTGTTTTTTAGCGGTTATGTGTGCATGTAAAAACCAGAAAGCTGACGTTGTTTTCAAATTTTTTGAGAATGGCGTTTTCTGAATATGTTTAATCTTATATAAATTTGTTTTGAATATATAAATTTTGTATTTTGGGTTGATTGTATGACCTGTATTATTTTTGTTATGGATTTTTTTGGGGGGGAGGGAACTATTTATGAAGATGTTGATTTTGTTTTGTTTTTGATTGATATTGTAAATGATTTTTGACAGTTATATAAATATTTGTTTTGAAAGACATACAACTTCCGAGGAAGTTTTTTCCATGTCACAGTGATGAATTCTTATACCACTTGGCCATTTTTGAAAGAATGTTCAAGTCAGAATTGGGACATCCTGCTCATAACGTCCCAAAAAAAAAAAGTCCATCTCACAGCCATTTTCAAACAGGAAAAATGTCAGGATTTCCTGTTCAAAAACAAGTGAGGCCGTTCCTGCACTGAATATGTCCAAAATGAACAACCACTCTTTCCAAAATGGAACATCCAAAATTTGAACGCCAAAAAAGTTTGTCTGGCATCATTTGTACAAAAATGGCCACAAAGATGTCTCTGCAGGACAGAGGGACAATTTAATGGTCAGTGTAATGCACTTTAAACAAAGGGAACCATCCTATCTTAATTCTTTTATGTTATTGTGAGCCCTCCAAGAACAGATAAAAGCCTACTGTACCTAAAGGTACACGACAATAGCCATCACACATGCAGGTGTCTTCAGCTACAGCAGATATTTCTATGTTCCACGAGGGCTCACATATTTGTACAGAAATAAAAGAATTAAAGTGGGAGTTACACCTTTCCTTTCCCTTCTTCTCTCTACCCCCCAACTCTCGTAATCCAATATCTTCCCTCTCTCTCTGCCCTTCTTTCCATAGCCAAGCATCTCATCTTTCTCTCTCTCCACCCTACTCTTGCAGCCAAACATCTTCCCTCCCCCCCCCCCATACTTGTAGCGTAGCATCTCACTGTCTCCTTTCTTCCCTACCCCCAACAATGCAAGTCCTCCCCTCCCCTTGAACAGTGCAGCTTCTCCCTTTCTTTCTCCTTCTCCCTAAACAACAACCCCCTCTCTCTTTCTTCTCCTTCCCCTCAGAGTCAGCATCGCCCCTACTCTCTCCACTCTATCTCCTCCCCATCAGCATCTTCCCCCCCCCCCCCCCCTCTCTCTCTCTCCTACAGTCAGTATGGCCTCACTCTTTCCCACTTCATACCCAGAATCACAATCTCTCTTCCCTCCCCTTATCTTCATTTTACTCTCTTCCCTGTCCAGAATTTTTCCTTCTCTCGCCCACCCCAATGCTCCAGCATTTTGCTTTCTCTCCACGCCACCACCACCACCAATGGTCCAGTGTTTTGCTTTATCCCCACCAGCATCACTACCACCACCTCCTCCCCTGGTCCAGCATTTTGCCATCTTCCCACCACCTCCACAAATGGTCCAGCATTTTGTCGTCTACCCACCAGCACCACCACCTCTACCCCAAATGGTCCAGAATTTTACCTGCTCCCCCTCTCCACACCACCAACACCCCCTCCAATGGTCCAGAATTTTGCCTTCCTTCCACCCACCATCACCTCCAATGGTCCAACATTTTGCCTTCTTCCCACCATCACCTCTTCCACCTCCAATCGTCCAGCATTTTTTCTTTCCCCCTTCCCCACCACTACATCAACACCACTTCCAAAGGTCCAGCATTTTGCCTTCCCCCCACCACAAATGGTGCAGCATCCCCTTTCCTATCCCCTCCCCAGTTGGCAATCTGGCATCTCCCCTTGTCTATCTTGACACTCCCCCCCTTTCTCCTGTGTACCTTTTAATAGTTTTCTTCTCTGTAGCGGTCAGTGGCAGTGAGCAGCAATTCATATAGACTGCTTGCACCAACCCCAGAGCCTTCTCTCTGACATTTCCAGCCTATGCAGAAGCAGGAAGTTACTTCACAGAGAAGGCTCTGGGGTTGGAGTGAGTAGGCTGTATGAATTGCTGTTCGCTGCTGCTGACTTTTAGAGAGAAGAAAATGTAAAGATACATGGGGGAAGGGGAGGGTCAAGCAAAACAAAGGGAGATGCCAGATCATTGGTTGGGAAGGGTATAGGAAGGCGAGAAGTCTGTGGGTAGTGACAACGGGAGGGGGGGTGATGTCACTTCCTGGGCTCAAGAAGTACAGGAACATTGTTCCAATGCAAATTAAGCCTGAGTTGCAGTGATTGGTTTTCTGGTGAGGTCAGTACCAAATGACCCTTTTAATTATAGATTTTTAATTGGAATGAGTGAACTGTTTTTGAGATCCTTCTACATGAGACCAGCAAGCTACGTGATCCTTCTATGTGAGACCTAACAAGCTGTTTAATTGTTTCCCTGATATACAGTTTCTTTTTTTGTTTGTTTTTAACATGGAGGTCAACACTGGATGACCCTTTTAATTATAGATTTTTATTGTAATTGCTACTGAATAGAGAGAGAGAGAGAAAGAGAGAGAGAGAGGTGTCCTTGATCTATTTATTAACATGCAGCTCTTTTCTAACAGTACGCATTGGGCTCAGGGAGCCCTCTATAGGCAGCCTTTGGAAAAATTAGTGGTTAGATATTAAGGCAAACTTTTACAATCATGTGGCATTTCTTAGCTTCACTCTTTTCATTTTATTAACTGCATATAATAAATGTAAACTGCTTTGATTGTACCACAGAAAGGTGGTATATCAAATCCCATTATCCTTATTCTTTTTACTGCACTTGGTATTTCTTCTTGCTTCCACTTTTTGATTTTATTTTGATCTGATCTAATTTTAATTTGATTTTGGATATAATTTTATATTTTATGCTCTGCTGTCTAAAGGCTTATATATACTTTTATGTCCCTATTCATGTTTTTAGGTTTGATATAGCGCTATTAATTTGCCCCTCATACAGACATTACGTATGCCAAAACATATTCAGGCTTATTTTCGAAAGAGAAGGACGCCTATCTTTCGACACAAATCGGAAGATGGGCGTCCTTCTCACAGTGACACCCAAATCAGCATGATCGAAAGCCGATTTTGGGCATCCCCAACTGCTTTCCGTCGCGGGGACGACCAAAGTTCCTGGGGGCGTGTCAGAGGCGTAGCAAAGGCGGGACTTGGTCGTGCCTAACACATGGGCGTCCTCTACCCATAATGGAAAAAAACCGGCATCCCTGACGAGCATTTGGACGAGTTTACCTGGTCCAGTTATTCTTGCGACCAAGACACAAAAAGGTGCCCAAACTGACCAGATGACCACCAGAGGGAATCGGGGATGGCCTCCCCTTACTCCCACAGTGGTCACTAACCCCCTCCCACCCTCAAAAAAAGAGCTTTAAAAATATTTTGCGGCAGCCTCAAATGTCATACTCAGGTCCATGGCAGCAGTATGCAGGTCCCTGGAGCACTTTTAGTGGGTGCAGTGCACTTCAGGCAGGCGGACCCAGGCCCACCCCCCCCCCCACCTGTTACACTTGTGGTGGTAAATGTGAGCCCTCCAAAACCCACCCGAAACCCACTGTACCCACATCTAGGTACCCCCCTTCACCCGTAAGGGCTATGGAAGTGGTGTACAGTTGTGGGTAGTGGGTTCTGGGGGGGGGGTTGGGGGGGCTCAGCAAACAAGGTAAAGGAGCTAGGAACCTGGGAGCTTTTTCTGAAGTCCACTGCAGTGCCCCCTAGGGTGCCCGGTGGGTGTCCTGGCATGTCAGGGGGACCAGTGCACTACGAATGCTGGCTCCTCCCACGACCAAAGGGCTTGCATTTGGTCGTTTCTGAGATGGGTGTCATTAGTTTCAAATCTGTCATCAAGAACTTTTAAATGATTTTTATTCCGGGTAGCATTACCTCTAGCTCTTAATATGTATCTTTTATTTGTATTTCTATATTTCATCTTAAAAGCTGTTTAAAATTGTTCTCAAGTATCTTAAAGTGAGCTTTTTAAACCAGGTAGGACTAGTTGTAATTCATATATATATATATTTTTTATAAAAAGGAATATATTATATACAACTTTGAAAGTCAACAGATGTTTTGAATCTGTCTGTATAGTCCTCCCCATAATCAGTGTGGTGAGTGTCCTTTTTTTATTCAATAATAGATTTTTTAAAAAATTTTAAATTAATAATGTCCTCTGTTCTTCATATATATTTTTTTTATAATGTTTCTTTTCATATTATTTTCAAATATCATATTATCAATTATTATTTCCAATGTGTATTTTAATTTTATATTCATATGCATGATTATATGTGTTTATGTATAACATTTTATTTTTATGAGTGTATTTAAATTTTATATGTTTGTGCACACATATATGTATATATAACATAAATCCCTTTTTGGTTCCTATCTAGTTATATTTATATATATGGTTGTATCTATATATAATACTAAGTTGATTAGATCATTTTTTAATAATAATTTTTTGAATGTTTATTGTATTGTGTTTTGTGTAGACCCCTGACGCAGGTGCGGAAGCACCGAAACACGGCCCGTGTTGGGTCTTTCTACAATCAAACTTGATTATTAAAACTTTTTCAAAATAAGTATTTGTGTCCCTTTTGTTTTTAAAGGCCCTTTGTGCTGTTTCTTTTCCCTTGGACTTTGTTTGTGCTTAGTTCCCTCTCTTTGCTACATTATGTTTATAACACCCCCACATTCTGTTAGAATCTCTCTGTGCAACAGACATGTGAAACACCACAGAAACCTTCAGCTAGAACTGACTGACATGCAGAGGAGGATTTTTAGTACAGGGGGCAATATGTCACATCCTAATCATTAATGATGTTTAATTCACTTAACCAAAGCCAAATTTTATGAAATGCAACATGTACCAATAAAAAAAAAGTATTTCCAAAATTACTAAATAATTACAGTAAAAAAGAATTAAAGAAGTAATAAAAAAAGCCCAAAGTACCATAATTCCTGCAACGACGTGTTGTGTACCAGTGAGTTGTATAGTTCCAAGAGTGCTTCATCCCCAATGTTTGTCCATCCCATCCTGTATAAAGAAAAAATATAAAGTTTGCACTTCTATTTATGCTGAGTGTTTTGCCCTAAATCTGACTTTATATAAATTTAATTCTAAATCTGAGTTTATATGGGCTTTCCTTTTTGTGTTCTAACAATTTGTACTTACAAATAAAGCTGAAAGGGAGATAGATGTTTTAGCTTCAATTGGCAGCCAGGAACTTGCTAGATTTCTTGAAGATTCACAAGATTTAATTACTGAATGGGCAGCTGTGTTAGCAAGATTTGTTTCCGAGGAAGATCAAAGTTTGGGTTTATAGGCTTGTTTTCAAAATAATATGCCCATTACCCCTACTGTATTCAAATCTTTCTTAAGCATATTCATTAGGGATATCCTGAAAATCTGGCCTGTTTATAGCCCTTGAGGACTGAATTTTGACAAGCCTGGGCTCAGTGTTCCCATTCTATTCATGCACATGCCAGTATATTCAAAGGCTGTATATCAAGGGCCAGGGCAGCCATGGAAAGGTTCAGAAGGAAGTTTATGCTTTCTGTCTTTTTTTCACAGAAGGGGCACAGATTACAATAGTTCAATGTAAGGTCCATAGTTTGAACTGCACAGTTATTAAAAGGGCCTTAATGTTACAAAAAAAATAGATGTAAAGGAGGAACTCTAGCAGAAATCGTGAAGCAAGGAAATTAACAATTGGGTGGCAATTTTTTAAAAATGAAGATAAATTGGAAATTAAAGCTTGCTAGAAGCAACAATAGGTTTCTTACCCCAGAAACTGCATTTTACAATTCGGAGCACTCAGGATATGGCAGAGAATTTTCACTGCTTCTGTATCCAAGTTATTTTCACCAATCCTAATGCCAAAAAAAATCATCAGATTAAAAAGTTGTATATAACATAATTCTCTTTAAAAAAAAAAAAAAAAAGAAAGAAACTTGTTGCAACAGCAGCAATAAAGCTTTCCAACCAGCCATCACTGTCTGTCCTCCTTCCCAACTAAACATTCTTGTAAACTTCCTTACCCACTGACACATTAACAAAACTGCTGTACATATAAGTTACAAATTACTTTATTTTTTATTATATTTTCTGCATTTATATCCCACATTTTCCCACCTCCTTGCAGGCTCAATGTGGCGATCGCCATTTCCGGAATGAGAAGTACAGAATATTATTACAATTAAATTTTAGAAAATATAAAGTAAATTAGAAGAAAATAGATATACAATTCATTTATGGTGCTAAAGCTGCAATTTATAGTATCATAATATTTTTAAAAGGCATAAAGGGAAAAGTCAAAACACCAATCAATTATGCTTTTCACAAGTCCATGGGCCTTCTTCGTAGACTAACATACAAACCCACTTGCCTGCTTATAATCGAAAGAGAAAAATGCCTATATTGCGACCCAAATCGGGAGATCGGCGTCTTTCTCCCGTGGGTGCCCAAATCGGTATAATCGAAAGCCGATTTTGGGCATTTCCAACTGCAATCCGTCGCGGAAACAGGTAAAGTTGACGGGGGCGTGTCGGAGGCGTGGTGAAGGCGGAACTGGGGCGTGGTTATCGGCCGAGGAGAGATGGGCGTCTTTAGCTGATAATTGAAAAAAAAGGCGTTTTTACCGCGATTTTGGGTCACTTTTTGTGGACCCTTTTTTTTCACGAACAAGTCCAAAAAAAAGTGCCCCAACTGACCAGATGACCACTGGAGGGAATTGGAGATGACCTCCCTGGATTCCCCAGTGGTCACTAACCCCCTCCCACCAAAAAAAACCCACTTTAAAAACTTTTTTTCCAGCCTCTATGCCAGCCTCAAATGCCGTATCCACCTCCATGACAGCAGAATGTGTTCTATCCTGTGGCAGCCTTTCCCTGGGTCTGATGTGGCTCTCGGGTGAGTGTGACACCTTTTCTGTTATGCGCACTGCAGAGTCACATCAGCAATGAATTGTGGTGGGTGTAGGATATTGGGCTCCGTGATTCCACTAGCTTGTGGCAAATGCTCACGATGTTGGTAGTTGGTAGGCTCTACTCCCATGGTGCTTTTCCCCTGCTAACTGGGTCAGAGTGTGCCCTGTTTTGTTTCCGGTAGTCCATGAGGTAGTGGCCATTTTTGTAAGCCAGTTTTAGATCCCTTTCACGTGTTAGCCACGTTAAAAAACTTAATTCTTACCTTGAATGTAGCTGAAAGAGGGCATTGTACACCATTCTGCCAGCTCTGACCTACTGCTAGTCTCAGTACCAGGGAGACTCGTTGCCAGTGGGGCACAACCTCTGATCTGCAGTTAACTGTGAGTAAGCGTGCTTATTCCAATAAAGGACGTTTTCGGAGAGATTAGTCTTCAGGTGTCAACTGGTGTGCCAATGTTATATAGCAGCAACAAGTCCTAGAGGCCTGCATGTATGCAGGTCCCTGGAGCACTTTTAGTGGGTACCGCAGTGCACTTCAGCCAGGTGGACCCAGGCCCATCCCCCCTACCTGTAACACTTGTGCTGGTAAATGGGAGGTCTCCAAAACCCACTGTACCCACATGTAGGTGCCCCCTTCACCCCTAAGAGCTATGGTAGTGTTGTACATTTGTGGGTAGTGGGTTTTGGGGGAGGGGGGTTGGGTGCTCAGCACCCGTGGTAAGGGAGCTATGCATGTGGGCATTGTCTGAAGTCCACCGCACTGACCTCTAGGGTGCCCATTTGGTGTCCTGGCATGTCAGGGGGGCGAGTGTACTACGAATCCTGGCCCCTCCCATGACCAAATGGCTCGGATTAGGACGTTTTTGAGCTGGGCGTTTTTAGTTTCCATTATTGCTAAAAAAAACAAACGCCCAGCAGAAAAACATCAATTTTTTCGAAAATACGGTCTGTCCCACCTCTTCACGTACCTATTTTCGGACATAGACGCCCATGGAGATAGGCGTTCACATTCGATTATGCCCCTCTTGATCTACCTATGGCCCTAAGATTCATTAACTGCAAAAGTTAAGGTACATTAGATGCAAAACCTCCATGACAATTGTGAGGGATATTCACAGCACTTTAGGGAGGGCTCCCATGCACCCCCTTTTTCCTCCCAGCATGCTATATATTCTCACTACTTTGCCGTCATCACCATTTGCTCTGATAGTTTGTATCCAGCATATTCTGTTTGGGTAAGCACTTTTTTCTTCTCCTCCCAGTGCTTGATTGTGATGTCTCTCCATTATCCTCATTTAGTTTAGTTCATTATTTATATTTTTCTGACTTGCTTGTTTTGGCAGCATTTTTTGTCCCAACCTTTGTTTGCACTGTTGAATTTATTTGGCTATGTATTTACTTTTAGATGCCCCTTTTTTATGTAGTTTCTCTTTCCCTCCCTGCCCAGCATTATGTTGATTCATTTTCAGCCAACGTTTGGTTCCCTTTTACTTTCTCTGCCGGTTCTATCTAGTTTTTTTAGTATCATATGGATACCATGTTGCCAAAGGTTTGTTTTTAAACCTATTAAGATTATATCTTTATTCAGGGCTTGTAGTGCTAGGTGATACACATTCAGTCAGCGTTTGGTTTCACTTTCACTTTCTCTGCTTGTTTAATTAATCCCTCCTAACTCTTCAAGTGTTACATGGATACTTTGTTATCAGATGTTTGTTTTTAAACCCATCATGTTCTCATTCCTGGCTTGTAGTGCTAGCTGATGCACATTCAGTCAGCGTTTGGTTTTATTTTCACTTTCTCTGCTGGTTCAATTAATCCCTTGTAACTCTTCAAGTATTACATGGATACTTTGTTATCAGATGTTTGTTTTTAAACCCATCATGTTCTCATTCGTGGCTTGCAGTGCTACGTGATCAGTGAGTTGACAACACATATACAAGTAGGACTCTTCATTTTGCATTCATTACTTGGGTAAGCATGAGGTTTTGTTTTTAGTATATTGTCATTGCATGATACTAATATATAAAAGTGCACCTGCATTTAATATTAATTACCCTATTTCATTTTTTCTAACAACCATTTATACATCATATTTTAGCTGGCATATAAGTCTAAAATTATATATATACCTGGAATACACATAATATTTATATTTTCATATTTTTTGATTTATATTAGCAGAAGCCAAAAACTTTTTAAATCTTTTGAATATATGTATGCTGTTTTAATGGCTATTAAGCATATTTGAGCATATTGACCTCTGATCAGAAAATTAGTGTCTATTGAATTTTCATATCTCTATATGGATGTGCATATATGTTTTTATTGGCATTATTTATATGTTATATGTTTTGATTTGTAGTGTATTTATTGACCCCTGATGCAGACGCTTTTTAGCGTCGAAACACGGCCTGTGTCGGGTCGTTATCTCTGATATAATAAAGACTGTTGGACTCACGTTTCCAGTGGTGAATCGTCTATTAGTCTCTACTTTTGCCTTCTGTGTCCCATGCACTTAAAGCAGAGCAGCACTACTAACTGCAATGTGTTTATCTGTCACATTAGCAGTTACAGTGTGGCAATGACCTCCACTTTACCAGCAGGGTACAGTCCCCACCCATTCCATGCGTAAACACCTGCATTAACTTTACATGGCACCATGCTGTTAGTGTCTGGTAATTCCTGCACAAAACAATTATCTCATCTTAGTAAATAGGCTCCATAGTATAATCTAGATTTTGGAAAACGAAATCCTAAAAGATATCAGGACAACAATTTTTTTCCTTGAGGCAGCAGTAAATGTCAGAGGTAGCAAATCACTGTATCCCTCCATCCATCCATCCATGCCCAGCAACTCTCCTCTCTCCCCTGCCCTCTCCTCCATCCATATCTAGCAAATCTCCTCTCCCCTGCCCCCTCCAGCCATCCAAATCCAGCAATTCTCCTCTCCCCTGCCCTGCCTTCCCCTCCATGTCCAGTGATTTCTCATCTGCCCCGCCCTGTCCTCCCCTCCATGTCTGATTCTCCTTTGCCTCCTTGTCCACCCCTGCCATCCATGTCGACTTGCCCCAGCCCCCGAGTTTGAGGTGCTACCCAGCCCCGCCCCCACCTGCCCACCCTCAGCTCCACAACAGCCCTCCTCTCCAACAGGTTAGCACCATGCTAGACAAAAAAAAATTTACAGGAGCACCAGAAATGGCGTGTGCCAGGAGCATAGCCAGACCTCGGTGGGAGGGGGTCCAGAGCCCAAGGTGAGGAGGCACATTTTAGCCTCCCTGTGCCACCGACCCCCCGCCACTTTTGACCACCTCCGCCGCTGCCGCCGCCCCTCCCCTGCCACCACTTCCGCCAGGTACCTTTGCTGGCGGGGGTCCCCAACCCCATTCAGCCCCGGTCTCCGGCACATTCGCTGATCTGTTTCTGTGAGTCTTGACTCCTGACATCCTGCACGTCCGTGCAGGACGACAGGAGTCAAGACTCACAGAAACAGATCAGTGAACGCGCCAGAGCCCGGCGCTGAAGAGGACTTCAGCTGGCGGAGGTTGGGGGCGGTGGCAGGAGGGGGGGGTCGAAAGTGGCAGGGGAGAGTCAGCGGCAGGGGGTTGAAAGTAGAGGGGGCCAGGGCTAAATCTGTGGGGGCCCATGCCCCCATGGCCCCACCTAGCTACGCCCCTGGCGTGCGCTCAACCCGGAACTACCATAAGTGGTCCACGTTGGCCACATTGGGCTTACTGCTGCTTTGTGAAAGGGCCTCTCAATTCATTGCACACGACCATTAGAGCCCTTGACCCCAATATGTATCTTACGGAGGGGAGGTCTTTTACTAAGCGGTGGTAAGTCCAACGCAGGCTTACTGCTCGCTAAACTGCAAGTACTGCCAGACTACCACAGCAGCCTGGCAGTAGTTCCCACCCCCAGCATGCCACTTCCAGCAATACAACAATTGCTGGTGCTTCCCTGGCGGTAACTGGGCAGTACCGCACTGTGCCCGGTTACCGCTGGGTTAGCATGGGAGTCCTTACCGCCACCTCAATGGCTGGTGGTAAGTGTTCCCCCCCAAATGGGCATGTGGCAAGTGCTTTACTTGCCGCACAGCTATTTCCATAATAAACAAACAAACAAAAAAAACAGTCTTTTATCTGTTGCAGTAAAAGTAGGCCTCAGCACATGTCAAAAATATTGACGCAGTATAGTAAAAGGACCCCTAAGATTCTTCTGATCAGAAAGCCTAGGTAAAGTGTGCCTACAAATAAAAATATGAGGCCTTACAGTTTTTTCTCTGCATTTCTGGGTTCTCTCCTCTCCCCTTTTCTCTCCCTCTCTCTAATTCTTGGGGTTTCTGTCTATTGAGCTGTCAAGAGGTTATAGCAACTTTATAAATAGCACCTGAATTCTGAATTTCACAATAACTCTTCAGACTAATTTGTTATAACAGTGGTTCTCAATAACTCCCAAACAGCTCCAATATTCAGGATATCCACAGTTAATATGCATAAGGTATACTTAATATATCTTATGCATATTATACACAGTGCCTTGCAATATACACAATAGACTGTACACCTCCTATATGAAAGAGCAATTATAGAAATATTAAGTAGAGGAGTGTGGTAGCCGTGTTAGTCCACTCTTAAGGTTATCAATAGAAATCAAACAAAATAAAACATGGAAAAGAAAATAAGATGATACCTTTTTTATTGGACATAACTTAATACATTTCTTGATTTGCTTATTTCCGATCTGAGGAAGAAGGGCAACCTTCGAAAGCTAATCAAGAAATGTATTACGTTATGTCCAATAAAAAAGGTATCATCTTATTTTCTTTTCCATGTTTTATTTTGTTTGATTTCTATAGAAATATTAAAAAATAAAAAGTTTTGATTGCATAAATCTTCATACTCCTTGGCTCAGATATTTAATGGAAGCCCCTTTTGCAGTAACAGCCTTTCTTACATTACTTTTTAATTATTTCTGTAATTGCTATTTCATGTTAAAAATGTACTTCTGTTATACAGATCAGTGAAACAAACTATTTAATGCAATATGAATTGCATTTTTTTTTAGACAGCAAGATGTGAAAAATGTATAAGAATGTGACGACTTTTAAAAAGGCACTGTTTATCCCAATAAGCAGGCTGGCTAGGGGTCCGTGTGGACAGATTTGGCCACTGTGTTCAAACAATGGCCCCTTACAAATAGATTCTTATACGTAAGGATCACAGTATTTTCACAAATGGGTTAGAAAGGCGGAACCTTTGGTTTACTTGGTTATTTTTAGAGTTAACATGGGCAGTAGTTTTTGACTTGTTGCTTTACCAGAGATTGACACAGCGAAAAAGAATGGGCTCCAGCTCCTGTAGTATTCCACTGTTGATATTTGTGGCTGTTAAATCCAATTCCAAAATGTCTCCATGAACCAGACTGCAAAAATAGTCTACAGCGCTGAAGTCTATAGGTGAAAATGTATTATCACTTAAGTTAAGTCGCATTACCGTTGGAACTATTCTGCTGGCCAAAGAGTTTTCCTGTTGTTCAAACAGACAGTGCAAGAGGTTAAGAATGTAAGCTCCATTTTCACAGTGTTTGATGAGCTCTTCAATCAACCAAGAAGCATAGGAGTCCAATTTGATGCTCTCCTTCAGGTTCAAATGCTTCAGGAGCAGCTTTTGATTCCTCGCAGACAAAATCCCCGAAAGGAATCTGAGAAACAAATCCAAGCTGCCAGAGCTGAGGCCAAACTTAATCTGTACTTCCAACTCCATCATATCTACTGAGAGATTCTCTTCTAAAGCATAGTACAGTGCAGCAAAAAACTCTTGCACAGTAAAATGGGTAAAGGAGAAGACATCTTCAGTAGATTCTGGGTTTTGAACAGAGGTCTTGTCAAGGAAACTATGCATAAGATCGTTCGAAGTGTAAGGCTCCAAGTCATGCATGTAGAACACTGTTTCATGCTTTAGCAGTGTACTATAAGCAAGTTTTCCCAAGTCGAGGATTGTTTCCAGTACTGTAGAGCATTTGTTACTGTTATGAGTATGATGCTTCAGTATTACAATAAGATAGTGACTATAAATATCAGTCACTGTTTTTGGTTGGTCCATATTAAGATTTTTGCTTTCCTTTAGAACACTGCAAACAATCCAACAAAAAGCAGGTATATAACATAATGTGAATAAAAAATGGTTTTCTCTTACAAATGTAAACATTTCACTGCCTTGCTCTTTCGTTTGGAAATATTTCAGAAAATAGTCCTTTACTTCTTTTTCAGAGAATCCAGTAATGATGACAAAGCGCTCAATGCAGTCAACTGGGATATGGTTGATGACAGTTGGTCTACTAGTCAAGAGAATCGTTGACTCAGGAAGGAGTTCACCATTTAAAAGGCTGCCCAAGATCTGTACCAACTCCACTTCATCATCAGGATCAATGACATAGCGATCCACATCTATCTGATTATAAAATTTGAATTCATCAAAACCATCCAAAATGATCAGTAAGTGCTCACTGTTAAGAAAAACGTCATCCAAGACTCTAGACAAGTGGCCCATTTTCATAAGGATGAGGTTCCTCAGGGTTGTCGGCTTGCTTACTAAGTTGAGATCCCTGAAAGTAAAATGTATCACAAAGTCAAAACTGTCGAATGTCTGCGTCCTTGAGAAGTCATATAAAATCTTTTGGACAAAAACAGTTTTTCCAATTCCCGCTACACCACTTACTAGGATTTTCTTGGGCGCACTCCTGTCAGTTAGCTTTTGAAATATCTCTTCGGTTTTGATCTCAAGTCTCTCTGCTGTTTTCTGCAAGTGGATGCGTTGCTGCCCAAAAGTTAGGAGTTCGTGTTTCTTGATTTCAAGGCTGTAATGGCCCTTGATAAGTAAAAGATTCACAAAATGATCAGCAAAGTAGATTTTCTCTCCATGCCGACTGTTATAATACTTCATGCAGTCATTCCGCCTAAGGAGCGTTTGCTTGTGTTTCAGTGCCAGCTTAAAATATTCTGCACAGAAAATCATAAAGAAGGTCTTTTAACACCGATTATGTCGTACAGAAAAAAATATATTTAATGTATCTCATTTTTATCAACCATGCAGAAACAGACATCAAAAATGCTTTCAACATTTATATCGGCAGTACTTCTTCATAAGAAAAACAGGGCCTGATATTGAAAGCAGTAAGCACTGGTGCTTAATTTATGTATATATACAGCAGTGCCAGCCATTTAAATGATGCCACTGAATATGCATATAAGTGAATAGTGCATCACTGCTCATATGCATAATGTATGTTACAACCCAATTTATTACCCAGTACCTTCATGCATTACCATAATGTATACTCCCTTACCATGTATATATGCACGATATATATTTATACCATGATCTGTTCCATGCATGTTATGTTCCTTGTATATTACCATGTAGGTATGCACCTGAACGCAATACCATTTGTAATTCTGTTACCCGGAAATGGCATACGCCATTACGGCAAATGTAAACCACATTGAGCCTGTAAATTGGTGGGAAAATGTGGGATACAAATGCTACAAATAAATAAATGCATATCAGATCTGCAAAAAAAGCCTAACTTATGCATGCAAATTAAACGTAGTGACTGAATTCCACCGCTATTTAGAAATTTTGTGCCATTTCCTAGCCTGTCCCCAACCCTGCACCTCAGCACACACAAACCAATCAATACTCAGTCAGCAGCAGTTTGCATTTTTTATGCACTGATTGTGGCCAGGCATCAGCACTGAATATCCAGGTCTGACTAGATAGTACCTGGCCACCAGGACGTATGCAGATCCTGGCCAATATTCAGTTGGAACTTGCATAAAACATTTATGCAGTTTCCAGCTGAATATCTGCCAGGACCCAAATAAGGGGATTAATAACCTCCACCACCTCATTCTGACCGCCCACTGCCCCCCCCCCCCATAAAAAGCACCCCCTTCTGGTCCAGCCCTACAAGCAGAGCAGCCCTTTAGGGAGCACCCCACCACCACCACCCTCAGAAGGCCCTCCCCCAGGCCTACCTTCATATTGCACGGTGGCCTTGTAGTCTTTGGGGCAGAAGCAATGCCCACTCATTCCTGCCCATGCTAACTGCAGCCTCAAAATGGCTATCATGACCCCTAGTTAACAGGTGCTCAAATTGTGTTGTCTGTGCTATTCTGCCAAACAAAAAAAAATGATCTAAATAATGTACCAATCTGTCCAAATGCTTCAATGTATGCACATGACACAGAGTACTCCATGGGCATACCTTTAAATGGAGAAGTAGCCTAATGGTCAGTGCAGTGGCCTGAGAACCAGGTGACTCCTTGTCATTCTGGGTAAGTCACTTAACTCTCCATTGCTCCAGGTACAAAATAAGTACCTGAATATAATATGTAAACCACTTTGTTTGTAACCACAGGAAGGCGGTATAGCAAATCCCTTCCCTTATCAAAATAATATTCTGCCCAGTATTCAAAGCAATTTAAGCAAGAAGGAGAGTCACCTTCTGCTTAAATCATTCATCACCGCCCAACTGCCAATATTCAGAATCAGTTATCTGGGCAGTGCTGCTGAATATCATCTCTAACCTCCCCCCCCCCCCAAAAAAATGTGGGCAGGTTGGGAGCAGTGCAGGGGGAGGAGTCAGAAGGTATGCGAATGCCTGTTTTGACAGGAGTTTTCTAAATAAACATCCTCATGACTAATTTTAATAAATGTTGATGAGCAATATTAACAAACTTGTTTTGATTACTCTCTTCTATTCAAGAGCTATTATGTAGAGTACCCCAGAACAATGTGGAAAATTGTTTTAAGATGTTATGATTACGAAGTGCCATGGGATCCTCATTGAATGAAAGGTGCTTTACATATACAAACAGTCATTTATAATTAAATTTAACCATTTTCTTGTCATTTAAAAATATTTACATGATTGACTTATTTCTATGATTTAAAATCTCTTTGGGAGCAATTTTCAAAACTTTGGGGTCCTTTTACTAAGATGCACTAATGGATTTAATATGGGTTAATTGTTAGCATGTGCTAATTCTGTTAGCGCACCTTAGTAAAAAGAACCCTTTGTGAACATCCGTCCCCCCAGGGTGCAGCATGACACAAACCCCCCGGCGCAATGACACCCCCCTCCCCGGCACATCAAGGAAGTAACCTGTTCCAGGGCAGAGGGAGCAGGGAACCAGCGGAGCCGACAGGCGCACGGCTGCTCTCTGCACCCTCCAGCAGCGTGCACCCGGGGCGGACCGCCCCCACTGCCCCGCCCTTGCTACGCCATTGTCCATGGATACTTTCTTCATAGGCTTTGCAACTATTTCCTAAGGGAATTGACTATACTTGGAAAACTGCCCATGAAAAATGTACCCACAGATATCTGTGCCTGCATTTAATTTGCAAAATCTGCAAAATTGTATTAGCATCTACTCCAACCTAATCCCTAATCCCACTGCCTAGATTTGGAAATAGTGTAGGATAAAACATTTTTTTTTAATCGATCAATGCTACCCTAATTTTGTTGCATACTTTTAACTGGGGAAAGGCTAAACAATTTTCAGACAGCCTAGTTAGTTAAGTAATTCCATCGAGATACATGATGAACATGATAAAGAAGGAATGATTAAGCAAGTTAAGTAATGATTGCTCTATTTTTTCTATTCTTTAAGACATAAGAAACTTGCAGGTGAGGAATCTTGTAATTAAAATATTGTCATGATTTCCTATATAAAGGGGTCAACTATCAAAGGATAGTGCTGCTGAATATCACTAATGCCATTCCCTGACCGGGTAGGGGTGGAGCTTGCTTGGACCCAGCACTTATCTAGTTAGCTGTGATATTCATTCTACTAACTGGCTACGGGGTCCTTTTACTAAGCTGCAGCAAAAGGGGGCCTGCGCTGGAGTTAGTGCATGTTTTTGATGCGCGCTGAGGCCCTGAGGCTGGGGGGGTTTTAAAAAGACATGGCCGAGCAGCAAGTGAAGCACTTGCCGTGTGGCTATTTTTTTTTGGGGGGGGGGGAGCACTTACCGCCACCCATTGAGGTGGCAGTAAGGGCTCCTGAGCTAACCCAGTGGTATCCAGGCAGGGTGCGGCACTGCCCAATTACTGCCGGGTAAACACCAGCGCCACAAAAATAAACACATTTTTGTAGCGCCATAAATGACGCTTGCTGGGTGTGGGAACCACCACCGGGCTGTTGCGGTAGTCCAGCGGTACTTCCGGTTTAGCGAGCAGTAAGCCCACATTGGGCTTACTGCTGCTAAGTAAAAGACCCCCTTAAAGTAAGCACATAAAGTTGAGAGCAAAACGGATGTATAATATTATCCCCCTCAGATTCTATACAGTACGCCTAGAGACCCGTGTCACAATCCAAGCGGATTCTATAATATAGCGCGTAAATTAATTGGCATAGCAAGCTAATCAGCACTGACATCAGCACTTAACAAGCAATAATGATCGCTAATTGGCCTAATTTCTAACACATGTAGGTAAAAAGGGGCATGGATAAGGAAGGAGAAATGGGTGTTTCGTGAGCGTTCCTAAATTTATACGCGTAGTTACAGAATATGGCCCAGTGCACATAAATCTACATGCCATGATTTACACCAAATTTTAGTTGGTGTAAACGGATGCACTTAGATTTAGGCACTGAAATTTCAACTAAGTGTATTCTGTATACCGTGCCTAAATCTAGGCACCATTTATAGAATACGCTTAGTCAGCACCGATTTTTTAGGCGCCATATATAGAATCTCCTCCGATGAGCCGAGTTAACCCTTAATATTCAGACCAGAATCAGGTTACCTGAATATTCAGTGCCAGTATTGAATATTGGGTGTTAGTTCAGCTCACAGCTGTAGGCGACTTATAGGCTCCTTACTTCCGCAGGCTGAATATTACCCCATAATGCTTAATATACCAGTAGAGTGTTTTTTTTACAGATCAATGTTTATATAGATGCAACTCAGAAAGGATGACAAGGATGTACGTTTTACTGAGGGGAAGGGGAGGACTACTTGACAGGCAAACATTACTTAAGAAGCCAAGAATTCTAAGACAACTGGATACAATATAAAAATATAAAAAAACAAAAAAAGTTTTTATAAGGATTTTTGTATACATTAAAGAATAGTAATATTGGTCTTACACTATATTTGTAGCTGAGCCAATGACGAGGACTGTGTTACATGTGAATTTATGTTCCACATACCACCTGAAATGTGATTTCTTACATTGGGTTCATATAATACTTATCCTATTTACCCCTGAATGATTTGAGTTTGGATAACATTGTATAAATCCTAATTATTATCATAATTATTACCCAGGGGCATTAAATAGAATGAATAAACAGGAAGAAAGCATTAGGTACTTTTACTGAAGTTCTTACCACTGGAACTGCCTTGCACCACCTGCCTTTGCTTTCCACAAGGTTTTTCTTTCATCTCTGCACAGAAAGAGCAGAATATTGAGGCAAGCTCCTCTCCCCGACAATCGATGATATCCAACAACCTTCTCACTTGCTTTCTGGGTCCTCGCTCATACGCTGCATCCTCATAATCATCTTTTGTGATTAGTTCCTTCTGCAAGAACCGGTCAAGAATGCAATCGATATAGTCTGCCAGCTCATCTATAAGTTTTTCTCTGTTGCGTTTCAGGAACATAATTGAGGATGACCTGAAAGCAAATGAGCAAAATCAGAACAAAATGAAAAGGGTGGTATGACATGAGCTGCTGGGTGACTGAAGCAACCACTTTAATTTAATTTCACCCTTTCTATTCTGTTTGACCCACTAGAGATTGAGATAGATTAAACAATTCTAAACAAGTGAATAGAATACAATAATGTAATGCAAATAAAAAAGATAAAATACAATCTACTACTACTACTACTACTATTTAGCATTTCTATAGCGCTACAAGGCATACGCAGCGCTGCACAAACATAGAAGAAAGACAGTCCCTGCTCAAAGAGCTTACAATCTAATAGACAAAAAATAAATAAAGTAAGCAAATCAAATCAATTAATGTGAACGGGAAGGAAGAGAGGAGGGTAGGTGGAGGCGAGTGGTTACGAGTCAAAAGCAATGTTAAAGAGGTGGGCTTTCAGTCTAGATTTAAAGGTGGCCAAGGATGGGGCAAGACGTAGGGGCTCAGGAAGTTTATTCCAAGCGTAGGGTGCAGCGAGACAGAAGGTGCGAAGTCTGGAGTTGGCAGTAGTGGAGAAGGGAACAGATAAGAAGGATTTATCCATGGAGCGGAGTGCACGGGAAGGGGTGTAGGGAAGGACGAGTGTGGAGAGATACTGGGGAGCAGCAGAGTGAATACATTTATAGGTTAGTAGAAGAAGTTTGAACAGGATGCGAAAACGGATAGGGAGCCAGTGAAGGGTCTTGAGGAGAGGGGTAGTATGAGTAAAGCAACCCTGGCGGAAGATGAGACGGGCAGCAGAGTTTTGAACCGACTGGAGAGGGGAGAGGTGACTAAGTGGGAGGGCAGCAAGAAGCAGATTGCAGTAGACTAAACGAGAGGTGACAAGGGTGTGGATGAGGGTTTTGGTAGAGTGCTCGGAAAGAAAGGGGTGGATTTTACGGATGTTGTAAAGAAAGAAACGACAGGTCTTGGCGGTCTGCTGGATATGAGCAGAGAAGGAGAGAGAAGAGTCAAAGATGACCCCAAGGTTTCGAGCTGAGGAGACAGGGAGAATGAGAGAGCCATCAACAGAAATAGAAAACGGGGGAGCGGGGAGGTGGGTTTGGGGGGGAAAATGAGAAGCTCGGTTTTGGTCATATTTAATTTCAGGTGGCGTTGAGACATCCAGGCAGCAATGTCAGACAAGCACGCTGAAACTTTGGTTTGGATGCAAGGTGAGATATCAGGGGTAGAAAGGTAGATTTGGGAGTCATCAGCATAGAGATGGTAGGAAAAGCCATGGGATGAGATTAATGAACCAAGGGAAGAAGTGTAGATAGAAAAGAGGAGGGGACCAAGAACAGAACCCTGAGGTATGCCGACAGGCAGAGGGATAGAAGTAGAAGAGGATCCACCAGAGTGAACACTAAAGGTGCGGAGGCCCCTGTTTACAAAGTCGTGGCTTTGTAAACAGGGGGTAAGCCTTTAAAAGAAACGAAGCATGACTGAAAATATTTCTGAAACAGCCAGGTGCGTCTGAAGAAAGGTTGATCGTCAGGTTCCTTTTACTAAGTGGTAGTAAGAAGTGGCCTTAGCACGCCCTTATTTTCCTGTGCGAAAGGACATTTATAGTGCAGCAATAAAATGGCTGATTTTCCATTAATGGCTATATGCTAATGTTAATTCAAATATAGAGGTAAAAACTCAATTAATTGTAAGCAAACTCAAAAAGGGGAGTGTCAGGATTGCGGAAGGTCAAAATTATTGCTGGACATATTAATATGAAACCAGGTTGACAATATTAAACCAGCTTCTGACCTCTGATAAACTCTCCCCTTCAGGAACCACTGAGGATGGCACCAAATGGTGGTCAGAGGCCTGATAGCCTGACAGGGAGTAGATAATACAAAGAAGGAAAAAGCCTCAAGAAGATCCCTTCCATACACAAATGTATTATAGGAGCTAGGACTGCTTCATCACTGGCAAAAAAAACTCCTTTATGGTAAACAGGCCGCTTTAACTAAACTTCAAATGTTTATTTAAATGTTCACTTAGCTTAGGCTGTGGAGTCACTCTTCTTCACTCAGATTATTCAAATTATTCAAAGACCACATTTGAAGTTTAGTTAATGCAACTATGGAACGCACTACCGAAGGCCATAAAAACAATGCACGACCTAACAATCTTCCGAAAACTACTGAAAACTGACCTATTCAAGAAGGCATACCATAACGATCCATCCTAAATACTAAACTTCCCTTGGGAAGAAAGGTTTGATTCTTTTGAGTTTCTACATTGAGTGGAACATTTTCTTTGCTGTATTTTTCGCATGGCTTTCGAGTGTGAGATTTCGGTCAACTGTAACTCCCAAGAATTTTCAGACTGTCTGAGATAGGAAGGGTGTAGTCTGGGGTGTTTATGGTGCTGGGTTTGTTTGTGTTATATTGTGAGGAGAGAATGAGACATTGAGGGGCATAATTGAACAAAAACGTCTATCTCCATGGGCGTTTATCTCCGAGAACGGGTCCGTGAAGGGGCGGACCGAACCGTATTTTCAAAAAAAATAGACGTCCATGTTTTATTCGACAATTTGTGAGCTGGGCGTTTTTGTTTTTCAGTGATAATGGAAAATGAAAGACCCCAGCTCAAAAACGAATAAATCCAAGGCATTTGTTCGTGGGAGGGGCCAGGAGTCGTAGTGCACTGGTCCCCTTCACATGCCAGGACACCAACCGGGCACCCTAGGGGGCACTTTTACAAAAACAAAAAAAAAGGTAAAAGAGCTCCCAGGTGCATAGCACCCTTCCCTTGGGTGTTGAGCCCCCCAAATCCCCCTCAAAACCCACCGCCCACAAGTCTACACCATTACTATAGCCCTAAGGGGTGAAGGGGGCACCTACATGTGGGTACAGTGGGTTTGGGGGGCGGTTTGGAGGGCTCCCATTTACCAGCACAAGTGTAACAGGTGGGGGGGATGGGCCTGGGTCCACCTGCCTGAAGTCCACTGCACCCCCTAATAACTGCTCCAGTGACCTGTATACTGCTGCTAGGGAGGTGGGTATGACATTTGAGGGTGAAAATAACAAGTTGTGAAACGGCATATTTTGTGGTGGGAGGGGGTTTGTGACCACTGGGGGTGTCAGGGGAGGTCATCCCCGATTCCCTCCAGTGGTCATCTGGTCATTTAGGGCACTTTTTGGGGCCTTATTCGTGGACAAACAGGGTCCAGGAAAAGTGCCCTAAATTCTCGCTAAAAACACATATTTTTCTTCCATTATCGGCGAAAGGCGCCCATCTCTGATCGCCCGATAACCACGCCCCAGTTCCGCCTTCACCACACCTTCGACACGCCCCCATCAACTTTGTCCTCATCCGCGACGGAGTGCAGTTGAAAATGTCCAAATTCGGCTTTCGATTATACCGCTTTATTCGTTTTTGTGAGATAAACGTCTATCTCCCGATTTGGGTCGCAATATAGACGTTTTCTTTTTCAATTATAAGCTGGATTGTGTCTTTTCTGCGTTTAGCTTTAGTTGGAATGCATCCACCCATGAATTCATTATTTGGAGGCTGTGTTTGATTTCATTTGTGATTTCAGTTAGATCCTATTTGAACACCAACACCTATTTAGTAAGCAGCAAAGGCTTATGTAGTAATCCTGCGCTAACCAGTTAGCGTGTAGTAATGTAGCCATGCTAACTGATTAGCAAAGGAATGACTACTCTCTGCCCCATGACACCTCCTCACAGAAAAAAATTTAAATGATTCTTTAGCAAGTGATTAGTGTGCCGATTTGGCAGTTACCGCAGGACACCTGAGCGCATCCTAAGGTATGCCATTTTAAGCTGCTTAGTATTGGGCCCCTTCATTTCTTACACAGCGTATTTCAAAGGATCGCAGCAACTCCACGATCTATTTAAGTGGAAATCTCTTGGGTGGCAGATGGGGAGTTGAAAGGTTTGCAATTTAGTATACATAATTCTAACAAGTTACCCAAAGAAAAAGCTTAAAAGATCTTTTAAGGATTAGCACTAAGAGTTAACAGTTTAAATTGTATGAATAGAGGCCAATGTAAATGTTTCCAAGAAAAAAAAATGCTTTCTCCTACATAGAATCTGCAAGAATCAACTTTGCTGCGGTTCTGGAACAAAGAATTCCTTTCATATTAATCATACTTCCTGTTTCAAATGTGAATGGCAATTCATAAACCTAGGTAGCCACATTTACATGCATTATGGGCTAGATTCTATATATGGCGCCTGCAAATTCCCCCCAAAAAAATACACCTTGGCGTATTCTCTAAAGCATGCCTATATTTTAGAATACGTGTAAATTTCCATGTGGTATACAGAATACTCTGAGCACCTCTCCACATGACCAAATTTAGTTGTGGCCATTTACACCATGTTTTCTTTGGTGTAAATCCCGACACCTAAATTAGGTGCAGAGCAGGTGCACAGAGGGCCCCTTTTACTAAGCGGCGGTAAGCCTAATGTGAGCTTACCGCTCACTAAACAGGAAGTACCATTGGGCTACCACAGCAGCCCAACAGTACTTCCCACAGCTAATGCGCCGTCATATCCGGTGGTAATCGGGCAGTGCCGCACGCTGCCCAGTTACCGCCGGGTTAGCGTAGTAAAAGAGGTCCTCGGCGCACGTGAAAAACACACACCGACGCCAGCACAGGCCCCCTTTTGCCACAGCTTGGTAAAAGGGGCCCATAGATTTTAGAAATGCCCATGGCCATGCCCCCTTTTCAACTATGCAACTTAGAATTTACGTGCACTACATTACAGAATAGGCTTCACGAGTTGTGTGCGTCAATCTTAATGCCAATTAGTGCTAATTGCTTGTTATCATCCAATTAACAGTGCTGATTAGCTGGCTAAACAATTAAGTTGCTCACATCGTTATAGAATATACTTTGATTTCCACGTGATATATAGAATCCCGGGGAATGTGTCCAAATGTTTAGACACTTCAATACAAAGGCTCATTGCTGTTAAACTTTGATTTTCAAGATGCAGCTACAAACACCAGATAATACTTAGGGCCCCAAGCTAAAAATTAGCACACAATAACTGTGTAGATGCACACAATATTCCTATGGGTGCCTACTGTAGAGGAGTGGCCTAGTGGTTAGGGTGGTGGACGCTGGTCCTGGGGAACTGAGTTCAATTCCCACATCAGGCACAGCTCCTTGTGACTCTGGGCAAGTCACTTAACCCTCCATTGCCCCAAGTACAAATAAGTACCTGTATATGTAAGCCGTATTGAGCCTGCCATGAGTGGGAAAGCGCGGGGTTCAAATGTAGCTAAAAAAATAAAAGACCAAAACATTATGGAGGAAAAAGTGGTTTGGATTCATGAAATTAAAACTGAACTGTTTTGACCACAATCACACAAGATACATTTCGAAAAACAGGGTAAAACATTTGAAGACACAAACACCCTTCCAACTGTTATACAGGGGAAAGGGTCACCATCATGCTTTAGATGAGACAACACACAATAGGGAATGGGGGAGAACTCCAATTTTGATAAAAGAGGGTGGATTAAAAATAGAAGGTGTCCTGCAAAATGCTCACCAATGAAGAAAGCAGTTAACATGCAGTCATGACACACATTGACTGCAAGACACATCCCCCTCTTCCCAGTCCCTAACATGAAATCCCATATTTGATTTTGTAGTTAAATATACTTTTACAGTACCTTAGCTGTTTGGAAACACTTAATGCAGTTTAGTAAATACTTTTCTCCAGATGACCCAGGCCACGGCCTGGCCCTGGGGCCCTTTTGTAGCCCTTGTGACAGCTTCATCGAGTTGCTCAACTCTTCATAAGTACATAACTAATGCCACACTGGGAAAAGACCAAGGGTCCATCGAGCCCAGCATCCTGTCCACGACAGCGGCCAATCCAAGCCAAGTGCACCTGGCAAGCTTCCCAAACGTACAAACATTCTATACATGTTATTCCTGGAATTGTGGATTCAAGCCCCCACCATTCCCACCTCCTCATTCCTCTCCCAGTTCCATGGGGGATGGGGGTGGCATGGGCACAATTTTGTGGTGGTGTGCGGTATATCAAACTCTAATAGACTTGGAAACTTGGTGGGGACAGCCCCAGGTACCTGGAGCTCTGAGAGGGAATAATGCTCAACTTGTGTTCTGGGACAAACACGGTACCTGCCTGCCTGCCTGTTCAACCCTTCCCTGTGTCATCCATCGCATCCAGCTATCCTATTTTATATGTGTCAGAGCCAATTTTATCTAGCAATAATTTCTGGGAGTTAAATAATCTATATGCAGATACAGAGCAACAACTTATTATATACTGATAGGCAAGGCTTAGAGACAACAAATACATCGCTTACTGCAAATGAATTATCCTATAGATAAGTTAATATGAAATCGGAACTGTCAGCCACTGCTGCAGTCAAACCAACAACAAAGTGCACTGGATTTAAAGTCCTCAGATCTTCACACCCGTGAGGTTGATTTCCATGTTTTTCTCCAACATACGTGACGTGGGTTGTTAGTGGCTTTATAAGCTGCTCAAGTCAAAACAAAAGCAAAACACTATTGAAAAGGTTTCCTTATTCACCACAAGATGGCACTGTAATACCATAAACTGTAACAAAAAGCACAAAGCAAAGCCACTCACAGTGCCACTAAAACCGGAGCCTATTAGACACATGACAGAAAACATCATGATGGTTTAACAAACACAAACATGCAAAATGTGAACAGCAAATGCCAAAAGTGAATTTCTGAAGAAAAACTTAAAAAAGGTATTGAGTCAGAAGGGTCATGGGTAAAAGGGAGAGAGGTCCTGTGCAGACTCTCTCTTCCCTCATCCCACCCAGATCTTCTTTCTTCCCCTCCATACCACCCCATGAAATATCATATGGCTTGACCTATAAGCAGTAAAAGTTTTTAAACTACATGCCTTGCTCTGCAACACCTCCTCCAAGCAGCTACAGTGGCATGTGGGCTAGCTCTCTAGCTACCTTAGACCGCTTCCTCTTTTCAGTAGCTGGTGTGATAAGCTCTGCTGGTATGAGTTTTAAACACAACAAACATGTTTAAAACTCATGGGCCAACACCTCTTGGCTACTGAAACAAGTTTGTTTGTTTCTTAAATTCCCACATCTTCACAGAAGCATACAGCACCCAAAAAATGTTTGTTATATCACCAGAGCCCTGAACTGTGGCAAATTCACTTAACAGAGTTACAGTCTGCAGTCATGGAAATCGAATTTACACTAGTTCAGACTGACTTTTGCAATTTCAAAAGCTTGTATACAGAATCATCCTTAGATTCCGTCCACTGGAAAAACATAAGAATTATCAGAAAGTTTCCTCGGAACAGATACTTCCAGCTTACAGAAGCCAGGCACACAAGAGTAATAGGTACCTTGAAGACTGTTTCAGTCAAGATATAATCTTAATTTTTGATTGGAAATTGTTAACATTTTGGGGAACAAAGAGAAGCTGAAAGCAGAGGAAACATGTTTCATCTTATGCAAGGGGAAAGAAAAAATTAAGGAATAGCCGGAGCAGAACATTTTTTTTAAATATCCAGAGAAGTTTGCTTTGATTCCCTCCTACATAAGAACAAAACATAAGCGTTGCCATACTGGGACAGACTGAAGATCCATCAAGCCCAGTATCCTGTTTCCAACCATGGACAATCAAGGTCACAAGTACCTGGCAAGATCCCAGACCAGTATAACAGATTTTATGCTGTTTATCCTAGATACAATGGATTTTCCTCAAGTCCATCTTAATAATGGCTTATGGACTTTTCTTTTAGGAAAGTATCTGAACCTTTTTTAAAACCCTGCTAAGCTAACTGCTTTTACCACATTTTCTGGCAACGAATTCCAGAGTTTAATTACATGTTGAGTGAAAAAATATTTTCTCCGGTTTCTTTTAAATGTACTACTTAGTAACTTCATTGTGTGCCCCATGATCCTAGTATTTTTGGACAGAATAAATAAGCAATTCCACTCCACTCAGTATTTTATAGACCTCTATCATAGCTCCCCCTCAGCCGTCTCTTCTCCAAACTGATGAGCCCTACCTGCTTTAGCCTTTCTTCATAGGGAAGTTGTCCCATCCTCTTTATCATTTTCGTCACACTCCTCTGTACTTTTTTTAATTCCACTATATCTTATTTGAGATGCAGTGACCAGAATTGAACAGGGTATTCAAGGTGCAGTCACACCGTGGAGCAATAAAAAGGCATTATAATGTCCTTATTTTTGTTTTCTATTCCTTTCCTAATAATTCCTAACATTCTATTTGCATTCTTAGATACTGCTGCACACTGAGCAGAGGATTTCAACATATCAATGATGACACCTATATCCTTTTCCTGGGTGGTGATTCCTAATGTGGAACATTGCATCACATAGCTAAGGTTTGGGTTGCTCTTCCCCACATGCATCACTTTGCACTTACTCTTTCTATACAGGGATACTTTGTGTTTATCCCATGCATTTTTTAATTCTCTATTTTCAACTCCACCACCTCCTGGGAGGGTATTCCAGGAAATCCACCATCTTCTCCATGTAAAAAGCATCAAATCAATCTTTGGATGCTAGGTACCACAATCTTCTAAATTCATAAACAAGCACTTCATGGCTGCTGATCTGATGCACTGCCAGAAAAACAGCCCGTTGCAGTACAAGTGAATAGCAGACATATCACATCAGCTGCCAAAAAGAGGAGGTGACCCAGGACAGTGTACCAGCCACCCAAAGGAGGGGTCTCATGGCAGCTAGCAAAGCTCAACCTGATGACTGCTGAAGAGAGAGATCAGTAGTGGCTGACGAGTGGAAGCCCAGTCCATCAGCTGCCACAGAGTAAAGGACAAGGTCTGGAGCAGCCAGCAGAGCCTTTTCCCATCACCACCAAAATAATGCCTTTTTTGTGGCTTACCACAAGCAGCACTGAGAGGGTCTTTTACTAAGGCGTGTTCACGTTTTTGTGGGCGCACTAAACGTTAGAGACGAAAATGCATTCCTATGGGCATCTCTAACATTTAGCGCACCCACAATTTTAGCGTGCGTTAAAAAAGTGAGCGCACCTTAGTAAAAGACGCCCTGAAAGTCCTCCAAGTAACTCAAAATGTTGCTGTCTGTGTGTTGGGTGAAGGGTCTAAGATGGATCATATTACTCCATAATTATTGAAACTTAATTGGCTGCCACCCCCCAACCCGGTCTAACATCTCTCCCCTCTTACCTTCCTTTCTCCCTCCCATTGTTCAGCATATCTCCCTCCTACCCCTACACCCCCAGTCCCTTTTCTCTCTCTTCCTCCTATCCACCTCCCCCCCCCCCCCCCCCCCGGGTCCAATTTCTCTTTCTTTCTTCCTTCTCCCTCTGCCCCCAGGTCCACTATCTGTCTTAATACCCTCCCCTCCACCTCTCTGAGTCAAACATCTCTCCCTCTTACTTCCCTCCCTTCAGTTGTACAGCATCTCCCTCCCATGTCCATTATATCTCTCTACATCTTTCTGTCCTTCCCATTGCACAGCATCTTCCCCCCCCCCCCCCCCCCCCAGGTACATTAGTTCTCCCTTCATCCTTTTCTCCCTCACATTGGCAAGCATATTTCCCCCCATGTGCAGTATTTCTCTCTCCCTTCCTCCCCTCTACCCCAAATCTATTATCCCCCCCCCCCCCTCTCTCTCTCTCCCTCAATGGGAGAGAGAAAAGGTCGGTAGGATAATGTGTGTAATAAATGTTTTACTTAAATATTTAAAAAAATTGGCATCTCCCAATCTTTCCCTCCTTCCTCCACCCAGATTCACAGTCTGGCTTCTCCCTTCCTACAATTCAACAGCTCTCCCTTTCTCAATTTTCTCCCCTCTCCCCCTTGGTGTACCTTAAAATCAGGTCTTCATGGATCTAGCAGTGGCAGCGATACTCACTTGCTGCCTGTGGCCTGCTCTGGAGCATTCTCTTGACCTGTCTCACTCCAGCAGAAAGAGGAAGTAGTGTCAGAAGGGGCGGGACCGAGAGGACCTGATTTTTACATACACAGTGGGAGAGAATGGAAACAGAGGGCATGTGGTAACGTGAGCCAGTGCTGGGGCCAGAGCCCAAGACAGACAGAGCAACACAGCAGTTGCAGACAAAAAATAATGTTTATTAAAGCTGTAGGTCAGGGGCCCTGTTCCACTCACAGGTAGGAGAAAAAGGCAACATAAAACTAGTCTGTAATGCCACAGTGTCCTCAGGTGGCCTGCTCCTGCAGGGCCACCGTGTACCTTACTGTCTCAGTACAGTAGCACACTTTGAGGCATATTTTCAAAGCACTTTGGGAGGCTAAGTTCCATAGGTTTCTATGGAACTTTGGGAGGCTAAGTGTTTTGAAAATATGCCTCAGTGTCTCTGGCCTGGTTCCTGAAGTACTCAGGTCAAAACATAAAATCTGCACAGTTCTAAGTGAGGCTTGGCCTACCTGACTGTAACAGTGGCAATTCACACATAGAGGGTGAAGCCCTATGCTGTGGGGTGTCACTGCTTCCTTCTGGGCCTCCTTAACCTGGCTTTGCCCCTAGCTTTTATATTTCCTCGTTCCTACTCTTCTGGGTCCACCCATCCTGTGTCACTTCCCCCCAGGCAGGACTATAATTCTAACACTGAGAGGGAGTATCCATAAGGGGAAGGGCAGTGTACTACACAAGGAGCTATTGAACTGCAGGCAAGGCAGGGAAAAAGATGCTGGACTCAGACGCCACTTACTGCCACAGGCTGAATATCGGCAGTGGATATTCGACATCACAAAGACTACTTCAGAGAAGTATCTAATGCAGTTAAGCATTTAAACTATTTGAGCCAAATTTTGTTCTGTCAAATCAATCCAATTTTGTACTTGACACTTTGTTTCACCTTTTGTCACCTTTTTTTATCATAATAGGTTCCACAATTCCCACATTCCCACAGGACATCTGAACTGGTATTATTCACTTTCTTGCTCTTCCTGTGTTCTTCTCTATTTAACTCTTTATCTCTATCTACTCTGACTTTTATCTTTATGTCTCTGTGTTTATGACTACTTCTTTGTGTGCACACTTTTTCAATATATGTCACTTAGCTTTTGTATACTTTTCTTCCTAGATTTTTCTTATGCAGACTAGCACTTACGTTCTTATGAAATCCTCAGCAGTGCCTTCTCAGTTCTTCTTCTCCTTTGAGAACCTACTCCCTAACAATAAAAAATAAATGAAGAAAAACCCTATACCTTCCTATGTGTGTTCTTTTCTTCTTGTCCCTTGCTTTGTATCAAAGCTACATCCACACACAACTAGTTCACTAGCACAACATCCCTAACAGAAGAATTTCAAACCCTCTCCGAAAAACACAGCTTCCATAAACAACCAGCCTATTTCAAAGCCAGTTATCAATTTTCTTTTTAACAAATTCTCTTCAAATTTCTCACTCAAACTAATAGTTCTGAAGTCAGGTATGTTCCAACACATCATAGCTCCAAAAGGTCAGCACTCACCTTCTGTCCAGAGTCAACCTCAGTACTCTGAATCTTCTTTTTCTGCCCTTTATAGCCCAAACATTTTTCCAGGCTGTGTGCATGCTCCCAGTCACATGCATGCACAGGAGCGCTCACTTCCAGGTCCACAGTAATAAACCATAGCCACTCGAACCTGAACTGTGCTTTCCTAGGCAGCCGCCTGATTCATGCTGATTCATGTAACCAATTGTTGGAGTTATGTAACATGTCATGGTGGGATTCTGTTAGTTTATTTTATGTCATTTCCAAGGATTTGACCAAAGGTTCTTGTAATAGCGGTATATCAAATATTGAATAAATATATTGTAATCCACACAGATCCAGAAATAGTTTGTATTGGAATCCACCCAGATCCAGAAATGGTTTATAGCGAAATATAAATTTTATCATATTGTACTGTATATGCTCTGGCTTATCTGGAGGTTTTCTGACACCTCCAGACATCCCACCAGAGCCACCTATACTACTACTACTACTAGGCCACTTTCTCTCATGGCCTGGCATCATTCCATGAATGCAAAAAAGTTCTCACATGTGCCAGCTGTCCACAACCCAATGGCTCAGGCCACCTTTTCCTGGTGCACCAAGCAGGTCCAGAGCTCAACTGGACCTCCAGTGCTGCCTTTCTGACAGCCACAGTCCCTTGTGGGTGTATGACTTTGCAACTCCGCCCTCTCATACCACTAGCCAACTTCAGTGCTGCTTCTCTCTTTGCCACCTGCTACTCCCAGCTTTCCACCTACTTACTGCCAAGGCCCATACCAACTAACCAGAAGCCACAAGGCTCCAGGATTCTCCAAGACCCCTGTCACATTTTTATATAACTTTTTTTCCCATTTACACATGCAATTTCTGGAGAAGTGAGATGGCGGGAGGGGCTGAAGGCCTTAAAGATCTTGGGAGGGGGGTGATGGTGATAAAAGAAGTAAATTGGAGGGGGAGATTCATGGTGGGAGGCCCACACATGTATGTTTGCCTATGGCTCAATATAATATTAAACCAGCCCAGCATGTGCAGCCACTGGCCTAAAGAGCTGCACCTGCTAAGCCCAACAAACATTATTCCTACGTGGACACAGTTAAGGAGTTTGTTCAATATTAACAGTGGTAAAAACTCTCAATGCTGGAATCCATGCCTATATAGACAGGCAGATGGACAAACTCTTGACAACAATGGTCTCTCATGGTATAAAATAAATGGCCCCTAATTCCAAACTTGCACACACAACTTTACGCTTAGCGTTTTAGTTATATAATAGTGTCAGTTATGCCCGTAACTAAATTAGCTGTTAAATGGCATTAAAAAAACAATAGTTATAATTGGTGTATAGTGGTGCTAATGGGCAATAATTAGAAGTTACAGCATAACTGCCCTTAGTAAGAGTTCTGCAAATTGTGAACACAAAATCCATAGCATACAACTGCTAAGAGGACATGGAATTGGGAGGGGAATGGGCAGGTCAGGGGCGTGCCTAGCACTGACAGGCACAGGTTCCAGAACACTGTTGACTTATCTATATAAATAATTCCCACCTCCAACGTTCTGAAGCTCACTCCATGCCAGTGAAGCACTGAAGCCCTGTACTGTTCCTAGGCTAGGCTGTCAGCATCACTCACCCTCACTCATAGACCCGCCCTCAGTCACGCCCCATCCAGACATAATTCGCAACTCCAACGTTCTAATGAAGCCTCAAATCTCCCAACGTTCTAAATGTGAAGTGGTGTAGATCAGATTTTCTCCATGAGTGTTTCCTCCGCCCTCGCGTCACAATGTGATGACGTGGAGGGCGGAGCACTGATACTCAGCAAATTGCATCGCTGGATGAATCGTGACGTCAAACCCATGACGCGCGAACACCATTCGGCGCGCCCCGTGACCGATCGCCACTGCCCCGCAAACCAAACCATAAGGACAGGCAGCAGGGACCCAAACCACGCCACGCGAGCCTGCACAGAGACACCGACACCACAGCACTAAGCCTGACCACCGCCGCTCCCCCCCCCCCCCCCTCCGTCTGACGTCACCTACGGCCGGTAAAAAAACAAACACAAACAAAAAAACCTTTACAAAAAGGAACCGGGGAACCGGAGGCAGCCATCTGCTGTCAGCTTTGCCACCACTACCACCCTCCACCCCCCCCCACCACCAAGGTCACCACAGACACTGCTGAACCCTCCACCACAGGTCGCCGCCGCTCCCCCCCCCCCCCCCTCTGTCCGACATCAGCTGCGGCCGGTACAAACAAAAACAAAACAAAAAACCTACAAAAAAGCTTTTAAAAAGGAAGCAGGGCACCGCAGGCAGCCATCGGCTGTCAGCTCTGCATCCGCTCCTCCTCTCAGCTCTCACGTCACTGCCCCGGAGCGCTGCGACGTGACAGCTGAGAGGAGGAGCGGATGCACAGCTGACAGCCGATGGCTGCCTGCGGTGTCCCGCTTCCTTTTTTAAAACATTTTTGCAGGTTTCCTTTTTTTTTTTCTTTTCTTGTTGAAGAATTATGGGAAGGGGGTTGGAAGAGGAGATCCTGCACAGCTGTCTCCACTGTAGCCCAAGGCTAAGCAACAGTTAAGGCCAGTGGCGTTGCCACAGGTGGGCCTGGGTGAGCCGAGGCCCACCTAGTTAGGGCTCAGGCCCACCCAACAGTAGCACACGTTTAGCGGTAGCTGTTGTGGATCCCAAGCTCCGCAAGCTGAAGACTTCCCCGATGGTAACAAAAACGCTGCTCTCCACAATACTGGAACCTGCACATGCTCTGTTTTCAGTGCATGCCTGCTGCAGACTGCTAAGGTGGAGGGAAGCATTTTCCCGCCAGCTGAGATATTTTTTTTGGTGTGTGTGGGGGAGGGAGAACACTTGTTGCCCACCCACTTCTTGCCTAGGCCCACCCAAAATCTGCTGTCTGGCTACACCCCTGGTTAAGGCACAAGGAGGGGGAGAATGAGGGCCGGAAGAGGACCTGAGATGGAGGGGGGAGGGGGTCCTGACAGCACAGACGAAGGGGGGAGGGGGGATCCAGAGACCTGAGAGGAGGGGTGCAGGGAGACCTGAAAGGAGGGGGGGAAACTGACCAGAGAGGGAGGGGAGGGGTCCTGCGACAACAGAGCGGGAGAGGCAGAAGGAGGGGGTCCTGCGAACACAGACAGGGAGGAGGGGAGGTATGTCTGTCACATACACTATCTCTCACACACACATACTCTCTCTCTCTCTCACACAGTCAGTGTCTCTCTCACTCTCATACACTGTCTACAACACACACCATGTCTCACACTGTATCACATTCACTATGTATGTGTCACACAGTCACTCTCAAACCCTCTCTCAATCTCATACACTCTTGATCTGACAGAGAGTCTGTGTATTGCACACATACTCTCTCACACACTCTCTCTCTCACACACACTGTATCTGTGTTAAACACTCTCTCACAATCACTGTGGCTCACATACACACTCGCACACACTGTCAATCTCACACACACACTCTCTATCACACACACTCGCAGCCACACACATTCACTCTCTCTCTCACACACAGTCAATCTCACACACACACTCTCAAACATACACACTCTGAGGAAAACCTTGCTAGCGCCCGTTTCATTTTTGTCAGAAACGGGCCTTTTTTACTAGTCCTATATAATAATTCTCACCTCCAACATTCTGAGGCTGCCTGGAACCGTGGATCATGTTGGAGTAGATAATAGTGATGTCACACAACCCACACCAGATTGGCCAGTAGAAGGGAGAGGGGCAGAGCCATGATACAGGGAGCAGCAAATCAGCACAACATGGGGAATGCACAGCAGCAGGAACAGGAGCCTCTCTCACACAGTCACTCTCTCAAACATACACACTCAGAGGAAAACGTTGCTAGCGCCCGTTTCCTTTCAAACAGAAACGGGCCTTTTTTACTAGTGACTAGATAGGTCAGGAAGGAGACTTTACCAGCCTACTGAAAGTTCACTCCCCTTTTGGGTCTATGGGAAATTCCCTCATAAAATCTGACTGGAGGAAAAAGGTTCTGTCAGAATATGTATTAAGTTAGTTCAAAATAAAAGCACCATCTTATTTTGTTTCTATTTATCACCTATTCCGTAAAACAAGCTCATATACAAAACCCTTCTGCTTTACAAACGGGCATTGCTTTCACTGCCTGCCTGGTCTTCATTACATTGATAGACTGCAGATCTATCATTCAATGCTTCCCATTTTTTTCCCCAGACACATACAGACATTACACCAAAAGGTGTAGCTGCTGAACAAGGAAAGGAAGAGAAACCACTGAGACTCTGTAATCATTTCTTACCCCTGCGCCGGCCACATGCCCCTGGGTGTCTCTTGCCACAGCCTTTCCTCTTTCTCTCTCCAGAGGAGCCCAGCGCCTCTTCCTCCTAACATGTCTCTTCCTTTTCAGGCTGGCATCTATTTTCTCCGTCTGTCTCTCTCCTGTTAAGTGGGTCTTGGAAGCTCAGAGGCTTGAGAGTGGTACCCAGGCAGCAGGATTTCTGGCTTACTGCTCTGCCATCACTCCTGTACTTGTCCCCCTGCATTCAGAACTGAAATCGAAACCTCTTGTTGTTTCCTTTAATGAGTAGAGGGGAGGGAGGACAGCTCCGCCGTGTGAGGGGAAGTGGTTTCCTGGGATGGTTTGACAGGCTGGAGGGAACCGTAGGAAGCAGACAAAAGGCAGCTTTGAGAAAATAACAGAGGAAATATATGGTCCTCTTTTTGTTTTCATTGAGGTTTGTTGCTTTCTATGTTAAAAACAGGAAGGGTGCAAACCTGCTTTCGTCTGCTACCCAAACAAAAAGCCTTTGTAATCAAAGGCGGTGGTTTATCCTCCTGCACAGACTTCTTGTTTGCACAGCCCAACAGGGGTCTCTACATGAAGGGAGTTGAATGCACTGATTAATCAGAATGCAGACCGCTCTGCTGTCAATTCCTTTAATGTAGAAAATCCAGTTGATCCGCTGTGCAAACAAAAAATCTGTTACAAGAGATTCGTGAGCATAGGTGTTTACCTGTAACATAGGCAAAATAGATGCCAGCCTCAAAAGGAAGAGACATGTTAGGAGGAAGAGGCGCTGGGCTCCTCTGCTTCCTACGGTTCCCTCCAGCCTGTCAAACCATCCCAGGAAACCACTTCCCCTCACACGGGGGAGCCGTCCTCCCTCCCCTCTACTCATTAGAGGAAAACAAGAGGTTTCGATTTCAGTTCTGAATGCAGGGGGACAAGTGCAGGAGTGATGGCAGAGCAGTAAGCCAGAAATCCTGCTGCCTGGGTACCACTCCCAAGCCTCTGAGCTTCCCACTTAACAGGAGAGAGACAGACAGAGAAAAATGACCTTGCCACGTGTTTCACATTGAAATTTGATAAGTAATCACACAGATAATTGGTATTAAAATTGCAACAACTTGACTGTAGCCTTTTTTTTTCTAAGCAACAAATATTCATAAAATTAGGGTACCAGAGCCAACTGTAAGCTTTAATGACTCCTCACTAGTTCTCTACTCTTTTCAGGCTGGCTTTAGAAAGAATCACAGCACTGAAACCTTATTAATCTCTTTGTATGATGCAGTGGTGTAGCCAGACCTGACATTTTGGGCGGGCCCAGAGCTAATATGGGTGGGCACTATGGGCCTAATATTCAAAATTATTTAACCAGCCAGGAACAGCTCCTGGCCAGTTAAATAGCATTTTAGCACATAACCATGGATATTCAGCAGGAGATAACCTGTCGTCTCCTGCTGAATATGCACGTTTAGCGGCTAGCCACTAACTGGCTATACATGCAACATAGTTGACTAAGCACAGGTATTCAGTGCCAAACCAAGTATGTTTAGCGGTTAGGCCGCATAAATAGCAGGCCTATCTTTAATCGCTAAGCACCTAATGGGTTAGCACTGAATATTGACTTAACTAGTTAAGTTACCACAGTCAAAAATGAAACTGGATATTCTATGCCAGACGTCAGAAATGGCTGGAATTGAATATCTGGGTTTAACACGGAATATCAGGGGGTCTGTATATAGGTATGTTTCTTGGGATAGTACTAAATAATGCCTTAGAGTACACTTGATGACAGATTTCTAAATAAATAATCTGCCCAACAACTGTCCTGCATCAACATAAACCACATACATACTTAATGGAAACACTGACATTTTAAAATATAGTTACAGTATCCCATAACTTAAACTTGACCAGTCTACTATAATGAAAATACCCTGCAAAATAATTATAGCAATGGCACATATCCTTCAAACTTTGCTTTATAGCAAATGTTCATGTTGATGGCACACTGAAATTTGTAGTCTGTGGCAGAACTAAAAAAAAAGCCCAAATATAATTTATTTTCTTTGTTTTAAAAGGGAAGCAAGGGAAATATAAACTGCTCTCAACAGAATTTACTTTCATTTCAATATCAATTAATTTACACACGTTAATAAATTTACATTTTTCACAAATGTTAACCTTAGTCTACACTTCAACACATCAAAAACTGCATGAAGCAAAGCCCAGGTTTCTCACTGATGAAAGAAGCAAAATCACACTGTCAACATCAAGATTTTTTTCCCCACCTATTGTGGAATCTGTAGCATACAAAACGTTTCCTCTTACGCTTTCCATAGGAAAAATATATTCAAATTCTGGGAGCACCTCAATAATAACAACACAAAGTTCCTTCAGTGCCAGATACTGAAGTAACACTAAATCCTGCGAAGAAGCTTCTCAGAGCCTATGCTGCAAACCATAGGCGTAGTTTGACTGTTTCATTTGGGGGGGGGGGGGGGGGGAAGAATGGGCGGAGCATATTAGCATATCATTTGCATATATACATATGCAAATGAATATGCTAATATGGAGGAAGGAATTGAAATTTACAGGCAAAATATCACAGATGCACATTTCAATTAATAAATTATGAATAAAATACTTTTATCTACCTTTGTTGTCTGATGATTTAGTTTTTCTATTCGCTTTGGTCCCAGTGTCTTCTGTTTTATGCAGTGTCTTCTTTCCAGTAGGCTTCCCTCTGCTCCCCACCCCTCCCAGTCCCAACCATCTCTTGCTCCTTCCCTCTGCTCCCCACCCCTCCCAGTCCCATCCATCTTCTGCTCCTTCCCTCTGCTGTGCCTGACCTCTCCCAATCCCATCCATCTCCTGGTCCATCCCTCTGCTCCCCACCCCTCCCAGTCCCATCCATCTCTTGCTCCTTCCCTCTGCTCCCCACCCCTCCCAGTTCCATCCATCTTCCTTCTACTGTCCCCCCCCCCCCGCGAGGTCCAAGATCATGACTCCGTTTACCCCCTCTCTTCCTCCATCCCTCCGGCGCAGGCAGCAGTCTTCTTCAGCGTTCCTGGCAGCAGTAGCGATGTACACGCTGCCTTCGGTCTGCCCCGGAAGCCTTCTCTTCAAGTTCCTGTTCCCAACTATGCGGGAACAGGAACTTGAAGAGAAGGCTTTGGGGCAGAGCCGGGCAGCGTGTACATCGCTACCGCTGCCAGGAACGCTGAAAAAGACTGCTGCCTGCGCCGGAGGGATGGAGGAAGAAAGAGGGGTAGATGGACACGCTCCTCTCCGTCCGCTTGGCTTCCCTGCCCTCTCTGTCTACGTCCCGCCTTCCTCAGAGGAAGGCGGGACGCAGACAGAGAGGGCAGGGAAGCCAAGCGGATGGAGAGGAGCGCGTGCCTGCATGTGTTTTTTTTTTTAACTAATGGCGCGGCGGCGCCTCGTCGTCGTTTAGGGGGGCATTGCCCCCCCTCGCCCCCCCCCCAGTCTACGCCTATGCTGCAAACCTTAACAACAATTTTGAACTCACAAATACAAATGACAGTATCTTTAAAAAGGAAGCAGTGAATATAAACAACAGCGCCAGACAAGTCAGACTGATATAGATCCCGACACTAACCACATGCCAGCAGAATCTATCAGTCACATGCAGAACACAGATCAACCCTGATCAATTACATAATACAGGACCAAAATTTTGAAATTATCCTTACCCCCCCCCCCCCCATTCATCCCTGTAGCCTAACATCAGCCCTACCCTTCCCTTACGCTCCCCATCCATATAACCCAGCATCAGCTCTAACCTTTCCTACCCCCACCCCTCCCTGTAACTAGTGCCAGCCCTACCCTATCCCATACCCCATTGTCTGGCATCAACCCTACTCTTCCCTACCTCCTCCCTCACCCAGAAACACACTAGCATTAAACACTTTTTTTTTAACATCCTGGATACTGCACAGCCCATCTCCACCCAAAAACCCACAATGTATTAAATACAAAACTTTATTTTTTAACCTGGGCAATGCAGACAGAGCCCACCCCCACTCAAAAGACCACCAGCATTACACAAAACAACTTTTACCTGGGTTTGAGCTTCCTTGCAGAGGTCTACCAATATGAGGCCCAAGATCACCTGGTGCAAAGTGCAGCCTGGAGAGGAGGCCCAACAAGATCACCAAGCTGATTCCTACACTGCGCCCGATTTCTCCAGCACTGCTTACCGCTCCGATTTTGCCCTTTGCAGCAGCAGGTTTTCACCAGCCCAGAGTCCTGGAGCTCAATGCTGTGCTTAGTTATGACAGCATGGAGGGAGACCGGTTGACGCGGGCCGCGGGATCACTGGGCAGGCATCAGCATCATCACACTGCACTGCAGAATTGACCGTGAGCTAGGGATGGCGGATCCTGACGTACGCGGCGCCGCACGGCCGCAGCCACGTCATCCGCCAAAGCAGGTCCCGGTTGACCCGCCCCAATGCCTGACTCCCAACGCCAACGGACTCCCAGTAAAGAATAAAGATAGGACTCGGAGGCGCTGCGGGAGAGCTGCTGCTGTGCTGCTTGTTTGCTGGACCGACTCCCAGAGGCTGCCTTGCACGTCTGCATGTGATGTGACTGCAGCTGTGATTGGCGGTCAAAGAAACTGGGTGGGCCTTAGCTGAGTTTGGGTGGGCCTGGGCCCACCCAGGCCCACCCGTAGCTACGCCCCTGGTATGATGCTATCAGTACCACTTTAGATCAAAGCCACTCTGCAGTCATTGTCTCACTTGATCTATCTTCTGCCTTTGATCTTGATCATGCTCTTCTCTTACATCTTCAGTCTCTAGATATTTCAGGTACTGTTCTGCACTAGTTCAAAAGCTATCTTTCTAATTGCACCTACCAAGTCAACCATCATCATGCTTGCTCTCGTACTTTCCCCATTCTCTCTGGTGTTCCTCAGGGTTCCATTTCTGCACCTACACTGTTTAATGTCTTTCTTGCCCCACTCCTTACTCTTATCCAATCCAACCACTGTCTTCCTTTTTGTTATGCTGATGACATTTAGATATTCTTCCATGTTCACTCTATGCAACCTGACTTAACTGACCTCAATTTCTGTCTACAAAAAGTCTCCTCCTGGCTCCGTGATCACCGTTTATTTCTCAATTCCAAACAATTTGAGGCCATTCAGTTCCCTAACCCGCTCACTCCCGCTCCTTCTTGTCCCATCATTGATCAGCAACCACTGTTATTCAAGAATTCGGCAAAGATTTTTGAGGTTCATCTTGTTAGTCGCCTTACCTTCAAGGTCCAAATAAACCCTGTTTTCAAATACCCTTTTTTGCCCTTCACTGTATCCGAGCCTTCACTTTCTCTTTTCATCCTCCTCTGTTCACACACTCCTTCTTTGTCTGGTCATCACACACCTTGATTACTGTAATTTCCTTTATGCCTGTTTACCTCTTTCCTCTTTGAAATGTCTCCAATTGGTTAAGTCCACCCCCGTTCGTCTGCTTCACTACTCCAAACCCTTCAACCATGTCACTGTACTTCTCCTCCTTGAACATTGGTTACCCCTCTCAGCCCGCAATCAATTTAAATTACTGATGCTTGCCTTCAAATCCCATCTTCCTTCTGCCCCAGATTACTTGTCCCATCTTCTCATTCCCTACACCCCATCTCGCTCTCTCCACTCAACAGCAGCTGGCCTTCAAATTCCTCCTTCCTCTGTGAATTGACTTGATACTACTCGTACAACTGTCATAACTTATGCTAGTCCAAAACTTTGGAACTCCATACTTGCACATATTAGATCTGAACCCTCCTATATCTCTTCACTCTTGTCTTCTCTCCTCATTCTTGACTCTTCTGATTTCTTCCTCATAACATTTTTTCTCTCTTCTTCTTCTTTTCTGGCAGCCTGAATGTTCTCTGTAAACTGCTTAGAGGCCAGTCCCTGGCACACATGGTATATCAAGCATTTTTAAATAAACACATAAACAGGCTCCAGTCTGCTGCCGTAAGCAAGACCGATAAAACTCCATAACACAAACTCCAGAACTCCCCCGCCACCCAGCAAGGTGTGTTCAACTGCAAGCTACATTAACAATCCAGGCTCAGGTACACCTGCCACCAGCCCAGGGTAGTATCACTTGCCCCAGGTCAAATGCCCATCAGCTGTGGTCAGTTATCACCTTTCCTATTGAAAGTAATTCACCACATATCATGCACAACTATGTATTGTTCTATTGGATTTTACTGGAAATAGATCCCTATACTGCCAATTAAATTACATAGAGTCTATTTACCTTTTATCTTTTACCTACTTGGTTGTTTGTTTGATGGTATAGTAATAGTATTGTTTTTGGTAATATATCAGATTATATGTCAGAAAATTTAATCTATATTAGGCATAACTAATATTTTTAAATATTTTTAATATTCTAATAATTTTTAATATTTTTAATATTTTGTTATATTTTTCAATCTTTATATTATATTGAAATTTGTTGTAATACATTCGATTTAATTTGTTTCCATTCATTTCTCATTTTATTATATATGTGTTTTGTTTTTCTGTTCTTTTGTTGTTATGTTATAGACCCCTGATGAAGGTTTTTTTAAAAACCGAAACACGGACCGTGTTGGGTCCTTAATAAAGTTTTTCTGGAGCATCTCACCTCTTGCCTTGGATTGATCTCTTGAAGTTGTTTTTTCCACCTGTTTCTTTCCAGTTGTGGCTAAGACCAAATTTTCTAGCACATCTTGCCAATCATTACTGAATATGTCATTTCCAATATTGGACAGATGAATGTCATCTTTCCAATAAAATCCTTCACAGAGCAAATCTGCCCATGGATGTAATATTTGCCTATTGACCTTCTTTCTTCCTTTCCCCCATATTCTTTTTTGTTTATGTTTTAGAAATACTTCTCTGATGAAGGCATGCACTGAAACATAGATAAGTAGGTCCACTTCCCAAAGGGTGTAAACTGAGGGCTTCTTTTACAAGCAGTGTGCCCATATGCGGGTCTTTCCCATACAGGAAGGCCATTTTTAGTGCTGCAGTAAAATGGCCGATTTTCTATTTTTGGTATTAACGCTCCTGTGCTAATGCCATTAGCACGTGGCCTAATTCACAATTTTAGAACACTGGGATATACACGTCTCAAACCTAAGTGCATGCAAATGGCAAGGGGGTATGATCTGGATGTGATTTGAGCGGGACAATGGCACGGCAAGTTACTATTTATTCCCCGTTTCAGAAGGGGACGAAACATCTATGTCCTAAAAGATTGACATCGGGATGGGTGTTATACCTGCTACCAAGTGCATTTAGATTTTGGCACACTGCTCCCTTAATGCCACAGTGGTTTTTGCCTCCTCCCCCCCCCCCCAAAAGGCAAACTGGCAAGGGATAATGGTGTCTGTGACATATATATTTCTAAAAATGGCAAAGATAAACATGTGTGTGCCTGATCTGAACGTTTCAATTCCAACTTCTGCATCCTGTCGAAAATGGGGCTGTATATCTAGGTTACTAGATGCAAACTACCTAAATTACTGAGGTTGGATTAAGTCATAATGTTTGTGATGTTTATTTCCTGAAAACCCTATTCTTTCTTTCTTTGTGTTTTTGACAAAGAAACACCTCCTCCTCCCCCCCCCCCCCCTTTTACAAAGCCGCGCTAGTGGCTGCCGGTGCGGTAATGCCTATACAGTCCATTCAAAGTGAAAGGGCTGTGTCATTGCCATACTTTCATTTATATATGCAATACCTCTTGCAAAGGCATCTGTGCTTACATTTTTTTTCCTAAAGCAGGTTGACACATCTAGCCCTGAGGCATGCTAGACAGAAGTTAAGAAAAGATAGGTTAAACAAATGTTTGTCACAGGGGCTGTGGTCTGTGACAATAATAGCTGATCAAAAGAGATAAGGGTGGGCCTCCCAGTCAGCTGAGACAGAAATGCCTTCAACAGTTTACTATCCTTTTGCAGAGCTCACTGATACCAAGGTCTGAAAGGCACATGGCTGAATTCCGTCTCTTTAGTTTTGGCAGAGGAAGAATACTTGTATGACTGAGCTTGACTCACCCAAAATAAAATTCTTAAAAATAATTTGTGACCAAAAGATAATTGCCAAACAAAAACACACTATATCAAAAAAAACAAAACAAACAGAAGGGTAAGAGCATACTATGGGAAGTGGTGCTTTTCTGGTGTTTATCCAATAAACACCTATTTGAAATTTTTTGCATTAGGGGTGTTTTATTGGCATATATTAATTAAAACCTAAAATCAGGGAACACATTCCTGCTTATAATCGAACGAGAAAAACGCCCAAGTTCCGACCTAAATTGGGAGATGGACGTTTATCTCACAAAAACGAATAACGTGGTAAAAAGCATGCAGGCTTGGTGCTTAGTTCCATTTTTCCTTCTCTCTCTCTCTCAGCTCTGGCCACGCCCTCATTTTCTGTTTCCGCAAGGGCGGGGCCAGAGCTGAGAGAGAGAAAAAAAGGAACTAAGCACTGAGCCGAGGCTGCATGCTTTTTACCGCTGCTGCCGCCCTAACCCCGACGAGGTAAGATAGATGACTTTTAAAATTTGGAGGGAGGAGGCCTGGAACTGGGAGGGGGGACCCTGGAACTCAAAGGGAGGGGGGACCCTGGAACTGGGAGGGACTGGAACTGGGAGGGAGGGAGGGAGGGGGACCTGGAACTCGGAGGGAGGTGGAGGGGGGACAGGGGAGGGGGACAGGGAGAGGGGGAGAGGGAGGGGGACAGGGAGAAGGGGGATGGGGAGGGGGTCAAGGGGGAGGGGAGACGGGGGAGCGGGGAATGCACCACCTGTAAAAAAAAAAATCAGCACCCCCAATCATTTTCAAAAGTTGGCTCCTATGAGATGGAGTATGGGTGCAGGGAGGGAGACTGTAAAAAGGTGGATGTAGTGTGGGTGCAGAGAGGGATGGGGCTGTAAAAAAGGTGGATCATGGCTGTGGATGCAGGTAGTGGGGCTGGACAAAAAATTGTGAGGGGGACATCTTATACATGGAGGGGAGGGAAGGAAGGGAAGGGGGAAAAGCAGCACAAGGATAGAAGAGGATGGAAAAGACAGGGGGGACATGCTGCTCATGGATGTTTGCTTTTTTGTAAATGTGCATCTTTTCTAATTTTGTATTTAGCAGAGTATGGAAGAAAATGCAGTTCTGCATGAGCGTAGTTTGGGAGGTGAGGGGGGGCTGTGCCCCTCCAAATGAGCTGCTACCCTATCCTCCAATCCCCTGAGCCACCAGCAGCCTCAGCAAGAAAGCAGTATACCACACTGCTTTAGACCTGACCCTGAAAGCCTTTCTTTCTCCAACTTCCTGTTCCCGCACAGGTGGGGGGGGGGGGGGGCGGCAGGGTCTTGTTCACTTGGCGCAGAGCTAGGGTTACCATATGGCTCCAGAAAAAGGAGGACAGATTGAGCCAGCCAGGTTTTACTTCCATTGCTTTCAATGGAAAAGCAATGGAAGTAAAACCCGGCTGGCTCAATCCGTCCTCCTTTTTCTGGAGCCATATGATAACCCTACGCAGAGCTGAGTGTATCGCAGGCATACTGGAGTAGCGGGGCCTCTTCCCTTAGGGCCGGCGCAGGACAGAGCTTGCGGCGCAAGCATGTACGTCGGCACACCCCTTTGCCGCCTTTTACGTTCCTGCGTCTTCCTGTCATGCCCCAGCTAGCCCTTTAAACGCCGGCTCCTCTCATCAATCTGGGCTTCAGCAACGCACCACTTCCCAGTGGTGAGTTTCTCCTCTTGAGTCTCCTGAAGCTTCTGTCTTCTAGTTCCTGCTTCTGTTCCTGCCAAGCCAAGTCCTTTCCTGGCTTCAAGTGTTCCTGCTTTTGTTCCTGCCTAGCCCAGTCTGCTCCTGGCTCCAGCTAGCTAAGTCCAACTGGCCGTCTGCACCTGGGGGCTTAACCCTTGGATGGAATGACAGTCAGGCCTGGTGAAAAACTTCAGGGTTGTTGGCTGTCTTTGGCTCACAGGGCCGAGGACTTTCACTCACCTTATCCGGTTCCGGCGACCCAGTGCGGGGTCGTAACAAGCTATAATGTCATTATATTTGAGTGGGTGCAGTTGGGGTGGGGGTGAGGAGTGGACTGGTAATAAATCTATATGTGTGCATCTGGAATGTATTGCTATATATATCTTGACAAGTATGCATTTCTAATGGAATGATGATGGAAATGTGACATCTCATGACACTGCATGGTCAGTCAGAATTCATGATGCCTCTCTATCATTTCATAATACTAATATGCCATAGAAGAGGGTGACAATGCAGTTTCATTATCAACCACTTTTAGTCCGGTTGTCAACAAGGTTATATATTAACCTCTCTGAATATATAGAAAGAAGATTGCAGATGAGTTTCAGTTCATACTTTTTATTTCACTACCTTATAACTATTCTTTGGGTATCTGCGAATTAATATAGAAAGTTACATTATCCGAATGAAAGGCATGTGGCTTTTAACTCTTTTTGACTCTTGAAAGCTAGCCAAAAGTTGTTTTATATTAGTCAAATGAAAAGGTCTGTGCCGAAGCTTGTCTACTGACTCATTTCATTTCTGTATGTAATTGGTTATTCTGCCCCTTTTTCCATACTGGGAATGTGGTAGGATGTTTCCTCTCAGCCCGAAACGGGGTTATGATTTTGAAAGACACCCAGGTTACACCAACATTTCAGGGGTTCATCTGTTGCTACACAACACATCCTATATTTACTAAACTATTAGCATATATTATTGGACAATTAACAAAAAGTTAGTAAACAGAAACACATTAAATCATGTTAGAGCCTTTTTGTAATGTAAAAAAAAAAGTCTGGCATAATGCATGGTTAAATGATTTATATCAAAGTAGCTCACTAATATGTAAAAAAAAGATTAGGGAAGGGAAATGGGACTTGATATACTGCCTTTTGGAGGTGTTTGCAACTACATTCAAAGTGGTTCACATATATTGAGGTACTTATTTGTACCAGGGGCAATAGAGGGTTAAGTGACTTGCTCAGAGTCACAAGGAGCTGCAGTAGGAATCAAACTCATTTCCCCAGGATCAAAGTCCAGTGCACTAACCACTAGGCTACTCCTGGGAACATGGGTATCCTTAGTTAGACCTGAAATAAAAGGGGCCAGGGTAAGGGGGAAGTTGTCTTTAAACTCATTAGCGATTTTGTGGAGTTGGAGAGTGGTGAGGTCGTTGTTGGGAGAGAAAGCTGAATCGTTGTTTGGAGAGGGCTAGCTGCTAAACAGTAATATTGAGCCAAGAAAACCAGCTATCTCACTCTGAATATTAGTGCTTAGACAACTTAAAGCTATTTAACTGGCCAGGAGCCGTTCCTGGCCAGTTAAATAGTTTTAAATATCGTCCGGAAGGTATCCTGAAGGTTGCTCTTTCTTAATTTTGTGACTTACACAGGAAACGGTTGGCTAGTTAGAAGAATTTGATAAATAAACTAGTTTGGTGGAAAAAAATGTCTTTCAAATTTGGAACTGCAGATAGCCATATTGCGGGCTACCAAAACATCTGAGATCACAGACAGACTGTCTATCACAAATGCAAAGACTTAGAAAATGTAATAACATCTAGAAAGATGTGTTTTTTTTTTTAAACTTCCTTATTAGATGTTTAGGACTAGATTCAGTAAATTGGGTGATGAGTGCTAGTCTATAAACAGGGCTGTGAGTTGGGCACTGTTCATAGAATAGCACATAGCACCAGGATCTGCAGGATTTACACCAACTGAAACCTGGTGCAAATCCTCGTGCATAAATTAGGTGCAGATTCTCCGAATTCTATAACACTGCACACATCTTTAGTGAACACCACTGACCTGTCCATGCCCCTCCCATAGCCACACCCCCTTTTCAGTTGTGTGCTAAAAGACTTGTGTGCGCTGCGCATCTTTACAGAATAGCACCTAACGAGATGCGTGCGTAAATACAAATTGTTGCCAATTAGTTCTAATAATTGATTGTTAGTACTCAATTATTGGTGCAAATTTATTCATTTATTTATTTGTTACATTTGTATCCCACATTTTCCCACCTATTTGTAGGCTCAATGTGGCTTACATAGTACCGGAGAGGCGTTTGCAGACTCCGGTGTGAACAAATACAAAGTGATGTTGTGGTAAGATAAAGTTAATGTGGCACGGCCACATTAGGGCATTGTTGGCTTGTTACTTAATTAAATTGCACACACAAATTGGGTGCACACCCAAATTTGCATGCACAAATTTGAGTGCCATATATAGAATCCAGGGCTTATTGCCCATGAGATTTTATTAAAGAAGCTTCTTACTAAGGTGCTTTATTTCACCCATAGGATAGTATTGCCATCTCTAGGGGTCTTTTTACTATGGTGCATTGAAAAATGGCTTGCGGTAGAGGGCACACGCTGTCCATTTTTCAGCGCGGCTGTAAAAAAGGCTTTTCTTATATTTCTGCCAAAAATGGACACGTGGCAAAATCAAAATTGCCACACGACCATTTTGGGTCTGTGACCTTACCGCCAGCCATTGACCTAGCGGTAAAGTCTCAAGTGGTAACCGAGTGATAATGACCTACACGCATCAAATGCCACTTGGCACACGTCCAATACGCGCGTTTGAAAATATTTTTCGGACGCGCATATCAGAAATTACCACAAGAGCCACGTGGTAGTCAGGCAGTAACTCCATTTTGGAGCACGTTGGGCACGCATATACGCTTACACAGCTTAGTAAAAATTCCCACTGCAGCTCCTTGTGACTCTGGGCAAGTCACTTAACCCTCCATTGCCCCAGGTACAAAATAAGTACCTGTATATAAGTAAACCGCTTTGAATGTAGTTGCAAAATACCACAGAAAGGCAGTATATCAAGTCCCATTTCCCTTTCCCTATTTGAGATTCTACATGGAATATTGCTACTATTTTGAGATTCTACATGGAATGTTGCTATTCCACTAGCAACATTCCATGTAGAAGCCTGCCCTTGCAGATCAGCAACGCAGCTGCGCAGGCTTCTGTTTCTGTGAGCCGCATTGGTGATCTGCAAGGGCAGGCTTCTATAGGGTATGTTGCTAGTGGAGGAGTAGCCTAGTGGTTAGTGCAATGGACTTTGATCCTGGGGAACTGAGTTCAATTCCCACTTCAGCTCCCTGTGACTCTGGGCAAGGCAATTAACTCTCCATTGCCCCAGGTACAAAATAAGTACCTGTATATATGTAAACTGCTTTGAATGTAGATGCAAAATACCACAGAAAGGTGGTATATCAAGTCCCATTTCCCCTTTATTATGTATCTGTGAATATTCGTCTTGAAAATGAGATTGAAGGGGGAGGGGGATATGATTGCAAAATAGACAACTTTGACCTGTCTGGCATTTTGGAAATAGTCCAGAAAAAAAGCACAAAGGGATCTCAAGGATGGAACCAAGTGTTAATGGGTCACCATTAAAATGCACATGTTCCATTCTTGAGAGCCCTTTGTATTTTTTTTTTTGGACTGTTTTGTGTACTTTGACCCTCTCTGTTGTTTGTTGTGGCATTTTGGAAAATACCACCCTCCTTGAATCATTTGTATCTGATTGTGATATAATATTGGTGGTGCTTGTTTGTTTCTGGAAGAAAATTTTGTTTTGTGGCTAGAAAGTACGGGTATTCCCTGATATGGTCTGTTCCTCAATTATACAGGAAACATTTTCTTCAGTTAAAGAGGCAAGTGCTTGATTAGGGCTGTTTTTTTTTTTTGAGTTAACCTTCCTGTGCAAGTGCCTTATTATTTTTATGTTCAATCTTTTTTATTAAAGAATCCGTGGACAAACAAATGTAGTACATTCTCAATATGAATAACTTTGAAAAACCAAACCAACTTCCACCCCCCCCTCTCCTGCCAACCCCCCTACAATGTGAAACCAAGGACAAGTGCCTTATTATTTTTAAAAAGAAAACACTTTTTTGAGCCATCTCAATTAGAGTCTGATAAAGAAAGACAATGAATCTTGATTTATTTGATTCTAAGGCTGTCTTGTTGACATGTGGTAGGACTATGGGGATAAAATAATTGTGTGTGGTTTAAGGAAGTAATCTTCCCTATTATATTATTTTGTATAGATCTTTTTCTTTCATTAATGCTCTTTCTCTCATCATTATGGATTATGGGGGCTTAATTTTATGTATAATTTCATTTGTTATTTTTTTTTTCTTTTGTAGTTTCAATGTATTTTGTTTCCTTGTCTATTATTTGGAATGTAATGGGAGGGGGGGGGGGGAGGAACCCAGACTGTTCCAGATGAACTACATCCACACAGTCCAAAGAAGAAAAGAGCCCAGATTACAGGAAAGCTTCTATGAGGGCCAAAAGGGCTGCAAGAACAGATACCAAAGAGCGGAAGGGCACACCAAAGCCAAGACTGCAAGTGCTACAGTAGGTGAGACCAGATGATCATTTTATCATAGTATCACAGTAGGACTGAGGAAATGCCAGGACAAGGCTGCAGAGTGTAAGAGAGGTGTATGTTTGCTCAATTTGAGACAGGAAGATGAACACAAATTTAAAGTAAATTAAATTGAAAGAAATCAATTTTTCCTCAGCTCATAACACTTATGATTGCATGTACTGACACACACCAAAAGTATCTGGCCACTGTTCACATATTCCCTGGGGTTCCTGAGATCACAGTGCAAGGCTAAGCATTAGGGCTATGAACGGTCCTAAAAAATGATGCAGTTATGAGTGGTTGTGTGGTGCTGTGTGTGTCATTTGGGGGAACACTTCGAAGGCATTGCCAGATGTCGTCATGCCTGTGTTTTGCATCAAAATTGATTTATTTTTCTTCAGGTAAAAAAAAAGCCTATAAAATTGAAACACAGGTGTATTAGGGAATTTGTTTTGCAAAGTGTTTCTTTCATAAAGTTTCCTTATCTCAGCACTCAACTGTGGAACGGGCTGCCTCGTGAGATCAAATTCACTTCAGATCACCCGACCTTTAAGAAGCGTCTCAAACGTTTACCACGAGTCCTGCAGGAGCCGCAGCCTTTTAGCCCACAGCTCACTCCGTGATACCCTCACACACCCTCTCTTCCTTTCCCTCATCAGTCATCTCTTTCTCCCTCCTGTGGCCCTTGTCCACTGTACTTTATGTTATTGTATTATAGTTTGTTTATTAACTACTAGCCGTTGAGCCCGTTAAAACGGACTGGTGGGTCACCGCTGTCCGCTCCCCCCCCCCCCGAGTTCGCCGCCGCCGCCGGTCCCCCCCCCCCCCTGAGTTTGCCGCCCCGTCTCATCACTATTCAACTTACATCTCCGCAGCAGGCAGATCAGCTGAGCTGCCATTGGCCTTCGATCTCTGCCTGTGTCCCGCCCTCGTGTGATGTAACGTCGGCGAGGGCGGGACACAGGCAGGGAATGAAAGCCAATGGCAGCTCAGCTGATCTGCCTGCTGTGGAGATGTAAGTTGAATAGCAATGAGACGGGGCGGGTGGAGGGGTGGCGGCAGCGGCGACTCCGGGTGGGGGGGCACCAGTAGTGGCGACCTCGGGTGGAGGGGTGGCGGCGCGGCGGCGGCGGCAACTCGAGGTGGGGGTTTACCGGTGGCGGCGACCTCGGGGGGGAGCGCAGTTTCCCTCTCTGTCCTGCCCCCGTCATCACGGGGGCGGGACAGAGAGGGATGTCTCTACTGCGCATTTGCGAGTGAGTACGGTCACTCGCCGTTTATATGTTTGATTGTACGCCACATTGAGCCTGCCCATGGGTGGGAATATTGTGGGATATAAATGTTATAAATAAATAAATAAATAAATGTTTCAACAAAAAGAGGACTTCAAGGTCTTATGATTATGGTGAGCTGTTTAGCTGTGTGACTGCTCAGATGCTCAGTTCATGACTTTCTTGTTTCTGTTCTTGTTTTACACATCTGGTTAACATGCTAACGCTTGAAAGTAGCACATGGGCATTAATAGAAAAAAATGGAAAATGGGGCCATTTTACCACTGCATTAAAAGTGGCCTGAGTGTGTGAGAAAGACCCGCGCTGGGGATAGCACTGGCCACTTTAGCGCTGGTTAGTAAAAGGTCCCCTTAAATTTTTGGTGGGGAAAAGGAAAATACTCTAACAATATTCACTCTGTAAAAATAAAGCAAAATACTAAGGGGCCTTTTTATCCAACTGTGGTAAAAGTGGCCTTAGTACGTCCTTACACAGGTCATTCCTGTGCGCTAAGGCCGTTTTTACCACCAGTGTAAAACAATTGATTTTTCTGTTTTCCGTATTAATGGCCATGTGCTAACTGATTAGCACAGAACATGACCATTCCCAACCCTCAGACCCACCTTCAGCACTAAAAAATAAATGTTATTTTTTAGGTCATGGGTCGCATACGCTCATCCAAGCATTACCACTGGATGTCTCAGCTATTGTTTTGCTATGATAAGCATGTGTTAGTGCTTTCCACAGTTTAGTTAAAGTGCCCCTAAGGGGTCCTTTTACTATGGCCTTAGTGTGGGTCTTTTCTAAGTATTAAGGCCACTTTTTGCTGCAGCCACAAAATGGCCAGTCTTCCATTTTGATTTAATAGTCGCGTACTAATCTTGCCATTACCATGTGGCCATTAACAACAATTAGCACATGATCCCTTACTGCTATCTAATGTGTAGGCAGTAAAGGCTCACGAGCTAATCCTGCACTAATCAGTTAGCGCACAGTAATGCTTGGACCGCACCAGGAATTGTGGAAGTGTGGAAGCATACTGATTCGCTTATTTGATTGATTGATTGAGTCAATCCATACAATGGCAGAGTTATGGCTGGATAGTGTATTGCCATGTCATCCATGGCATATCATTTGGAGATTTGATAAACCGCATTTTCATATTGTGATGTGGTTTACTGGACGTTACTGCATGACAGGAGCGAGTCTCAATTTTGAGTAGTAGGGTGCGGGGGTATATGCTCCAAAGAAAGCTATGTGTGTAATGCAGATCTGAAGAAGGGAATAAAATAGCACTATAATGATGTTATTGTGATTATGAGATTTTAATACATTTTTGTGATATATAAGTAGAGAGGTGTGGTAGCCGTGTTAGTCCACTCTTAAAGGTTATCAATAGAAACCAAACAAAATAAAACATGGAAAAGAAAATAAGATGATACCTTTTTTATTGGACATAACTTAATACATTTTTTGATTAGCTTTCGAAGGTTGCCCTTCTTCGTCAGATCGGAAATAAGCAAATGTGGTAGCAGGTAGTATATATAAGAGAAACATCAAAGCATTACTTTGACAGTCTGACAGAGTGGGAGGGTGGGGGTATGCATGGGGACATCAAAGCATTTCATTGATATTCTAACACTTACAATCTAAAGAACGAAATGTCAAGTTGGGGCAGTCTAGATTTCCTGGGTAGAGGTGTAGTGGTTAGGTGCCGAAGGCGACATTGAAGAGGTGGGCTTTAAGCAGTGATTTGAAGATGGGCAGGGATGGGGCCTGGTGTATGGGCTTGGGGGAGTTTGTTCCACGCATGAGGTGAGGCGAGGCAGAAAGGGCGGAGCCTGGAGTTGGCGGTGGTGGAGAAGGGTACTGAAAGGAGGGATTTGTCTTGAGAGCGGAGGTTACGGGTAGGAACATAAGGGGAGATGAGGGTTGAGAGGTAAGGAGGGGCTGCAGATCGAGTACATTTGTAGGTTAGTAGCAGAAGCTTGAACTGAATGTGGTACCTGATCGGAAGCCAGTGAAGTGACTTGAGGAGAGGGGTGATATGAGTGTATCGGTGTACCCCTCTCCTTGTTAAGTACTGTCTGTTGGGTGTTAAAATATATTGTGATATATAATAAATGTGTGAAGATAATATATAGTTTTGGGAATACTGTACATTGATAGCTATTAGGGACGACCTAGGAACAATCAACCATATATCTTAAGTCATTTCATGTTTATTAAACAGAACAATAGTAAAAACTGAAATGTAGGTTTTTTATTGTGTCATTAATAGCATGCACTGTTCTTAGAGCATACTATTCCTACCAAGCATGCACTATTTTTTAATAGCACACAGTATCTGATTTGTGTGCACTAAACATGGAGAATATCCAACATAACAAAAAAAAGCAGAACAATATGAAAAGTGAAATAATTAGGATTTAGGTCATGCCTTTTTCGGTTGTAGCTCAAAGCAAGTAAGAATGAGCTCAATGAAATCTAAGCTGTAAATGAAAGACACTGCAGGTCTTTCTGACGTGCCCAACACAATAGCACCAAATGGACCTTTTGAGGTTTCTTCTGGAATGCAGGACAGAAACCAAGGCAATTAAGAGACGAACAGAGGGTCTAAATAAAATCATACTTCTACTGTACTTATGTGTTGGTAATAATAAGCTTTCATTCAGAGATCACAGGGAATTCTTCCACTCACTAAAAAAGTTTCATCTGGAATTATTTAGTCAATGGAAATCAGCAATTTGTGACACAAATGGTTGGTGATGGCCAAGGGACACCTGGGACTCTTATCCTGGCACAGGAACTGGAAAAATCCTAAGAGACTGGGAAGAAAGACAAGACTACCTCACAATGAATGTTGGGAAGGTAAAGTTACTATGCTTCTGCGAAACGAGGTGTACTAGAAGAATGAACCGCATTGTTTTGTTGGTTTACCTGAGTTGCCCCAAATTAAAAGAGAGGGGCAAAAGGGATTCTTTCAACTTCACATCTGAATTGTTTATAGAAATGGTGGTTCATTAGATAATCTTTAACCTTAGATTTTATCATGCCTGTTATTATAATCACAGTTAGTTATGCCATCTTTAAGCTTGAAAAACAAGCTAGGCAAGTTCACAAAATCATTCAAAATTCTTTCAAGCTTTACTGTGCTCTTCCTTGTATGTTGGTCTCCTTACCATGTAATTTTCATTTCCTCATTCTGCATTAAGGATTTAGATCTCTGTTAGAAGGGTCTTCTACTCTGTTCCCCTTTTCCTCCCATCCCTAGTCTCACTCATCTTCTGGGAATTTCAAGGAGATAGTGAATTTGTGGCAATTGGTGGATATGAGTGGGGATATGATGATGGGTTGGGAGAATGAGTGAGGGTGTGAAATGAGGGATAAGAGAACAGGGATGGAGTGTGAGGAAAAGTTCAGACATAGTGTGAATGACCTGAAAGAATGGAGAGAGGATGAGAGACATTGTAAAGGGATAGGGGTACTGGGGAAGGATATGAAAGGAAAGGGATGGGTCTCTCAAGGGATTGAGTGAGGGTGGAAATAAAGTTAAAAAGAAGATAAAAGAGAGGCCATAAGGGTATAGAAGAATGGCTTGGAGGCAAAGGAAGGAAGTAGAGACAGGGATGGAGCTGGTAAGGGGATGAGAGGCAGTGGAGAGTAGATGAGTACAAAAGATGGAAATGGGGGACTGAGAGACATAAGAACATAAGAATAGCCATACTGGGTCAGACCAATGGTCCATCTAGCCCAGTGTCCTGCTTCCAACAGTGGACAATCCAGGTTATAAGTACCTGGCAGAAACCCAGATATTAGCAAAATTTCATGCTACCAATCCCAAGGCAAGCAGTGGCTTCCCCATGTCTAAGTCAATTGTAGACTATGGACTTTTCCTCCAGGAACTTGTCCAAACCTTTTTTAAAACCCAGATACGCTAACAGCTGTTATCACATCCTCTGGCAATGAGTTCCAGAGCTTAACTATTCTTTGAGTGAAAAATATTCTTTTTATTTGTTTTAAAAGTATTTCCATGTAACTTCATTGAGTGTCCCCTAGTCTTTGCACTTTTCAAAAGAACAAAAAAATAGATTCACTTTTACCTGTTCTACACCACTCAGGAAAGAAGGTCATTTTCAAAAAATAAAAACGTCTCTCTTTTTTTTTTAAATATTGTTTTGAACAAGGTTTTGCGATTTGGACATCTTGTTTTTTGGTCCATTTTCAGAAAAAACAAATAGGTGCAAAATGTAGAGATTCATGCCATTGGGATGTAGGAGGAGTCAGACATCCCAGGAGAGCAATGGGACACCCTAGAGGGCACTTCTGTGCACTTCATAAAAATGCTCCAAGGTACACATCTCATCTTTGCTCCCTTATTTTGTCCCCTGAACTCTCCAAAACCCGTCCAAAATCCACTGTCCACCACAATAGCCCTTATAGGTGAAGGGGGCATCTATATGTAGGTACAGTAGGGATTTGGTGACCTTGGGATGGGTCATAGTTTCCACCACAAGTGTGACAGGTAGAGGGAAATAGGGACCTGGGTCCCCCACTGTGTACTGAACCAACTACTACACTACTCCAGGAATCTGCATAATGCTCTAATAGACCTGACTTTAGCATCTGCAGCTGTCATAGAGGCTGGTAAATCATATTTTTATTCACATTTTTGTGGGGTGGGAGAGGGTCAGTGACCACTGGGGGATATTAGGGAGGGGATCATCCCTGATTCTCTCCATTTAGGGCATCTTTTTGTGCCTTATTTGTTCTGAAAACAGGTCTAGACCAAAATATCTTAGTTTTACTCCTGGACATTTTTGATTTGTTCCATTATGGCTGTAGAACATCCAAGTGTTAGGCATACCCTAATCCCGCCTTCGAAATGCCCCTGTGATTTGAATGCATTTCTGAAGGACTTCGTAGAAAAACATCTAAAAATAAGTTTTAAAAATACTAATTTTTTTTGTTACATTTGTACCCTGTGCTTTTCCAACTCATGGCAGGTTCAATATGGCTTACACAGGGCAATGGAACATTAAGTGACTTGCCCAGAGTCACAAGGAACTGCCTTTGCCTGAAGTGGGAACTGAACTCAGTTCCTCAGGACTAAAGTCCACCACCCTAACCACTAGGCCACTCCTCCACTTGGATGTTTGTATGAGCAAAACATCCAAATGCTGCTTTATGCCACTTTTTAGATGTTTTTCTCTTTCGAAAATGGCTGAGGGTTTTTACCTCCTTTTTGTTTTAGCTTTGACATAGTAAGCGACAGCAGATAAAGACCTGAACAGTCCATCCAGTCTGCCCAACGGTCACACTCATTATCAATTCATGATTAAATCAACAATGAATGTGATATTATATACTTTATCACGAGTCTTTCTTTGGCATTTCTGGAACATAGACTGTAGAAGTCCGCCCGGCTCTATCCTTATGTCCCACCTATTGGAGTTGCCATCAAAGCCCACTCCAGCCTATCCAATCTGTCTTGTCATTTGCGGGACCCAGACCATAAGAGTCTGCCCAGCTCTGTCTTCGGTTCCAGATACTGAAGTTGCCATTGAAACCCTTCCCAGCTTATCCTAAACCGGATTGCCATATACAGACACAGACCTACAAAGTCTGCCTGCCACAGGCCTTAGTTCTTTACAGCCGCAGTAGCCGTCCAAGCATCACTCACACATCCCACCCCATGCAGCGGTTTAAGGGTTTTTTTTTTTTTAATGTATTTTTGTTTTCTACAATTTATTTTCTAAATAGAGTTCCTCTGTGTTCATCCCACACCTTTTTGAATTCTGTCACAGTTTTTGTCTCTACCACCTCCCTCAAGAGGGCATTCTAGGCATTAATCACCCTTCCCGTGAAAAAGAATTTCCTGACGTTACTCCTAAGTCTACCACCCCGCAACCTCAGCTCATGTCCTCTAGTTTTATCATTTCCCTTTCTCTGGAAGAGATTTGTTTCTATATTAATACCTTTCAAGTATTTAAACGTCTGTATTAATATACATACATATTGAAGTCTTCCAGTCTCTTCTCATATGTCTTATAGTACAAGCCCCATATCATTTTTTTTGCCTTCCTCTGGACTGCTTCTAGTCTTTTTACATCCTTAGCAAGAAACGGCCTCCAAAACTGAACACAATACTCCAGATGGGGCCTCATCAGTGACTTGTACAGGGGCATCAACACCTGCTTTCTTCTGCTGGTTACTCCTCTTTCGATGTAGCCAAGCATCTTTCTGGCTACGGCCACCGCTTTGTCACACTGTTTTTTCACTTTAAGGTCTTCAGACATCATCACCCCAAGGTCCCTCTCCCCATCTGTGCATATCAGCCTCGCACCTCCTACGACATACAACTGCCTTGGGTTTCTACTCTGTTACAAATCTTGGTATCATCCGCAAAAAGGCATACCTTACCTTTTAATCCTTCAGCAATGTCACTCACAAATATATTTAACAAAATCGGACCCAATACCAATCCCTGAGGCACTCCATTGCTCACCTTTCCTTCCTCCGAGTGAATTCACTGACCACCGCCCTCTGGCATCTGTCTGTCTGTCAACCGATTTCTAATCCAGTTCACCACTTTTGGTCCTAACTCCAGCCTTTCAAGTTTATTCAAGAGCCTTCTATGAAGGGACCCACCCCCTCCATTATCATTGGCTGACACTACTGTGGAGCTGAATGTTCCTCCTGCAACTGTATCCAAAGGCTCATTTGCCGCCCTGCTACATATATATTCATATATCCCTCCCTTTCTGGTGGAGACTCCTTAGACCATGACCTCTCTAGTCATGAACCTCCACAGATCTGGACAGTTTTCAGGCTATATTTAACTTCCATGGTCAATATTTCTTTTAAATGCCTGCCATGGTGTATAAAGTTATATCTGGATATTTAACATTAGGTGATATCTGAACATTGGTGCTAATATCTGGGTATGGCACTGTCTCTAATATCCAGATAATGGTAATGTTCCTGTCCTAAGCTATCCAGGTAGTTATCTGAACACTGGTGCCAAACAACACTGGTGTCAGGATAAAGCCTGGCTGTACCTCCAACAGCCCTAGTGCTATCTGAATAGTGATTTTCAGTGGCATTATGCAGATAATGCTGATGAAAATCCATGGATGGCTCCTATCAGAGCTGTTTGTCTGGGTATCAGGCATTTCAACCTGCATGACTAGCTTTGAATATTGTGCCTTTTCTCTGTTTTAGATTATCAATAGAAATCAAACAAAATAAAACATGGAAAAGAAAATAAGATGATACCTTTTTTATTGGACATAACTTAATACATTTCTTGATTAGCTTTCGAAGGTTGCCCTTCTTCATCAGATCGGAAATAAACAAATGTGGCAGACTCAGGAGTAATGTCAGGAAGTATTTTTTCACGGAGAGGGTGGTGGATACGTGGAATGCCCTCCCGCGGGAGGTGGTGGAGATGAAAACGGTAATGGAATTCAAACATGCGTAGGATAAACACAAAGGAATCTTGTTTAGAAGGAATGGATCTATGGAATCTTAGCGGACATTGGGTGGCAACGCCAGTATTTGGAGAATAAAACCGGTGCAGGACGGACTTCTACAGTCTGTGCCCTGAGAAAGGCAGGGACAAATCAAACTCGGATATAAGTACATAAGTACATAAGTACATAAGTACATAAGTAGTGCCATACTGGGAAAGACCAAAGGTCCATCTAGCCCAGCATCCTGTCACCGACAGTGGCCAATCCAGGTCAAGGGCACCTGGCACGCTCCCCAAACGTAAAAACATTCCAGACAAGTTATACCTAAAAATGCGGAATTTTTCCAAGTCCATTTAATAGCGGTCTATGGACTTGTCCTTTAGGAATCTATCTAACCCCTTTTTAAACTCCGTCAAGCTAACCGCCCGTACCACGTTCTCCGGCAACGAATTCCAGAGTCTAATTACACGTTGGGTGAAGAAAAATTTTCTCCGATTCGTTTTAAATTTACCACACTGTAGCTTCAACTCATGCCCTCTAGTCCTAGTATTTTTGGATAGCGTGAACAGTCGCTTCACATCCACCCGATCCATTCCACTCATTATTTTATACACTTCTATCATATCTCCCCTCAGCCGTCTCTTCTCCAAGCTGAAAAGCCCTAGCCTTCTCAGCCTCTCTTCATAGGAAAGTCGTCCCATCCCCACTATCATTTTCGTCGCCCTTCGCTGTACCTTTTCCAATTCTACTATATCTTTTTTGAGATACGGAGACCAGTACTGAACACAATACTCCAGGTGCGGTCGCACCATGGAGCGATACAACGGCATTATAACATCCGCACACCTGGACATATAAAGTATTACATACCATGTAAAATGAGTTTATTTTGTTGGGCAGACTGGATGGACCGTTCATGTCTTTATCTGCCGTCATTTACTATGTTACTATCCAGCTCATTTTCGAAAGTGATCGCCGGCCATCTTCCGACACAAATTGGGAGATGGCGGGCGATCTCCTGAAACCGGCCAAATCGGTATAATCGAAAGCCGATTTTGGCCGGATTCAACTGCTTTCCGTTGCGGAGCCGGCGAAACATCAAGGGGGCGTGTTGGTAGGGTAGTGAAGGCGGGACGGGGGTGTGCTCACGAGATGGCCGGCTTTTGTACCCCGTGCTTTCCCACTCATGGCACACAATTGCAAGTTTTATGTTATACTGGACCTGCTGTACACCACCTTTGGTGAATCTAGTCATAAAGGCAGTTAATAAATCCCCAATCAATAAATAAATAAATAATAACTGAGCACCCCCTTTTAGGTGCCCAGATGCTCTGTTCCCTCTAAGCTGAGCGGAGTCCTCCACCTACAGTTCTGCCAGTAGGGGATGCTATTTCACTATTACATTTTCAATAGTGAAGAACAAGTAAGCTCTGCAGGATTCCAGGGAACTTACCTGTCCCTAGCAATTAAGCACAATATTTAAGCACCCACACACACACACACTGGCAGCAACACAATTGGAGGACTCCTTTTCAGCTTAGAGGAAACAGTGCCCAGATGCCAAGTGATGAGAGACTATTCTATAATTCTATCTGGGTGCCAAGATTCTGTTGTAGAATACTAGCATAGCCCGACATCAGTGCACCTAAATCTAGGTACCCGCAGATACACCAGCCATAGACTTACTGCCATTATGGGTGCCTAAATCAATGGCATTGTCAGTTAGCTAATTTAGGGTGAGTGGGCATAAAATTTTGCCTCCAGCCCCACCCATTTCGAAGCACCCCCAAACTAAAAATAGAAATACCTGAGCTGGCAGGGATCCCCAAGGCCATCCAGCCGAAAACTCCTCCCTGCCACAACTCTTGAAACCTGGGCAGCCAGTAGCTGTATGTTTTGTACTACTTGTCAATAAAAGATTTTTTTAAAACCTAAAACAAAAAACCAAAACAATCAGACTTACTATTTATAAGTATAATTGTTTTTAAAAAATCATTGATTAGGTTGAGACCTGGGAGCATTGAACATCTTTTTTTTTTCCCTGTGCCTACATCAAAAGTAAAAAATGGCATGTGGGAGCTTGCTCCTTTTGGTCTTTTTGTTTTGTGGAATGTAGTGGTATATTATAAAAATGCACTTGCATTTTTTTATTACTACTGTTTCACAGAAAGGTATTGAATAATGAAGGAAGGGCTTCCTTCACACAGAAGTTCTGTCCAGAGTCAGTCTAAATTTGACAACATTGTCCAGTTCAGCACACTATTAGCCGCCAAGTTCATACAAAGTTAATTATGTTCAGTGGAAAATAAATCTGTTGACTCAGGCTGCTTGTTATGTGAATATTCCATCACTTTTATTATTGCTACCAAGTATTACATATTAAGGGTATTTGCTTTAAACTTTGTTTTAATTCATATATCCAGTCCTTACATGTACATGATTTTGCTTTTTAAACCCAAAGATGAATCCTAAGAATGGTTGAACAATTAGGTATAAACTGTGTTGTTTCTGACTTTGTGTTGGACTGCTTTGGGTTCTACTGATCTATACATCTGCTGTCTAGAATTTTGGAAGATGGAAATGAGAAAATAAAAATTAAGTTTTGGATGTACTCTGTAGAAGTTGTTGTTTACTTTTGCAATGTGTGTATGTATGCCTGTTCTGGTGTGTGCATGTCTATACCTATGGCTATGATTTCTGAACATGCGGCATCATTAAAGGACAGACTTTTAAATGCCCAGTTGAGTATATATATGCGAATCTCAAGTTTGTTAAATGTTTCAGACATATCCATCTACTTGCTCCCATGATATAATTGAATTCTATTATTCTGTCTCACTGTATTTTCAAATGTAAGCCACATTGAACCCAAGTTTGCTTGGGATAATGTGAGATATAAATGTCAAAAGAAAAATCCTTTATCCTCCACCTTTTAAGACACTGACTATCCAACTGGATGGTGATGGCACAAGGAAAGCAAATTTGGTCCAGTGAAGACTAACTCAAAATAACTTCTTCCTTAGCTGGGCTCTAGTATTACCATCAGGTCCAGCCCAAGGCAAGATGCCACCTTCTGGGCCAAGATACTGCCCCCCTTCCTACCTCCAGCCTGTTCACAGCATTCCCTTGCCACCGACACCCATCTCTTTCCTTTACTTTGGCTGCCTGAGCCTGACAAAACATGAAGTTACATCAGAGAGGTGGCCGCAGTAAAGGGAAGAGGCAGATGCCGGCGGCAGGGCAGCGTATAGGAATCGCTGCTGGGTAACACCGAAAAGGGAAATGCCAGGTGCCGGCGGCAGGGCAACGTATGGGATTCGCTGCCGGGTAATGCAACGAAGGGGAGATGCCGCTCCTGAAGAGTGCCGCCGCCTCATCGGGCCGCTCCTGATTACCATATTGAAAATGCATGGATCCATAGGAATCTGACTTGTCTGGTTTTTCCAATAGGAAGCATATTGCAGTTCTGTATATTCAATGCTGCATTTTTAAAGGTACAGTTACTGATATTTGTGTGTTCAAAACTGGTGCTGTTAAGCTTGCTACAAAGGCTCTGCAAAGCTTTTTTTGCAGGATTTAATGTTACTTCATAAAGTGATTGGTAGACATTCCTCTGTCTGCTCCTTCCTAAGGAGAAAGGGGTGGAAGGAACACTGTCAGGAATTGAACTGATTAATGTTGACTTCAGAAAGGAGAGAAAGCAGTAGAACCAGAGGAAGGGACAAGAAGGCTTATTTTATTAATATAGCTTTGTAAGGCATTTTATATTTGTCATAAAGTAGAGGGACATGTATCACTGCAGTAATTATTTTCCAGGCTACTGTGATGGGTGTTGACAGGTTGACCAGACTCAAGACTACTATAATGGCAAAGTTATGGGATAATGCAACTTCATTTTAAAATGTCAGTGTTTCCAAGGTCTCCATAAGTGTGCATATGGTTTATGTTGATGAAGGACGTGCCTATTGATATGTGAATAAACAATCTTTCCATATCATCAAGCTGATCAATCCATAGACTGGTGGGTTGTGTCCATCTACCAGCAGGTGGAGATAGAGAGCAAACTTTTGCCTCCCTATATGTGGTCATGTGCTGCCGGAAACTCCTCAGTATGTTCTCTATCTCAGCAGGTGGTGGTCACACACAGCAGCAGCTCTGGCTAGGCCTCCAAGCCTAATTTTTAGGTTTTGTTGAGTACCTGGGGTGAGGGCTCTTCTTGAGCAAGTGCAAACCTGGTGGTGCCAGGTCCCTCCTTTTCTCCCCCCTCCCGCTGGCTCCATTAAAAAAAAAAAAAAAAAAAATTTTTGAACGTCCTTAAAGGCGTTTATTTCGACGTTTATTTAAACGTTTATTGCAGCTACTCACTGGGACACCAGGTCGTTACAGCTCGGAGCGAGAAGCAGGTAATTTTTACCTTTTTATAGCGGGCAGAGGGTTCCCCGATTGATCTCCACGTGGGATATGGTGTCGGAGGGCGAGGGCGCAAAGAGTCGCTCCCCGGATCGCTTAGGCGCTTCTAGAGGGGATGCGGGGGTCTTAAAGTCTGATTCGCCCTTGTTGGGTGACAGTTTCGTGACCGATGAGTGTCCCGGTCCTTCCTCCGGTGTGGCGGTTTTTCCCGCCATAAATGCCCATCCCCCGCTGCTCGCCTCCGCATCTTGGCCGGCCACGCGGCTCGGACGGCTTCTTCGTGGGCCGCCCTTGAGGGAGACATTAATGCCATGGACGCCCTTAATTTGGGCGACGGCACCAAAGCGGCTAAAGTTAAGCGCCGTTTTTCCCGCGCGGCTCCTTCGCGGAGTGTCGCGCCGGACGCCATTTTGGATGCGCAGCATGTCTCTCCCCCGCTCTTGCGAGCGCCGGTTGAGGGTGCGTCTAGGGCTGTAGCCCAGGCTGCGGAAGTGCACAGTCTGGGGGGTTTCTCCCCCGAGTTTGTTTTGCTGCTGCATCAGGCCTTCCTTATGCAAAACGCTGCCCCTGCTCCCTCGTTTGGTAAAGAGGTTGAGGTCCCCGGAGGTAAACGCCCTCGGGTTGATTCCCAGGCCTTGGAGGACCTTGTCTCCTCCGATGTAGATGAGGGCAGCGTATCTGAGTTCTCCCAACGGTCCTTTGCGGATTCCTTGGAGGAGACGGATCCCCGCTCGGTTGGAGCGGATGACCCCTCTGCAGCGCGGCTTTTTAGCTCAGAGGATTTGCCCAACCTGTTAGTGCAGGCCATGGGCATTTTGAAGATTTCCTCTCCGGAGGACGTCTCTCCCTCAGCCCCTGCTGGCTCTGCCATTATGCTGGGGACGAAACGCCCGCCTAGAACCTTCCACGTGCATGATGCCATGCACACCTTAATTTCGGCTCAATGGGATGTCCCGGAAGCGAGCCTCAAAGTGGCTAGGGCTATGTCCCGCCTCTATCCTTTGCCTGAAAGTGAACGTGAGGCCTATCTGTGGCCTACCGTGGATTCTTTAATCACTGCGGTGACTAAGAAAACGGCTTTGCCGGTGGAAGGTGGCACGGCCCTAAAGGACGCCCAAGACAGAAGATTGGAGGCGACCTTAAGGTCATCCTTTGAGGCGACTGCTTTAAGTTTGCAGGCCTCGGTTTGCAGTTCCTATGTGGCCAGGGCGTGCCTGACTATGGTGCAGCGGGCTTCCCCCTCGGATCATTCCTTGAGGGCTGATTGGCCGGCCCTGGAATCGGGCTTAGCCTATTTGGCAGACTTGCTGTATGATGTCTTGAGAGCCTCAGCTAAAGGCATGGCTCAGACAGTCTCTGCGCGGCGGTGGCTTTGGCTGAAACATTGGTCTGCTGACCACGCCTCTAAATCCTGCCTGGCTAGATTGCCTTTTAAAGGCAAGCTGCTCTTTGGGGTTGAGCTGGACAAAATCGTGACCGATCTCGGCACGTCTAAGGGCAAGAAGTTACCAGAGGTCAGGGCTCGGGCTAGTACTCGTTCCGGTACCTCCAGAGGACGGTTTCAGGAAGCCCGTCGGTACCGCCCGGGCAGGTCGGGCTCCTCTGCCCCCTCTTCCTTCAAGAGGACTTTCTCCCCCAAGCAGCATTCCTTTCGCAGAGACCGCCGTCCAGGAGGTGCTCCCTCCGGTCCTCCCCCAGGGTCTCGTACCCAATGACGGGGCCTTGGTCCATGCCCCAGTGCAGATTGGAGGACAGCTGTCCTCGTTTCTGGGCGAGTGGACCACAATAACTTCAGACGCTTGGGTGCTGGAAGTCATCAGAGACGGCTACAAGCTAGAGTTCTGCCGACCTTTAAGAGACGGGTTTGTATTCTCTCCCTGCAAGTCTCCGGTCAAAGCTGTGGCAGTGCAGCAGACCTTGGACAACCTGATCCGCCTGGGTGCGGTCGTTCCGGTGCCAGAAAATCAGATTGGCAAGGGACGTTACTCCATTTACTTTGTGGTACCAAAGAAAGGAGGTTCTGTCCGGCCTATCCTCGACCTTAAAGGGGTCAATCGGGCCTTGAAAGTGCGGCACTTTCGCATGGAGACTCTCCGCTCTGTTATAGCGGCAGTGAAGGCAGGAGAGTTCTTGGCTTCCTTGGACATCAAGGAAGCGTACCTGCATATTCCCATCTGGCCTCCTCATCAACGCTTCCTGCGTTTTGCAGTCCTGGGACGACACTTCCAGTTCAGAGCCCTCCCTTTCGGGTTGGCTACTGCTCCGCGGACCTTTTCCAAAGTAATGGTGGTCATCGCGGCCTTCCTGCGAAAGGAAGGAGTACAAGTCCATCATTATCTGGACGACTGGTTGATCCGAGCCCCCTCTTATGCAGAGTGCGGCAAAGCTGTGAACCGGGTGGTTGCTCTTTTGAGCTCCCTGGGGTGGATCATCAACTGGGAGAAGAGCCAGCTGCGCCCGACTCAGTCCCTGGAGTATCTGGGAGTTCGATTCGACACCCAAGTGGGCAGAGTGTTCCTGCCAGACAATCGGATTGTCAAACTTCAGGCTCAGGTGGACCAGTTCCGAGTAGCCTCTCCTCTTCGGGCTTGGGACTATGTGCAGCTGTTGGGCTCTATGACGGCCACGATGGAAGTAGTGCCCTGGGCCAGGGCTCATATGAGACCACTACAACACTCTCTGCTGCAGCGCTGGACTCCGATGTCGGAGGATTATGCTGTGCGCCTTCCCTTGGACCCAGCAGTGCGCAAGGCGCTGAGCTGGTGGTTGCAGACAGACAAGTTGTCTGCAGGAATGCCTCTGGTGACCCCAGAGTGGATTGTCATCACGACGGACGCCTCTTTGACGGGCTGGGGAGCCCACTGCTTGGGAAGGACAGCGCAGGGGCTCTGGTCTCCTGCAGAGGCAAAGTGGTCTATCAACCTCCTGGAACTCAGAGCCATTCGGTTGGCGCTTTTGGAGTTCATCCCGGTACTGGCGTTGAAGCCAGTACGGGTCCTGTCGGACAATGCCACTGCTGTGGCCTATGTCAACCGCCAGGGAGGTACCAAGAGCGCCCCTCTAGCCAAGGAGGCCATGAATCTATGCCAGTGGGCGGAAGCGAACCTGGAACAGCTGTCAGCGGCCCACATTGCCGGAGTCATGAATGTCAAGGCGGACTTTCTCAGTCGCCATACCTTGGAGCCCGGAGAGTGGCAGCTATCTGCTCATGCGTTCTTGGACATCACGAAGCGCTGGGGCCAGCCGAGCCTAGATCTGATGGCGTCATCGGCCAATTGCCAAGTGCCGCGCTTTTTCAGCAGAGGACGGGACCCTCGATCCCTGGGAGTAGATGCTCTTCTCCAACAGTGGCCGACACAAGAGCTTCTCTATGTGTTCCCGCCCTGGCCCATGTTGGGCAGGGTGCTAGACCGGGTGGCAAAGCATCCGGGCCAGATAATCCTGGTGGGTCCGGACTGGCCCAGACGTCCCTGGTATGCGGACTTGATCAGGCTCTCAGTCTACGATCTTCTGCGATTGCCTGTGGAGCAGGGCCTGTTACATCAGGGTCCCGTGGTGATGGAGGATCCCTCCCCCTTTGGTCTTATGGCCTGGCTATTGAGCGGCAGCGTCTGAGAAAGAAGGGCTTCTCAGACAAGGTCATCGCCACTATGCTGAGAGCGAGGAAGCGCTCTACTTCTATTGCTTACGCCAGGGTTTGGCGTACCTTTGCAGCGTGGTGTGAAGCAGGCTCACTTTCTCCCTTCACTGCTCCAATTTCTTCAGTGTTGGCGTTCCTGCAAGAAGGTCTGGAGAAAGGCCTGTCGCTCAGTTCCCTTAAAGTCCAGGTAGCGGCTCTGACTTGCTTCAGGGGCCGCCTGAAGGGTGTTTCCCTGGCTTCTCAGCCAGATGTGGTGCGATTTCTCAAGGGAGTTAATCACCTGCGCCCTCCTCTGCACTCTGTGGTGCCTGCATGGAATCTCAATCTGGTGCTAAGAGCATTGCAGAAGCCGCCTTTTGAACCCTTGTCGAGGGCATCTCTGAAAGACCTGACGTTGAAAGCAGTCTTTTTGGTGGCTATCACTTCAGCCAGAAGAGTTTCCGAGCTCCAGGCGCTCTCATGTCGAGAGCCTTTTCTGCAGTTCACTGAGGCAGGAGTGACTATTCGCACAGTGCCTTCCTTCCTGCCCAAGATTGTTTCTCGCTTCCATGTGAATCAGCAGCTCTGTCTCCCTTCCTTTCGTAGGGAGGACTACCCAGAGGAATACTCTGCTCTCAAATGTCTGGATGTGAGACAAGTCATCATCAGATACTTGGAAGTGACCAATGATTTCCGGAAATCGGATCATCTGTTTGTCCTGTTTGCAGGTCCTCGTAGGGGTCTGCAGGCTGCTAAGCCTACAGTGGCAAGATGGGTCAAGAAAGCCATTGCAGCGGCTTATGTGGCCGCGGGGAAGGTGCCGCCTATCCAGCTGAAGGCTCTCTCCACAAGAGCTCAGGCGGCCTCGATGGCAGAGGCCGGTTCCGTCTCCTTGGAAGAGATATGCAAGGCGGCAACTTGGGCTTCGGCCCATACATTCTCCAAGCATTACCGCTTGACTGTGGCTGCTCGGGCGGAGGCCCGGTTTGGAGCTTCAGTGTTGCGGTCAGGGATTTCTATGTCCCGCCCTGGGTGAGTACTGCTTCGGTACATCCCACCAGTCTATGGATTGATCAGCTTGATGATATGGAAGGTAAAATTATGTATCATACCTGATAATTTTCTTTCCATTAATCATAGCTGATCAATCCATAGTCCCTCCCAGATATCTGTACTGTTTATATTCTGGTTGCATTTCAGATTCAAGTTTAGTCTTCAGTTCCTGTTCAGGAAGACTTCGTGTTCAAGTTATTTTTTCACTTGGATTCTTCAAGAGTTGAGACGAGTTTGTGTTACAGTGAGCTGCTGCATTCCTCTCCCCTCCGTTTTATGGGGCTGGATTTAGATTTAAATTCTGCCGGCACTCCCTCCCGCTTTGTGCGGCTGTAGGGCAGCTTTGTACCCCTCCCGCTTCGGCGGTGTTAGGGTCAGTCAGCTCCTCCCGCGGTTGCGGTTGCAGGATAAGCCAGATCCCCCCGCATCGGCGGGTGTGGTGTCCCTCCCCCGCTCCGCGGGGATGAGCTGGACGGATTCCCCTCCCCCACTTGTGTGGGGATGAGCTGGGTTAATTCCCCTCCCCCGTTTCGGCGGTGGTGAGCTGGGCAGAGTGTCCCTTTGTGGGTGTAATTCTCTAAGTGCTGAGTCCTGCGGATGGAGCTTTGATATCGACATACTGAGGAGTTTCCGGCAGCACATGACCACATATAGGGAGGCAAAAGGATTGCTCTCTATCTCCATCTGCTGGTAGATGGACACAACCCACCAGTCTATGGATTGATCAGCTATGATTAATGGAAAGAAAATGATCAGGTATGATACATAATTTTACCTTAACGCAATATCCGAACCCTTGATTTGCTACACAAGTGCACTCTCAGGCATTGTTCAGTAGTATACCAAGCACTACTCACACCTATAAGCCTAGTGCCCTCCCCCCCCCCCCCCCCCCCCAAAAAAAAAAAGTCAGGTCTGGCTACACACCTACTTTATGCTGATTTTGTTAGGTTTTCTTTTCATTACTTCAATCAATAAAATGTTTGAAATGTGGCATGAGACTATAACACAAGTGTGATTGATGAAAAAAAAAACACAACAAGAAATACAATGTCTCTAGGAAACAGATGACGATTTCAATATGAATTTTATTGTTCACTTAGAAAAAAAAGTATTAAAACATCTTCACAATTCCATAAGACAGATTTAAGAAGTAAGGATAAGTCGTAAGTTCTCATTTCTCCCTGTCTGGTGCAGACTGTGATTATGATGTAAACATCGGGGGGGGGGGGGGGTAATAGTCAGCCCACAGTGGTGAGCAGCTTGTAAGCCACTTCCAGCTGCGAGTTAACCTAGCCCTGGATAATCAATACCAGAACATGTGCGGCTCCCGGCACTGAATGTCCGGGTATGTGTGCTGACCCTGAAAATAACTATACACTGGCCAATATTCAACCATTGCCTGTTTGCTGTCCTAACTTTATGCTAAGTGCTGACTCTTCTCAAGCTCCGCTCCTAACCTAGCCAGTTAGTGCTTAACATTGGCAGCTGGCCAGCTCAGCACTGTTTAACGGGGTAGAAGACTCTCCTACCTGGTTAAACCCTTTTGAATATGGAACTAATCATGTTGTGCTGAAATACAGTTTTCGTTTTTTGTTTTAATGAACCTGATTCTCAGTCCTGCTCCCCTCTAGATCTGTAACAAAACCCAGAAAAAACTTTTTTGTGCATTCTATAACATTTCCTCCACTTTGATTGTTGTGAGCTCATTCTTCTGTCACCCTGACAATCACATAGAATGAAGGTGCCACGTTAGCTGCCTACACATCACAATACCCTCCTAGTAGCACCAGCTGCTCACTATAACACTGTATAGGTAATGCCTGGTGCATTTAATTTAACAAACAGAAAAGTACACAGCAGTTCCCGAACACAGCAGCAAGTTGGACAGTCCATTTCATCGGTCTCATTTAAAAGTCCTAGAATTTGTTTTCCGTTCATTGTTAAATTTTTTTTTATATCAAACCAATCAAAACCAGAAACATCAATTGGTTCTGTGTTTTTGGATTTTTCTGGTTCTAGCTTGTTTAAATGCTTAAATCATTATTGCTATTAAAGAGTCCTGAGAAGTATTATTCCAAATCAATATCTCCAGCGTACAGAGTAATCAGCAGTATAATAGCAAATCCTGACAGCAGACCAATGTTTTGGATAAAGAAGTAGATGAAATCTTTTTTCCTTCCGGTTATCTTTTCTTTCAGCATTTCATTCATCTCTGGAAACTGGGAGGGTGGGGTGGGGTGGGAAGAAAACAAAAGGAAGTGTCTTTATTTTATTCCTGAGCAGAATGTCATTGCTTAAATCTAAGCTGATTACTACTGAAGAATTTATTACTGTCACTTTAACATTTTCTCCTAGGGCAAGGGTGAACAACCACAGTCGACTGCCACAACTCAGTTGGGTTTTCAAGATTTCCACAATGAATATGCATAAGATTGATTTACATATACTGTTTCCATTGTATGCAAATAGACCATCCATATTCATTGTGGAAATCTTGAAAACCGAACTGGGTTGTGGCCCTTGAGGACTGTATTTGCCCCCCCCCCCCCCCCCCACCATTCTAGAGGAAGAGCCATGCAAGTATTTCATTTGACAGCAGAGTGTGTTGAATTCTTCTACGATTTTGGACCAAAAAAAGAAGTCCCTTTCCCATGCCACAGATTATATTTGGTACATTTGCAGGGTCATGCATATGGAGTGCAAAAAAAAAAAAAAAAAGGCACAGTACAGGTGTTGAGATACACGTGCATCAGACACAAAAGAGATCAGGGGGTGATCATTTGTCATCTCAAACTTACAAAACAGTTCAATAATGCAAATGGCCAGAGTTTGAGGATTGATATGAAAGGTATAATAGAAAAATTAGTTTTATTTATACAAGTTTTTATATATCGCCTACACATTAACAAGAACAATCAAATGGTTCACAAATGAAATCAGTCTTAATTTATATCCTCTAGTTCTACCACCTTCCCGTCTCTGGAAAAGGTTTGTTTACAGATTAATACCATTCAAATATTTGAACGTCTGTATCATGTCACCCCTGTTTCTCCTTTCCTCCAAGGTATACATGTTCAGGTCGGCAAGTCTCTCCTTGTACGGTTTGCAACACAAATCCCATACCATTTCTGTAGCTTTTCTTTGCAGTGCTTCCATATCTTTAGCAAGATACGGCCTCCAAAACTGAACACAATACTCCAAGTGGGGTCTCACCAACGACTTGTAGAGGGGCATCAACACCTCCTTTCTTCTGCTGATTATACCCCTCTCTCTATGCAGCCTAGCATTTTTCTGGCCACAGCCATCGTCTTGTCACATTGTTTCTTCACCTTCATATCCTCTGACACCAACACCCCAAAGTCTTTCTCCTGAGTCGAGCTTACTAATCTCTCCCCTCCTCTCTATTTCATGTTTCTGAACCCCAAGTGCATCACTGTACACTTCTTGGCATTAAATTTTAACTACAAAATGTTACAGAAACAAACAAAAAACTAACTAAAAATAAATAAATAAACTACTATAAGAAATCAACTTCAAACCAAACGTTTATGAACATTTTTTTTTAATGTGCTCAGTTTTTTTGGTGTTTCACCGTGACTCAAAGGCTCGAGATATGTGAAATCACCTGTATCACCATCATAGCACACCCTACCTCCACACCACTATCTAATCAGAGAACATCAGAAACAATCTCTGCATCTAATAAATGAAATCGTATAGACTTAGCTTTGTGTTAATTATAGCTGGTGCAGTATTCAATGTTCAGTAGGAATGCCGGTGTACAAGGGCTGTGCGAGTCTCAAGACAGAGCAAAACATTTTAACTTCAATGCGTGCAAATAAATATCCATTGTTCAATACTCATTGTTTCTGATGTTCTCTGATTAGATAGTGGTGTGGAGGTAGGGTGTGCTATGATGGTGATACAGGTGATTTCACATATCTTGAGCCTTTGAGTCACGGTGAAACACCAAAAAAACTGAGCACATTTAAAAAATATTTTTCATAAACGTTTGGTTTGAAGTTGATTTCTTATAGTAGTTTATTTATTTATTTTTAGGTTTTGTTTTTTTTTTGTTTCTGTAACATTTTGTAGTGTACTAATTGGGAACCGAATAATTTCTTAAACCCAGAATTCGCTTTTGTCATATTAAATTTTAACTGCCAGACCCTCGACCATTCTAACTTTTGGAGATCCCTTCTCATTATTTATATTCCTCCAGGGTATACACTCTATTAGTTATCTTCGTGGTTCTAGTTCTTAGAAAACCGTTGAATCAGGCTGCTACTGCTCCAGTTATTCCTATGTTGTCGAGCAGGGTCATTAGTACTGTATGATCTACTAGGTCGAAGGCGCTTGGCATATCGAATTGTAGTAGTAGTATTGACTGGCCTTAGCTTATTATCAGGATGGTTATGACTGTTTCAGTGCTATAGCACGGTCTGAAGACTGATTGAGAGCTATGAAGCACAGGTCTGTAATTAGTGAGTTCACTGATCTTTCTGATGGCAACTTTAGGGACTGCAGTGAGGGACTGCATGTATGGTCCTAGAGTCCTGCTTTTACTATAGAAATCAAAACCATATGGCCAAGCATGCAGTGGTGCAAACCTGGACCTGCAATCTCTGAGGGGAGAAAATCCACCAGATACATATGTTCTTTGATCCATACCTTATCCTCATCCTTCTTGCCTTTCTTGACTTGTTCTGCATCCAACTTCCAGTATGCAATGCCTCTTCCACATTCTTCTAGCATGTATTCCCTGCTGAACATGTACCCCCTCCCCCTGGCACTCACTCATTCATTCCTTGGCAACATCCTCTGCTTCTAGCATTCATTCCTACCTTAGAATTCACCTGGTCATCAACAGCCCCCCTCCCCCAACTCCTAGCATTACCATACTCCTCACTCCCCCCACCTTTAATATTCACCCCTCCTCACTATATTTATCCTCTCCTTAGCAACCGCCTCACCCTTTAACATTCATGCTCCCATTAGAACACCCCTCCCATCCCTTGCATTTACTTCCTTCTTGCATCCTCTGCCCACACCTAGCATTTAGCCATCTTCCTTGCTCCCCTAGCTTTCAGCCCTTGCTTTCTGATCTGTTAACCCTTCATTACCCCAGAAACAAAATAAGTACCACTCTGAAACAAAATAGGTACAACTTTGATTGTAACCACAGAAAGGCAGTATATCAAATCCCATCCCCTTTCTCTTTAACTCCACAGCAATCACTGTACTTATTCCCCTAAGCATTAAACTCTCTTCACACCCTCTTCCTCCTTCAGCCCCACACAGCATTCAACTCAACTTCAACCTCTCTGTCCCAGTCATTCACTATCTGCTGTCCTTCCCACATCATTCATCCCTTCACTTGCCCTGTGGTCCTTTCTTTCTCCTTTGATACGTAGAGGGGCATAATCGAAGGGGACGCCCAAGTTTTTCTGAGGACGTCTTCTGGCTGTGCTCTTCACTGTCTCCCTTGCGCACTAGATACAGCAAAGCTCAGCTCTGTCGCAAAATCGGCCTCTACTGTAGAGTTGAGAGCTCCGGTGCTACTTTTATAAACTTAGCAGGCTGGCCCCCATCCCATGTCACTGAAGAAATCTGGGCACTCATTAGCCCCAGATGCCAGGGAGTCAGCAGCCACTGCACTGCAGTGGCATCCCCCCCCCCCCTTCCCGAGTCAATCCTATTCCCCCTGCTGCCTTCTTTCCAGCACACTAACTGATCAGGGCCCCATTGGGAGCACTGCAGTAGACTTTTGCCAAGGGAGGTCTTATTAAACCTCTCCCTAGGTTAAACAAAAGAAAAAAAAAGTTTTCTATGTATTGTTGGATTGCTAGTGGTTTCTGAGTGGGGATGGGCTCTGTATTGGCCAGGTAACAAAAGACAAAACAAAACAGAAAAAGGTTATAATTTATATTGGTGGGCTTCTGGTTGGGAGTTGGGCTCTGCAGTGCAAAGGTTTAAAAAAACCTTTATGTTTAATACTGGTGGGATTCTGGGTGGGGAGTGGGATCTGCAGTGACCAGGTTTAAAAAAAACGGTTTATGTTTAATGCTGGTGGGCTTCTGGGTGGAGCTGGGGGTTTGGAAAGGGTAGGGCTGATGCCAGCCAAACTGAGGTGGAAGGGATAGGGCAGGGCTGTTGCTGGGCTACAAAGGATTCTGCTAGCAAGTAGTGTTTGTGTAGGAATCTATAACAGTCCAGCTTGTTCCCGTTTCCCAGTAGTTGGTATATTGGTATATAGGTTGAGAAATAGTTTGACAATAAATCGTATGTCAGATTTAATGTCAATAAATGTATTGGGAAAAAAGTTAGCACATTAACATGAATAGCAAACATAGGTTGGCTACAGATACAAGAGTGCAGCAAAAATCAACCAAAGTATTCTGTGAAAATCAATTGGCCATATGGAATTTACAGTAAAGAATATTGTATGTTTTAATATTATTTGTAAATTCGTTGCTGCCTGCACATATTCTTTGTACCAATAAAATGTATAATACAGTTACGTATATATATATATATATATATATATATATATATATACTAGCCATTGAGCCCGTAAAAACAGGCTAGTATAGGATGGGGGGGGGGGTTTGAAAGGCCCCTTCTCCTCGCCGCTGCAAGGCCCCCCCAGCCGCCGAGCCCGCTGCTGCCCCTCCGAGGTCACCGCTACGGCCCCCCCCCCCCGGAGTCGCCGCCACCCCTCCAGCCGGGCCGGGCCCTCGCTTTGCTATTGAAACAGCGCAGGAACGCAGCACACAGCTCAGATGAGCTGCCGTCCTTCTTCTCTGCCTGTGTCCCGCCCTCGTGGGAAGGAAGGCCGACGGCAGCTCAGCTGAGCTGTGTGCTGCGTTGACGGTGCTTCTATAGCGGAGCGAGGGCCCGGGTGGAGGGTGGGGGGGCCATAGCGGTGACCTCGGTGGGGCAGCGGCGAGCTCGGCGGGGAAGCGGTAGCGACGGCGGTTTCGTCCCTCCCCTTGCGTAGTAGAGACCCTCTCTGTCCTGCCCCCGTCATCACGTATTGACGCGGGGCGGGACAGAGAGGGTCTTTACTGTGCATTTGCGAGTGAGTTCGGTCACTCACCGTTTATATGTTTGATATATATATATATATATATATATTTTTTTTTAAGAGAGAGCCCATTGTTAAACATTTACCAGCACACCACTGCACTAGTTTTGTTGTCTACATGTACTAAGTGCACAGTATTTAATTTTTAACATTTTTTTGGGAGACGGCAGGGAATGGGCAGAGAGTGAGCATGGAAGCAGTAATTGTAAGCTCTTTGAGCATGGACTGTCTTTCTTCTATGTTTGTGCAGCGCTGCGTACGCCTTGTAGCGCTATAGAAATGCTAAATAGTAGTAGTAGTGTATGTTGATTACTGTAGGGTTAAAGCATTAGCTCTTACCGCCTCCTAAATAGGAGGGGGTAAGTGCTCCCATGTTAATTTTTTTAATGGCTGCCTGCTAATGGTAACATTAGCATATGGCCAGATATGAAACTAATAGAAAAAAGGCTTTTTCGCAGCCGTAGTAAAAATGGCCTTAGTGCACGGGAAAGACTAGCATATGGGCATACTACTAAGGCCAATTCTTACTGCTGGTTAGTAAAAGGACCCCAAAGGTAATACCTGAACAAGTTTTATTTTGTTTCTTGAGATAAGGTAAAGAAATAACAAACAGGATTGCGAGAGCCAAACAAGTGAAAATAACGTAAAACAAAATGACGGTATTTCACAATGGTTAGCACAACTGCCAAACTTAAATATTACTTTCAATAGAGAAACAGACTTCAAAGAAATAACACTTCTCCTTGGTTTCTTTGACTAACAATTATTAATATGATTTATAGCCGTCCTGTCTGATAACACCTTCCTTCAACAATTTAAGAGTTTCAATTCAGTCCATTAGAATGTGGAATGTTTCAGCAACAGGAAACACAACAAAAGCATTAAGATCATTATTACTGGTACTATTAAATCTCTCATATCCAACAAGTTACTTGAATGAGCTGGATTCTTTCCAGTAGATTCCTGTAAATTTTGTGTCTTTCAAGTATCCCTTTTCTTACACCAAGATTAAGCAAATACTGGATACTTAACACCCCAGGGAGAAGTGTTTCTTTTTAATGTAGGTAGAAGAGTATTTGTGCACCCTACAGCTTCACCTCACCAAACTAGCTAATAAGTGGCATGTTCTGGCCAAAGTAAATGTAGTTTTGAGTGCATGGAAAGATCTCACCGTTGCTTTTAAGTCTGTCCACAGCTAAAGAGCAGGAGCCCTGGAATGCAAGATGAAGCAGGGTCCCACAATAAAAGTTTCCACTCATTTATGGATGCTTCAGCACCCCTAATATTGAGCAAATGCCTTGCCCCCCCCCCCCCCTTTGTTTCTATGTACTGCCAAAAATAGATATTCAAAGGATTTATGCTTCTAACTGCGGGGTCCTATTACTAAGCTGTGGTAAAAAGTGACCTTACCACGCCCTTACACGGGTCTTTGACACATACTAAGGCCAATTTTACCGCAGCTGAGAAAATGGTTTTTTTCTCCCCTATTTTTTTTTGTATTAATGACCATGCACTAATGTTGCCATTAGCGTGAGACCAGTTTGAAAAATCACTGAGTGAACACTTACTGCCACCCATTTTGTAGACAGTAAGGGCTCAGATGGTGTCCATGCGCTGACCAGTTAGTGTGCAGTAATGTAGCTGTGCTAACTGGATAGCACAGGAATGCCCACTCTCCACCCCAACATGCTATCTCAAAAAATAACATATATCCCCCCGATATTTAAAACTATTTAACTATCCAGGAACGGCTCCTGGCCAGTTAAATAGACTTAAGCTAGCAAAGAGCTAATATTAAGCGCAAGATAGCCGGCTATCTGGGCTGAATATTACAGCTTAGCAGCTAGCCTGATCATCAGCTATGTTGCGTGACATACCAGCTTATTTTCGAAAGAGAAAGACGCCCATATTTCGATCCAAATCGGGAGATGGGCGCCTTTCTCTCATGGGCGCCCAAATCAGTATAATCGAAAGCCGATTTTGGGCGCCTCCAACTGCAGTCTGTCGCGGGAATGGACAAAGTTGATGGGGGTGGGACTGGGGCGTGTTTATCGGCCGAGGAGAGATGGCGCGCTCAGCCGATAATGGAAAAAAGAAGGGCGCCAGAAGCGAGAATTTGGGTCATTTTTGGACCCTTTTTTTCATGAACAAGTCCCCAAAAAGTGCCCCAACTGCCCAGATGACCACCGGAGGGAATCGGGGATGACCTCCCCTGACTCCCCCAGTGGTCACTAACCCCCTCCCACCAAAAAAAAGAACTTTAAAAACTTATTTTTCCGGTCTATATGCCAGCCTCAAATCACAGCTCCATCACAGCAGTATGCAGGTCCCTGAAGCAGTTGTTAGTGGGTGCAGTGGACTTCAGGCAGGTGGACCCAGGCCCATCCCCCCTACCTGTTACACTTGTGCTGCTAAATGGGAGCGATCCAAACTGCCCCCAAACCCCACTGTCCCCATATCTAGGTGCCCCCCTTCAGCCATAAGTGCTATGGTAATGGTGTAGAGTTGTGGGCAGTGGGTTTTCGGTGGGATTTGGGGGGCTCAGAACCCAAGGTAAGGGAGCTATGGACTTTGGAGGTATTTTAATTTTGTTTTTTAATTGTTTCAAGTGCCCCCTAGGGTGCCCGGTTGGTGTCCTGGCATGTGAGGGGGACCAGTGCACTACGAATCCTGGCCCCTCCCACAACCAAATGCCTTGGATTTGTTCGTTTTTGAGCTGGGCGCCTTCGGTTTCCATTATCGCTGAAAACCAATACCGCCCTGCTCAAATCCGCCCAAATGCAATGCATTTGCCAGGCACAAACCGTATTATCGAAACAAAAGATGGATGCCCATCTTTATCGAAAATACGGTCTGGCCCGCCCCTTCGCAGACCCGTCATCGGAGATAAACGCCCATGGAGATGGGCGTTCGCGTTCGATTATGCCTCTCATAGCCAGTTAACGCCAATATTCATTTGCTGATCGGCTAAGTTTAGCGGCCAGATAGACCCGCGTAAATAGCAAGGCTATCTTTGACCACTGTAACTTAGCTGATCAGCTGATGAATATCAGCTTAACTGGCTATGTTTTTAGCGGCCAAAAATATGGAAATTTAATGCTGATCTCCAGTTATTTAAATATATATTTAAACAATTTTTTGTTGGAGGGCTTGTGTCAGGGGACGGAGAGTGGGCATTCCTGCGCTAATCAGTTAGCATGCTACATTACTGCATGCTAACTAGTTAATGCAGGATTACCACATGAGCCCTTACTGCCTACAAAATAAACCTGATGTACCTGTATTATAACCTGTAAGGGCGCCCTCAGGGTTGGCACCGAGGGACATGCCAGCAGACAAGTTCAATAAGTGGGTATAGCATGCATGTCGCACAACAATGCAACTGAGTTTGAGCACATTGCTACAGTGTTCCTGCTGTGGTCTGAAAGCATCAAAATTCCCCATCAATAAGTTGATTGATTGGCTCGGGCCCTGGGACTCACTAGAGGCTTGAGTCTCCACCAGTGCTATATTCTGCCAGCCACACCCACAGAGGGGCATTTTCGAAAGAGAAGGACGCCCATCTTCCGACACAAATCGGGAGATGGGCGTCCTTCTCTCAGGGTTGCCCAAATCAGTATAATCGAAAGCTGATTTTGGGCGCCCTCAACTGCAGTCCGTCGCAGGGACGACCAAGTTCCCGGGGGCGTGTTGGAGGCTTAGTGAAGGCAGGACTGGGGCATACTTAAGAGATGGGCGTCCTCAGCCGATAATGGAAAAAAGAAGGGTGTCCCTGACGAGCATTTGGTCGACTTTACTTGGTCCATTTTTTTTCACGACCAAGCCTCAAAAAGGTGCCTGAACTGACCAGATGACCACCGGAGGGAATCGCCCCTTACTCCCCCAGTGGTCACCAACCTCCTCCCACCCCTGCCAGCCTCAAATGTCATACCCAGCTCCATGACAGCGGTATGCAGTTTTAGTGGGTGCAGTGCACTTCAGGCAGGCGGACCCAGGCCCATCCCCCCCTACCTGTTACACTTGTGCTGGTAAATGTGAGCCCTTAAAACCCACTGTACCCACATGTAGGTGCCCCCCTTCACCCCTTAGGGCTATGGTAGTGGTGTACAGTTGTGGGGAGTGGGTTTTGGGGGGCTCAGCACTGAAGGTAAGGGAGCTATGCACCTGGGAGCAATTTGTGAAGTCCACTGCAGTGCCCCCTAGGGTGCTCAGTTGATGTCCTGGCATGTCAGGGGGACCAGTGCACTACGAATGTTGCCTCCTCCCATGACCAAATGACTTGGATTTGGTCGTTTTTGAGATGGGCGTCCTCGGTTTCCATTATGGCCGAAAACCGGGGACGACCATCTCTAAGGTCGACCTAAATGTTGAGATTTGGGCGTCCCCGACCGTATTATCGAAACGAAAGATAGACGCCCATCTTGTTTTGATAATACGGGTTTCCCCGCTCCTTCGCCGGCACATCCTTAGAGATGGGCGCCCTTAGGGATGGTCGTCCCCGTTCGATTATGTCCCTCATATTCTCAACAGAACAACTACTAGGATGCATCTCACTCTCATGTATATGGGGGACCTCCCTTTCAAGAAACTGAAAATCACATCTAGTTCAGAAGTGGGCATATACACAGTTCCTTCATGTAATAAAAGGCCAAGGACAGTCGTAATGCCGACAATCAGGGCAGCATGGCCTCATTTATCCCGTGCAGGGAATTTTCTACAGCTTCATCAGTTTCCACCTCCAAGCCACATACCTGTCAACTGGCGAGTGATCTATCAGCAATAACACCACAACGGACCTGTTCCACAGGTGAGGAACATCTAGCAGGGGCATGTTTACCAGAGATTTCAATGCAAAATGGTCTAGTTCTCGCTGCAAGTGACCTCAATACTGACAGCCTTTGACTGCCAGGGTCTTCCCTGGGATCCAGGGCCACCTCTAAACACCCCCGCCCAAAACACCTCAAATTGGCAAATCTATTAAGAATGAAATACACAACAGGATCTCAGTGGCTCTGATCATCTTTCACTAGCCCTGATAAATCCAGTTCTCCAACTGAGAACAACTCTCCCACTGTGGTATTTGGATGTTTTGCTTTCCAAATGTTTTTCTGCCATGTTTCAGATGTTATAGCCAGTCCAATGAGAGTAGCAAGCAGGTCCTTGGAGTAGCCTAGAAGTTGGTGCAGTGTACTAAGGAGAGGGGGACCCAGGCCCATATCCCACTCTGTTACACTTGTGGTGGAAAGTGGGAGCCCTCAAAAACTCACCCAAAAGCATATTGTACCTATATATAGGTGACACTTGCAGGCATAAGGACTATTATAGTTGGGTACAGTGGGTTTTTGGTGTGTTTTGGAGGGCTCACCATACAAGATTGGGGGGCAACAATGAGATGTGTATCTGGGACCTTTTATGTGAAATCCACTGCAGCGCCCCCTAGGGTGCCCCACAGCTCTGCTGGGATGTCTGTGTGGCCAGTCTACTAAGAATGTTGCCTCCTCCTACATCCAAATGGCTTGATTTGTGCATTTTTCACTTGGATTTATTTTTCCGATAATAGCCGAAGAAGATAAATACAGTGAGTATAACAACATTTAGCAAATGGTCATTTTTGAAACAAAAAGATAAACATTTTTTTGTTTCAAAAATCGCTATATTCACCACTTGAATTTCAGACGTTTTGAGCAAAATGTCCAAAGTTGGATTTAAACATCATGTCGAAAATGCCCCTCATAGTGTAATAGTTTTTGTGATTGCCTAATATATAATTGATATTTCCTAATTTTGTTTATCACTTGTATGCATATTGCACTATATTTTCCTTACAGGTGAAATAATTTAGATGTTGTATATTAATAATTGCATAAAGAAAATATTTTTTAAAAGACAGATGACTGGAGGAGTTGTCTAATGAAGTGGAGTTCCTATGTCAGCTGCAACCTGGGGCGGATCGCCACTGCACAATCCCCTAGCGCACCACCTCCACCCCCTCCCCCAGCGCATCACCTCCTGGGGATGCTGGGAGCAGTCGCGTGGCTCTCGGCTCCGCCGGTTCCCTGCCCCGGAACAGGAAGTAACATTAGAGGGAGCAGGGAACCGGCAGAACCGACAGCCGCACAGCTGCTCCCTTCACCCCCTTGCAGCGTGCACTCGGGGAGACCGCCCCCACTGGTCTGCACTTGGTACGCCACTGGTCTAATGGTTAGCACTGGGTTCAATTCCCACTGTGGCTCCTTGTGATGCTGGGCAAGTCACTTAGAGGGGTCCTTTTACTAAGCTGCAGTAACGCACATAGCACAGCTACATTGCCATACGCTAACTGATTACAGTGGGGTTAGCACAAGAGCCCTTGCTGCCTACAAAATAGGTGGTGGCAGGGGCGTAGCATGGGCCCCCATAGATTTGGCCCTGTCCCCCTGCCGCCAACCCCTTCGACCCCCTTCCTGCCTCCAACCCTTCCCCCCCTGCTGTCGGGTACTTTTGCTAGTGGGGGTCCTCAACCCCCGCCAGCCGAAGTGCTCTTCTCCGGCGCGGCCGCATTGCTGATCTGCAAGGGCAGGCTTCTGTTTCTGTGAAGAGGACTTCGGCTGGCGGGGGTTGGGGACCTCTGCCAGCAAAGGTACCCAACGGCAGCAGCGGGGGAGGGTTGGCTGCGGTGGGAAGAGGGGGTCAAAAGGGTTGGTGCCGGGAGGGGTCAAAGGTGGTGGCGGCGGTGGCAGTGGGGGGGGGGTCGGCGGCACTGGGGGGGGCTAAAATGTGCCCCCTCACCTCGGGCTCTAGACCCCCCTCCCGCCGAAGTCTGGCTACGCCCCTGGGTGGTGGTAAGTGCTCATGTGCTAATGGTTATGCGCTAATGGGAAAATTTAGAGCATGGCCATTAAGAGAAAAAATGAAAAATGGTGCCATTTCACCCCAGTGCTAAAAATGGCCACAGCGCGCGGGAAAGACACAAACTAGGGATAAAGTAGGCCACTTTTTAGCACTGCTTGGTAAAAGGGCCCCTTAACCCTCCATTGCTCAAGGTACCAAACTTAGTGTGAGCCTACTCAGGACATGTATGCAATATGTAAACCTCTCTGGTTGTACCAGAGAAAGGTAGTATATTAAAAATCTATTAAATATACCTTAACCAGCCATAGCACTAGGTAGAGTATACTGATTTTATACTTTATATTATCAAAATCAAGCCACAGCGCTAAAGGAAAAACAACACAAAGCAGAAAATTGGTGTTTTAATAAATAAGAACATAAGAGTAGCCGGGTCAGACCAATGGTCCATCTTGCCCAGTATCCTGTTTTCCAAACAGTGGCCAAGCCAGGTCACAAGTACCTGGCAGAAACCCAAATCGTGGCAACACTCCATACTACAAATCCCAGGGCAAGCAGTTGCTTCCCATGTCTGTCTCAATAGCAGACTATGGACCTTTCCTGCAGAAATTTGTCCAAACCTTTTTTAAACCTAGATATGCTAACCACTGTTACCACCTCCTCCAGCAAAGAGTTCCAGAGCTTAACTATTTGTTGAGTGAAAAAATATTTCCTCCTATTTCTTTTAACAGTATTTCCACGTAACTTCCTCGAGTGTCCCCTAGTCTTTGTACTTTTGGAATATATATGTAAAAATATAAATAAATGAATAAGTATACAATCTATTTAAAACATATTCTAACCAGATATCAAGTCACTTTTACTCTTTAAGACGATCACATATCATTAAAACATGAACAAACATTTAAAAACAGGGCCAGCATCATATTCTTCATTCTGTGACACAGAATCATTTTTTGCAGACTGAGGGGCCCTTTTACTAAACAGCAGTAGGGCTAACATGTGGGTAGAATGCGCCAAATCAGCACTACCGGTGGGGTAGCACGGGTGCCCTGCGGAAGTTTCAAAGTTGGGCAACCTTCAAAAGCTAATCAAGAAATGTATTAAGTTATGTCCAATAAAAAAGGTATCATTTTCTTTTCCATGTTTTATTTTGTTTTATTTCTATTGATTACCTTTAAAAGTGGACTAACACGGCTACCACACCTCTCTACTCAGGTAGAGAGTAGAAATCAGAATTGATACGGCCAAGTCATGGCATATACAATTCCATTATAATTTTAGAAAGGAATCTGCCAGTGCAGACCCTTTTCTAAAATACATAGAGGAATGTACGTGTAATAGGAGCAGCCATTTTATATAGATACCTGAACTGAGAAAAGACAGCAATTTACACATTCAAGTGCTGACATTTATACCTATAAGTTGGTATTCTATTTTGTTTCAATAGGTATTTGTCTGTAACCAGAGTGCTTACACGCTGAGTTTGCACCTGAGGTAATGAAGGACTAAGTGACTTTCCCATGATCATAAAGAGCTACAGCAGGATTTGAACTAGGCTCCCCTGGTTGTCAGTCATTGTAATAAATAACAGTATGAGTATGGTAAGTTTTTATTATATTATATTAACCTGGGTTTAGCCTTTGTAATTCCAAGCACTGTTAAATATACTGTGCTGTCAAAACTATGCAGGGTGTATTCTTGGCCTCACTACCTAATTGGCTCAACCACACTTTATTGGGCACATACATTCAAGGAGTACAATTGACTATGTTTATTCAAAATATACAGCACATTCACATACCTTTATGTCAAATAATCCTCCAGTTCAGCCCTTCCTATTATGTGCATTCCATGCCCTAAACTATGTCAGTGGAAGTTAAGTCTTTCTCATTTGCAGGACAGTTAATAAACCGTACTTACAAAGTCAACCTGGATTACTTCCCTAATCTTAGCCAGGGTCACTGCCCAGAGGGCTGACATACACCTGATCAAAATCACTCACTTCACGTTTATTAAATATATGTACACAAAATATCACACAATATATTCACAGGCCCCTGCTGTGGAATATCTTGAGCAAATACATTCAAATGGACTGGGTATAACTGCATTTGATCAGGTGTCTTTGAGCCAACTGGGCAGTGACCCTGCAGGGCCAGTCTTAGACAGGAGCAACCAGTGCAGCTGCACAGGGCCTTGCACTCCCAAGGGCCCCATGCTGCTGACCCTGACATGATGGCACATGCAGCCCCTCTCCCTTCTTGCCTGATGCAGCGCCTCGCTCCCTCAGGCAGCAGCGATCCCCAGTTGTTGCATCCTGTGCTGGCTCCTCAGTTTTAAATGATGGCCGTGAGACTATTGTGAGAGGTCGCAGCCACAATTTTGATTCTCTTGAGCCGGCACAGGCAGCAGCGACTGGGGATCGCTGCTGTCCGAGGGAGAGAGGTGCTGCAAGATGGGAAGGGAGAGGGAAAAGGCTGCACTCAGATAGATGGGGAGAAAGGTTGCAGTTGGATAGGAGGACAGGGAAGGGAGGGGGGGAAGGCTGAATATGAAGGGAAGGGAGGGAGAATTGCTGCACTTGGATAGGAGGGCAGGGAAGGAGGAGAAAGCTGCACATGAATAGAAGGGAGAGGGGAGAAATGTACATGGATGGAAGGGAGAAGGGGAAATACACATGAATGGAAGGGAAAGGGGGAAATACACATGAATGGAAGGGAGAGGGGGAAAGGTTGCACATGAATGGAATGCTGCACTGCACAGGAGGGCAGGTTGAGGGAAAAGCACATGGATGGAATGGAAAGGAAGGGATGAAAGGCTGCACAAGAAGGAAAGAGGAGAGACATTCTGTACATGAAAGGAAGAGAGACAGGCTGTACATGAAGGAAAGAGAAGAGGGAAAGCTAGATAGGTTTGAGAAGGAGGCAGAAAAATTGAAGATAGATGAATGTGAAAGATCAGTAACAAAAAAAGGCAGGAAGTGAAGAAGAAAGGAGGTGAAGAAAGATTTAACAAAAGAAATGGAAAGGAAGCCCTGGAAACAGTTAACAGCACAGACAGAGGAAAGCAGAACCAGAGACTTGGAGAAAGGTGATTAGAATAATAAAATCACCAGACTACAAAGGTAGAAAAAATGATTTTATCTTCAGTTTAGTGATTGAATTATGTCAGTGCTGAGAGTATACATCTGTCAGCTTTATTTTGAACTGTACAGGAGGATATGCATTTCTTTCTATTTCTCTGGTGTTGCACAACATGCAGAGTCCAGTGTATCTGCTTTCAATTTATGTCTGCATGTTTTTTGTGGTTCCCTATTTTGTATCAGGTGAGAGTCATATTCTGCATCTGCAACTGAGGTGAAGGATTCTGCTGGAATGTGGTATGTGTAAGATTATGTAACAGTTCATCTTGTATCAGTTTCCCAATATCAGGTTGTTTTGGTAGACCTTGTGAAACACACCTCTCACTGCTGGGAGTATACACCAGGGAACAAATCTCCTTATTAGAATCCGAGAGCTACTATGATTCCATTTATTATGTTAATATATAACTATGTTTTTCAGAGCAAGAAAGATCACTTTATAAGTATAGTTTTGTTGTTTCAGTTGTTTTAAAATGTTTTATGGAAAGGAAGCTCTTAAATTAAAAAAAAACTATTTTTTAATTCTTGTAATTTGGGGTGGGACTAGACAGAGGCAGGGCTAGGTGGGGTGGGTTGGACAAGGGGCGAGTCTAGGCAAGGGGCCCCACAGAACTAGTCTGCACAGGGCCCCGCAATTGCTAAGACAGGCCCTGGATACTGTGTAAAACTAGGGAACTAGTATGCATTAAACATAGTTAATCACAGTCCTAGTGGTTAGAAAGGCTTAATTCTTTAAGACATAGCTTAAGACACATGGAAAGGCTTTTTCAAAAGAACGTCCAAGTCAGAATTTGGACATAGCTTAAGACACATGGAAAGGCTTTTTCAAAAGAACGTCCAAGTCAGAATTTGGACATCCTGCTCATCATGTCCAACCACCGCCCCCCCCCCCCCCCCCCCCCCCCCCCCCCCGTCTATCTCACAGCAATTTTTCAACAGGAAAAACATATAAATTTCAAATATCAAAACAATTCTTATAAACCGCCCATTCCCCTGGAATGGGTCCAATTCAGTGTATAAAATCACAAAAGAAATAAAAGAACTTTACCATAATTAAATCTTATTGTGAACTGTACAAATAAGCTTTAACCTTTTTATGAAAAGCTAGGTAGTTTTGTTCAGCTCTAATATAAACAGGAAAGGAATGCCACAGGAAAACCCCCATGTCCTGTTTGAAAATACTACTACTATTACTTATCATTTCTAAAGCGCTACTAGACGCACTTGAACATGAAGAGACAGTCCCTGCTCGACAGAGTTTACAATCTAATTAGGACAGACAGACAGAACAAACAAGAGATAAGGGAATATTAAGTGAGGGTGATAAAATAGGGGTTCTGAACAAGTGAACAAGGGTTAGGAGTTAAAAGCAGCATCAAAAAGGTGGGCTTTTAGCTTAGATTTGAAGACGGCCGGAGATGGGAGCTTGACGTACCGGCTCAGAAAATACGTAAGAAGGACGTCCTTATCCTGGAGACATCCATCCTGAACAACCATTTTATAAACTGAAACATTTAAATTATAAAGGTGGGAAAACAAGGCACAGAGATATCTGTCTGGCAACATTCTTATTAAAATGGCTACAGAGAGGGCCTTGCAGAACAGAAGAGTAGCCTAGTGGTTAGTGCAGTGGATTATAAGCCAAGGGATACAGGTTCATATCCCACTGTAACTCTTTTTGATTTTTGTAAATGTGACACAAAGAATTCATTTGCTTTTTTGGTCCAATTGATGATTTTGCCCCATCTTCTTTATTGTAATGTTTTATATTTGGGACTTGGTGCCAAACATTTAAAGAAACTTCAGCTTATACCAAAAAAATACTGTTAGAATCGTATTTAGATTGAATAGGTTTAGCTGTTTCTAATTACACGAAGACATTGCACTGGCTCCCGGTTGCAGAGTGTATCTTATTTAAAGGGTTCTATATATTATATCGAATAATCTATGCTACAACATCTCGTTTATTGATTATTATGATTTCTGCATCTCTCTCTTTGGTTCTTCATCTAGATTATTTAGGCAGCTAACTCTTTGTCCTTCATTTCATACTAGAATATGATTTGTCAGAATATTTAATACTTTGTTCACAGTTGTGATAATTCCTCTTTGGAATTCTCTTCCTTTAGTTATTAGGACAGAAGTGAATTATATGAAATTCCGGAAGTTATGGAAAACATATTTTTTTTTTGTAGATGTTATTAGCTTTGTCTTTTTATTGTTTTGTACTAGGAGTACTCTTTTATTGTACATCGTTTTGAAGCCTTTTTTTTTTAAGGTGAAACAGCGATTAACAAGAGTAACATTAACAGAAAAATACCTACCGTACCTTAATGTACACCACTTCAATAACCTTCAGGCTTGTAGGTGTCTTATATATTTAGGTACGTTAAGTATTTTTCTGTTCCTGGCGGGAACCAGAAAAGAAAAAATTAATAGTTATAATGGGACTTGAACCTATATCCCTTGTTTTACAGTCCACTGTATTAACCACTAGGCTACCTCCAACCTGCTTGCTGCATTCTTCAGAATGGCCATAATACCTGCAGCTGACATAGAACCTGGTTTTCCTTTCCACTTTCTGAGGAGATGGAGGGGGACTGCAACTACTGGGGGATTAAGTGGAGGTCATGCCTTAATCCCTCCCTCCAATCAGCATGTTTTGGGGATTTGGACATGACTGAAACAGGTCTAGAAAAAAACGCCCTTCTTTGTAGACATGGGCGTTTCTTCCTGTTTCAAAATCACTGTTGGATGACCTACTTTTGTGCTCTCTCTAGTCCCACTCAAAACATGTCCACAACACAACCCCTTGCTATTTGGACGAAATGCGATGTGAAACATCCAAATTCTGACGTTCCAAAATTGGGATTTGGACGTTTTTAGCAGGTGAGCATTTTTGTAGGCATTTTGAGGCATCGATCTGCTTTGAAAGTCAACACCAATGTAAACACAATAGTAGAAAAGGATTGAGCTATAGGATTGTTTGAAATACAGGTGTGTGAATGTGCTCTGGAGTATTTTGACCTAAGATGATTCTTTGTACTTTTTTGAACATGTAGAAGCTGAATAGTGATATTGAAGACTCCCTACAGAAGCTCCTACAATATAGACTAGGAGAGCCACTGCAGCTCCTTGTGACTCTGGGCAAGTCACTTAACTCTCTATTGCCCTTGGTACAAAATAAGTACCTGAACATATGTAAACCGCTTTGAATGTAGTTGCAAAAAAAACCTCAGAAAGGCAGTATATCATGTCCCATTTCCCCTTTCCCCCTTACCATATCTGCCAGCGAAATATACAGGAACATCCCACCAGCTAGGGCAAAGATTATGTTTGGTTCAAAGCTGTTGCCCACGAGTATTCCAATCACCAACCCAATGTAACAGGAACATGCTGATAGAAAGTTGAACAACAGAGCCTGTGGAATACTCATTCCTGCATTTATCAAAATTGCAAAATCACCTAAAAAAAAACAAAATATATTTAATTTATTTCAACTTTTTTTGTGGCTTAAGTCATAACTATGCAACCGGTGAGTTAGGGAAAACTTAACATGTGCTCAAGGCATGCACAAAAATAGTGTACAATATAGAAAGGTCTATCATACAATAGCAACATCTACTGGTGGGTCTAGGGTAGCATGATCCTTGGTTTCTTATTGAAGACTATTGTTGTAATGACTGAATTATACTGAAAGGAAGATGGAACACGCAAGAAAAAAAAAACATCAGCCTTGATTGGCATATCAGCTCTCTGGAGCCTCTTCCACAGCCTCTGAATTGACAGGCAGCTCCAGTATTCATCAAGGTAAATCAAGGCAAAGGAACTATATATTTGATGTTAATACAAATGTTGTAGGGTATTTTAATTCAGGGTACCTGCATGATAGGTTTGTAATCAAAATTGCTAATGCCATTCAAAAGCCAAGGAGTGGAACACAATCAGAGCTGCCACATTAGCCAGCTCTAGGAGAGAGATCAGTGGCGTAGCTCTATGTGGAGCCATGGGGGCATGGGCCCCCAAAATTTCCTCTGGGCCCCTGGTTTTGCTGGCGGGGTGTCCACAACCCCAGCCAGCTGAAGCCTTGTCAAGCGCCGGTCTCCTGCGGCACCATGTTGCCTGCCCTGCTCTGTCTTCCCCTCACGTCCAGCATGCTTTTAGTGAAACTGAGCCGGAGGCTGGCACTGGACAAGGCTTCTGCTAGCGGTGGTTGGGGACCCCCGCCAGCCAAGGTATTTGCTGCAGCAGTGGGCGAGCGGCAGGGCAGCGAGGTGGCAGACCAAAATGTGCCCCCCCACCTCGGGCTCTGGCCCCCTCCCACTGTGAGGTCTGGCTACACCCCTGAGAGAGGTTATTGACCACTCTTGTTTTTAACTTATATCCCAAAGCAGTGAGGTATTTTTAGTGTGTGTTTCCATCCTTTGAAATCAGTGCTGCAGGTACTATAATGCATCAGCATGGGGTTGTTAGAAATCTAGGAATGGATTAAAATCTCCTTCCTGGAACTGGATAACTTGGCAGCTCTGCCCAATGCATATCTCTGCCTACAAGAGCTTACTAAATAATAGCCATGGTGACCTTTCATATACCATCACTCATGAGTATTTACTCTATCAATGTGGGCTGCCATTAAGATGGGTTATTTTACCACTATTTCATGCTATTTTAGCATAGGTTCCATTTTATGGAATGAGACCTAGCTACTAATAGCCAGGGTTAACAGTGAAATAACATATGTTAATGGTAGCCCACATTGATAACGCCCTCCCTTATTAATATCGTCCTCCTTTAGCTGAATTGTCATTGTTTAAAAAAACAATAATTTTAAGTCTTTTCAAGAATAGATGAACTTGTTTATACAAACGAACAGAGGACTGTATGTGGCAGGAGGTCTCTAAGCATTGATGAAATCCATTAGGAAAGGATATGCACATCTAGGTGGAGATTCAAGAAAGAGCGCATTCAAGAAAGAGCACCAAACTTTAGATGCAAGGGTGATGCAAGCTAAGCATGGCAGTTCTACATAGGACTGCTGTTATAGAATACTAGCAGTTTCACGCCTAACTTTAGACGCAAGCACTTATGCCATGTCAAAACCTGGTTTACATGCTCACACGTAACTGTTGGCAGTAAGGCACGCAACTCCTAATATTCTATAACCTGTGTGCCTAACTTCTAAGCACGCCCCCTAGAAGTTATGCATGATACAATTTACTTCTAGAATAAGGGCAGTGAGTAAGGGCAGTTACGCACACAACTGCTAATTGGTGCCCATTAACACAGATTAAAGCCAATTAACTCATTAACAGCTAATTATTAAATTAAATTGTGTACTTATTCTACAAATTGAGTGCATAAATTAGCATACCAAGGACTAGATTCTATATATGGCGCCTGAAAAATCAACACCAAAAATATTTCTGCCTAGGCGTTGTAGGCACAATACAAAAAGAGTGTATCTGTATTGCGCCTACAGCGTATTCTGCAAACTGTGCCTAGATTTAGGCGTGGTTTATAGAATACTCCAAGCAGCCATGCCTGTGCCTAACTCTAGGCACAGCCATTTATGCTAAGTAAAACTTGGTGTAAATACCGGCACCTAAGTTAGGCGTGGAATAGGTGTACTCTATAACCATGTGTGTAGATTTTCAGAACACCCGCAGTTTGCCCATTCCACACCCATGGCTATACCCCCTTCTTTAAAGTGCACAGTAGAATTTAAGCACACCACTTTACAGAATATGTCTAGCAAGTTGTTCACATAAATTCTAATTAATGCCAATTAGTATCAATAATTGCTTTTTAAATTGCAATTAACAGTGCTGATTGACTTGTTAATTAAATTGTACGCACAAATCCAGAATATGATCAGATTTGTGCACACAATTTCGGTCATGCTATATAGAATCTATATATTTAGAGATTCTATATATGGCACTTGATGGCACCGAAAATATTTCTGCCTAGGTGTATTCTGTACATGTTGCCTAGATTTAGGCCTGGTTTAGAGATTACGCTTAGTCAGTTTATAGAATATGAATAGTGGCCATGCCTGCGCCTAACTCTAGATGCGGCCATTTATGCCAACTAAAACTTGGTGTAAGTACCAGCACCTAAGTTAAGCGCAGAGTAGGTGTATTCTATAACCATGCGCATAGATTTTCACACCCCCTTTTTGGCAGCACACATTAGAATTTACGTGCACCACTTTACAGAATACACCTAGCAAGTTGTACATGTAAATTCTAATTAATGCCAATTAGTATCATTAATTGCTTGTTAAGTGGAAATCATCGGAGCTAATAGACTTATTAAGTAATTAAATTGCGCAAGCAAATCCAGAAAATGACCGGATTTGCACATGTAATTTCGGTTGCACTATCTAGAACCAAGGGATAAGCCTAAATTTGGGCATGCAGGTTTATAGAATTATGGGTCTAGACAACTAAAATGTGTATGAGCAGTGGTCAAGGTAAAGCACAATAGAACTAGTGGACTAAACACAATGAAGATAATTTTGTCCAAACCCAGAACACTGCTTGTATCCTAAATTTGCCACTTAAAATACCAGCTGAATCTAATGTGTTTCTTGGAGAAATAATCATGTTTTTCCAGCTACATCTCATCAACTGATGCAAGGACCTTACCGAGTTCATGAGGAAACTCTTCACAAAGGATTGCAATGGATGTACTGAGTCCCTGCATAAGGGACAGAGTGAAGGAAGCCCCAATAGCCAGCCCATCAATGAAATTATGCACAGCATCGCTCAGGGTGATCATCCAGGCCAGGGTTCCAATTTCAGAGAGTGGCCTCCACTTGAAATATTTACAGCAGCAGGATTGTCCATGTTCAGTCTAAAAGAAAATTCATATTGATCTTTTTGCATATTTAACAGTTCTACCATCCACTGCATCCCATTTCAATAATCTTATTTTTGCCTATTTTGGTTTTGTTGACTCAGGACCTGTCACAGCCATTGTGGTACCCACTAAGAAGAGTACTACACCACAGAGTTCCAAAATACATCATGAAAAATAAAATATTATTGTTGAGAAATGTGGTAAATTAAAACGGAGGAGTACAGTAGTAGTTAGATCAGTTGGTTAAGACCCAGGAAAGCCAGGATTCAAATACCACTGACAGGAAAGTCACTTAACTCTCCCTTGCCTCATGTACAAGACTTCTGGGGACAGGAAAATACCTAACACACTTGTATGTAACTCTCCTTGTACTATTACTAAAAGGTGTAAACTAAGGAGCTCTTTTACAAAGCCATGGGAGGGCTAATGCGAGGGTAGCGTGCACCAAATCGGCACTACCGCCGGGGTAGCGTGTGTGCCCAGCGGCAATTCCGAGTTTGGCATATGCCGAATCCTGTGGTAGAAAATATTTTTCAAATTTCTACTGAAGGGAGCATTCCCAATGGTAATTAGCAGCGTGGCCATGTTGGCGTGCACTTCATGATTACCGCACGGGTAGCACATGAGCCCTTACCGCAAAGTCAATGGCTGGTTGTAAGGGCTCAGGCCATAAATAAGCACACGCTAGTTTTAATTTTTGTGCACGCCCATTTCCCGGCCCATTAAAAAAATGGCCTTTTTCCCAGCTGCAGTAAAAAATGCCCAGCTTGTGCCCAAAAGATGTGCCCACACTACCAAAGGTCACTTTTTATCGCGGCTTTGTAAAAGGACCCCTAAATCTTTTTTTAAAAAGTTGATGGCACTATAGTTGCACACACTGTAGAACATCTCTCTCTCTTCAAAATGTTGGCCTTTAAAACGAAAAGGCAGAGAGTAGCACAGGACACACCAAGAAGTGTAATTTTTGCAATAAAAATACTTGCCCTCTCCTATGTCCTTGCACAAACCTCTGGTTTCACTGCCAGTAGGCTGACCAGGGAGGGGAAAAAGGGACATATTTTTTATCCTTTTGAAAGTAGAGAGACCAGGCAGGGAAGGAGAAGTGAAAAGGATCCACAACAGTAATTTTTATTTTTCTCTGAAGTAGAAACCGAAGAAAGGAGTGGCACAGACTCACAGGGATTTTTTTTATTTTTTCAAACTGTTTGGAGATCAAGGCAACAGTTTCTGCAGATACATTTATCCGGGTAGAGCTACCTGAATGAACTTTGGCCTGTATCATTTTGGCCAGATGTCTATTTGTCTGGCCAAAATTTACATGGTCTATAAAGGGATAGGGAAGGGAGATTTTTAAAATCAGGTATTTATACGATTAATTCCTCAAAATCAGAAAAATGGCTTTGAATTCTGGCCCCCATATCTATTAAACTCTTTTCAAATTCATCCATTTCCTGGCACCGTGTATCAGCATGCAGTCCAGTGCCAGGGCTCCAAAGTCATCTGTGTCTGAATCTATACAGGTTACTCTGATTTTAATCCTGTTTATTTTAAAGCACATGAAGAGATTTAAGCAAAGAGCAGTCAGACCTCGAAGTGTGTTGTCAGTTCAGTGTTGATCCGTGTGTGCCTTGTAAAATGTTCAAATCTACACATCATCTCAAGTGTGTACAAGACAGTAATCCTGGTAATGACACCATTGAACTGGATGGATTCAGAAAGGTCATCAGTATCATGATGTTACTATATGTGGGCGAGGTAATGAGAAGGAAGGAATACTTCTAGTTATGGGCAGGCTATGAATGTTCAATGTATGAAACTGTACAATTCAGAGGAAGATTTCTCTGTGGACTCTGTAGCATAGATGGGCATTAACATTTATTTAATTTTCATTTTGTTTTGTGCCAAGTATTTTGTTTTATGTATTGTGACAGTATAAGAATTTTTGTTCTCGCTTACTCATGTCTAGCAGGGTATTGTTGTTTTAATACATGGAACGTGTATAAAACATGGGACAATTTATAATTAAAGATGAGAGCTCTTCTTATGTTATGTTATGCCAGTTCTTGTATTTCGCCTATACCTATTCAGTTCAAGGATGGATTACAGTAATCAAGAGCTGAACCAGCCTATCCAGGAGCTACAAACAGTTAAAACAAATTAGTAACATAATACTAAGTAGTGGATAAACCTGCCTTGCAGAATAAAAGAGCTTTTAAATGTTTTCTAAATTGAAGATAATAAATAAGTACAAGACCTCAAAAACAACGGAAGCTGGTTCCATAAGTTAGCTAACTGGTATTGAATAGACCATATGAGATGTTTAATTGATTTTAAATTCTTATACATTGGAAATCTTAGTTGAAAAAGATCACGAGTATTGTATCTAGTAGAGGACCCTTGTAACAACGATACTAAATTCAACATATAGTCGGGAATTTCCCCAGTAAGAATTTTGAAGGTAGTAATAACTAATTTAAATTGAATTCTCTCAGTAACAGGTAGCCAATGAAGTTTGGAGTAACAAGACTGAAGTGACTCAAATAGAGATAATTCAAACATCAATCTAACAGAAGAATTCTGAACCAACTGTAAGCAGTGAATAAGTGATTTAGAACAGATTTCTAATTTAACATTGCAATAATCTAGTCTGGGAAGAATTAAGGACTGAACCAAAATCCTGAAAACCTCTAAACTGAAATATTTTCTAAAAGTCTTCAACTTTCTCAGTTTTACAAAAGAGTAATGATAGACTGAGTATGACACAATATAGACAATAAATGCTCCACCTCCACCCCTGGAATGATTGAATGAAGAGCACGGGAAAACTAGGTACCATCTAGGGATATAGACTCAACGTATCTTAGATCTGATTTAGAACCCAGCCATAAAAACTTACTTTTTGTTTGACTTCTAAGAAAATATATAGAGACCCATAGAAAAGAAACAGGAATAAAATCAAAAGAAGAAAAAAGTGTGTAAAAAAATAGGCTAGCTGTCATTTTCAGTGATATCGCAACTTTAGGGTTTTTTTTAAATTTGTATTTAGTACTTATCACAACACAGAACTGCCACCACAATATCTCAATATTGTATATCTAGGATCAAAACCTGACTTACAACCATAAAAGTTGCAAATATTCATTTATTTTTGTAGCTAAAGCTTTTTTGGTAAAATAAAGTTATCTGGGTTGAAAACATGAATATGAAAACTCCAACCTCAAGTCATTTCATGTTCCCCCCAAATAGAGAGTTGAAGAAGTGGCAATTACCAGGTTGTGTGTTCCTAGCCTGTAATAAAACTGGCAACATTTCTTTGAGGGCCCACTCAGAATATCTCACATTTCACTGATATATGTAAGCCATGGAAGATAGAACTCTGGTGAATATAATCTCAGGATGCAAAAGGGAGGACAGAATTGTCACCTCTATAATTTTTTATTACATTTGTACCCTGTGCTTTGGCGGGCAATGGAGGGTTAAGTGACTTGCCCAGAGTCACAAGGAGCTGCCTGTGCTGGGAATTGAACTCAGTTTCTCAAAACCAAAGTCCACCACCCTAACCACTAGGCCACTCCTCCACTCAATAATGAGGCTCAATGTGGCTTACATAGTACCGTAAGGTGTTAGCCACCGCCGGTGATGAAACAAATACAGAGTGATGTTGTTACAGTCACATTAGAGAATCAAGAGAAGAAGAGTAATGTGGAGGGGCATAATCGAACGTCACCGGCAAAATAGGTCGCCGGCGATCTATTGTGGCGGCGGCGCAACAGCTGGCCAGAACCGTATTTTCAAAAAAGATGGCCGGCCATCTTTTTTTTCGACAATACGGTTTAGCTTAAGATAATTAAATGTTGTTTAATAGTAATATATAAGTACTAGTAAAAAAGGTCCGTTTCCGAAACCAATGAAACGGGCGCTAGCATGTGGTTTTTTGTGTGTGTGTATGTGTCACAGAGTTATTTTGTGTGTGTGTGTGTGTATGTATGTGTGAGTGTGTGAGGGTGCGGTGTGTGTGCAGGTTGTTGATGTGTGTCTTTTTTTGTTTTGTTTTGTTTTTTGCTTGGGGTTTGGGGGATGTGCTGTGCTGTGCTGTGCTGGCAAAGTGGGTTGGATTGGTGTGTGGCTTTGAGGGTGTGTTTCTGTTGTATTGTGTGTGTGTGGTTTTGTCTGTCAAGGAGGTTTGTGGAGGGGGGTCTTTCTGTTGGTGAAATGTAAATGTGGTTGTAGGGGGGTCAGCCTTTGTTGAGTGTTGTTTTTTTTTGTGTTGTGCTGAGGCAGCAGTGTTGTTTTAGATGGGCGGAAGGTAGAGGAGCACGTTCTTCGTCTGTCGGTATTTTTTGGCCGTTTCAGGGCTGCTGTGGGGGAATGCTGGAAGAGAAATGTGCTGTTGGAAGCAGCGCCATCTTTTTCCATTGGGCTGGGGTTCTGGGCATCCTGGAGGTGGGTGACGGCTTGCCTGAGGACGGGGATGGTTGTTTTAAGTTGGCGGAAGGGAGAAGAGCACAGTCTTGGGCCGTCGGGGGTGATCCGGTATGTTTGGTCCATTTCAGGCCGGCTGCAGGGGAATGCTGGAACATTTATGTGCTGCAGGAATCAGCGCCGTCTTTTTCCGGGTGCTCGGGGAATCCCCGAGATGGGAGACAGCTTGCCTGAGGCTGGAGATGGTTGGGCACGTCCTTGGCTGCTTCGGCAAAAGGGGAAGAGGAAGGGGGTGGGGAGTTACCTGCAGCCGCCTGAGAAACCATGTATTCTTTGTTTGTTTTGTATTATTAGTTTGCATTTCTGTTGAAGAAAGAGTGGATGCCTTTCGAATGATGGAGGTGGTGCGTCGGTGTGCGGTTGTTTCGTTAGTTTGGCAGCCAGTCTCCAGCGATTCCTAGGCAGGGAAGGAGTACTCCTCCCCCTTCCTTGGTTGCTGTTTGCTGCTGGCTGGGTCGCGGGTAATCCTTCCAGCTGGGCCACAGCTTGTCCAGTTCGCCCACGTCCCAGATGGTGACGGGCACGTTGTTTTCCGGCTCCTCTGATTCCATGTCAAGCGATCCCAAATATAGTCTGTGCTATAGGCCCTCTGGCACTCTTCAGTACTGGCATTAGGCATTTAAAAATTTCTCCCCCCCCTCCCCCGGTCTATTTTTGCACATACCCACAGCAGGAATATTCTTCTCTCGTTCCAGCGGTGGTTCTGTGCTCTCCGTGCTGCACAGATAATGAGCCATTCTGCTGGGGAATGCTCCTCCCTTATTGTCACGTAGTTTCCTCTGATTGGTCCGTCTTACGTTGCCTAGTGTTGCCTGGGAACGGTGTTGTGATGGTCCTTTGTGTTTCAGAATGTTGAGGGTGTTTTTTCTGATTGGTCCGTCATGCGAGGGCGGGGCAGAGAGACATGGTCAGTGTTGTGGCTTCACCCCCATGAATCCATGAACCCTTCAGTGAGTGACTGAGTGACTTCAGAACGTTGTCTTCAGAACGTTGAGGGTGAGTTTTATTATAGTAGATGATGACTAAATAAATACGTAAAATTATTCGCTGAAATTCAAAGCTGTCGCTGAGAGACCGGCAAAAAACTCTAGGGGGTTACTTTTTGTTTGCCTCACCCTGTATAGTTCCTGTACCTAGAGATTCACAGCATCTATACAGAATGAAACCATAACATAAAGCACTTTCTACATTTTACACTCAAAGTAACATTTCAGCTTGCTCAGCAGTTTTTGGTCATATAATTTTACTGTGGGCTAAATATTTATTTTAGCAAATGTGAAAAGGCTGCCAAGGTTATAGTTACAGCTGTAAATGTGATTTTAATGTACGTGACTAATTAAATCTTTTTACACTTGTCTTGTCAGATGATGTGTTCAGACTTAAAAACCATATCTGTAATCATCATAAAGGAAAATCGGCAACAGTTAGCACTTTGAAATCTTGGAATAATTAAGATTACCAGGGAAGTGTACGTGTTTGCCTCCTTTGAACCTTGGACATGCCTTTGCTAACCAGTTTTATTCTCCTCTGCCCTGTGCACAGAGATCACAAAACATAAAGCACAGCAGGCATTGCACAGGAAAACCATAGCATATAATGTGCAGACCATCTCTACAAGAGAAACCGTTAACAGCTTTAGTGCACTCTGTCAGGGGGCTGCAGATGACAGAAACGCAACTCGCAATGTTCTAAGGAGAATGGCAAGAGTAAAGTGTGGTTTATGAAAAGGGAAAGCATGGCCAGCCACAGGAAGCAGTTTGGGAATGATGTTAGAATTATTATGGCAAAGGCTGGTGTGGGTAACTGTTTTATTGAATTATGTATGCAATCTGGGTTATCAACTTTAGCAGAGGAATGTGAATGAGAGGGGAGAGCTGTTTATTTAGAGGAAATGAGTGTGTGTCTAGACCCTTGAGAATCCTCAATCAGCTCTGGGCAGAGTGACTACAATATACACATTAACCTGTTTCTTGAACCAGGAATGAGCAAATAATCTCAGCAGTGTAGACATGCTTAAAATCAGGGTCGGTGCGAGGGTTTCTTGTGCCCCCCCCCCCCTGCAAATCTATAAATTGGTGCCCTCAGAAGATCACAGACAATAACATGGAAAAAAAGTTTGTCCCCGTCCCGTCCCCGTGAGCTCTATCTCCATCAGCTCTGACCCCATCTGCACAAACCTCAAACAGTTATATAGTACAACACCAGAGATATAGAAACACATGCATTTATTCCTGTATTGTGAAAAGTATAAAGATGGCACATGCCAGGGATGGTGTTAGGGGAGTGCAACTAGGGTAACTGCCCTTGGCCCCTGACCAGGGAGAGCCTCAAGCCTGCTGGAAGCTGAAGTGCAGCCTGGTAGTGGGCTTTGGGTTTCCTTCCCAAATTTCTGCCCTGGGTCCCAGCCATGGCTCACACTAACTCTGGCAAGATGTACATTTCAAATCTGACATACTCTAATCATAAAACAGAAAAAAAAATATTTTTCTACCTTTTGTTTTCTGGTCATTTTATTTTTTAAATCATGTTGGTCTCAGGCTCTGGTTTCTGCTTCCCTCTGTTTTCCCTTAACTCACTCACCAGGTTCTCCTGTCCATTTGACATCTCTTCTCTCTCCATGTCCATCCATCTTACATTTTTGTATCCCTATCGTCCCCCATGTTCAGCACCTCCCTTCTATGTCCCTATAATTCCCTGTCTAATATCTCCCCTGTTTTCAAATCCCCCACATCCATAATCACCTATCTCCCTATCCTCTTCCCCTGTGTCAAAGAAAATCTCCCTTCTGTGTCTATATTGCCCCTCTGTGTCCATATACTATACCCACGCAACTCCTCTTTGTGTCACTGCCCCTGGTGCCCCTCCCCCCATGCACATCAATTCTCCTCTGTTTCTGTTACCTCCCTGTGTCCAGCTTCTCTCTTCCTCACCTGCCTTCCCTCTTTCCCTTTCTCCTTTCCACTGTGGGTTCAGTATTTGATTCCCTCTTCCTTCATCCCCTTGGTCAAGCATTTCTTTCCCTTTCCTCTAGCCCCCCTCTCCTCCCATGGGTCGAGCCAGCACCTCTCTCCTTTCCCTCCAGCTGCCCCTCCTCCTGTTTCCCACCATGGGTTCAGCCAGCACCCCTCTCCTTCTCCCTCCCATGGGTCCAGCCAGCACCTCTTTCCTTTCCCTCCAGCCCTCCTCCTCTTCCTCCTCCCTTTCCCATGGGTCCAGCCAGCATCTCTCTCCTCCCCCTCCCATGGGTCCAGCCATCACTTTTTTCCTTTCCCTCCTTCTCCTCCCTTGGTGTCAGACTTGTGAGTTCTTGTACCAAGTAGAGCGCTGCTGAGCCCAGTACTCGGATCAGGTTCTGCTTGGCGGCTGGACAACCCCGGGTTTCACCTGCGCTGACCGCCATTCCCCAGAGGTTGAGCCCCTAGGTGCGGGCGGCCTGCAGAACTTACGAGACGGAGCTGGAAGCGGGGTGGTGAACGTGTCGGCCAGGCAAGTAGCAGGTCAAGAGAGTAATCCAGGTACAGGCAAAGTCAGTAGGCAGGCAGCAGGCAAGAGAGTAATCCAGATACAGGCAAAGTCAGCAAGAGGGACAAAGTAGAGAAGCAAACTACTGAGCAAGTAACACCTACCAAAGTAGAAGCCGAAGCATAAAGTCCAGGAAGAGCTAAGCTGATAAAGTGCTGGCGTCTGACATCAGCAGGGACCGGCAGGGAGAAGGAGCACAGCCATGGGACAAGAGCAGGGGAAGGAGGGACCGGAAGACCAATAGGAGAGAAGCAAGGGAAGCCAGGCAGAGAGAGAGAGAGCAAACCAATCAAGGAGCCTGGAAGCCAGAGAAGAACTACACACACATGGCTCAGGGCTGTGCCAGTCAAGTGTGCATGTCAACTGGACCCCGTGCAGCCCAAGGACGCCGCTTGCGTTGAGGCAGGGGACATGACACTTGGATCCAGCCAGCACATCTCTACTTTCCCTCCACTCCAGCACCAGTGCTAACTTTACCCCCTCCTCCCATGGGCCCAGTCCAACCCCTCCCCCCACCTCTCCTTTCCCTTCCATGGGTCCAGTCAGCACTTTTCTCCCCTCCTTTCCTCCACCCTATGGGTCTCAAGTACAGGTTCCTGCAGCCATCAGTGTTTCTCAGTCAGAGGCTGTCTCCGTGACCTTCCTTCTGCCATGTCCCACCCTCTCTACTGCAAATTCCTATTTTGATGCTAACAGGAAGTTGCAGTAAAGCGGCAGGAGGAAGGCCACGGAGACAGCCTCTTACTGTGAATCACTGCCGGATGCAGGATCCTGTATATATAGTAACGTGTAACATAGTAGATGATGGCAGAAAAAGAACTGCACGATCCATCCAGTCTGCCCAACAAGATAAACTCATATGTGCTACTTTTTGTGTATACCCTCCCTTGATTTGTACCTGTTCTCTTCAGGGCACAGACTGTACAAGTCTGCCCAGCACTATCCCCGCCTCCCAACCACCAGCCCCGCCTCCCACCACCAGCTCTGGCACAGACCGTATAAGTCTGCCCAGCATTTTCCCCGCCTCCCAACCACCAGCTCTGCCACCCAATCTCGGCTAAGCTCCTGAGGATCCATTCCTTCTGAACAGGATTCCTTTATGTTTATCCCACGCACGTTTGAATTCCGTTACCGTTTTCATTTCCACCACCTCCTGCGGGAGGGCATTCCAAGCATCCACCACTCTCTCCGTGAAGAAATACTTCCTGACATTTTTCTTGAGTCTCCCCCTTCAATCTCATTTCATGTCCTCTTGTTCTATCACCTTCCCCTCTCCAGAAAAGGTTCATTTGCAGATTAATACCTTTCAAATATTTGAACGTCTGTATTATATCACCCCTGTTTCTCCTTTCCTCCAGGGTATACATGTTCAGGTCAACAAGTCTCTCCTCATACGTCTTGTAACGCAAATCCCATGCCATTCTCTTAGCTTTTCTATGCACCGCTTCCATTTTTTTTTTAACATTCTTCGCAAGATACGGCCTCCAAAACTGAACACAATACTCTGGGTGGGGCCTCACCAACGTCTTATACAGGGGTATTAAAATCTCTTTTCTTCTGCTGGTCACACCTCTCTCTTTACAGCCTAGCAATCTTCTAGCTACGGCCACCACTTTGTCACACTGTTTCATCGCCTTCAGGTCCTCAGATACTATCACCCCAAGATCCCTCTCCCCGTCCGTACCTATCAGACTCTCCCCGCCTAACACATATGTCTCCCTTAGATTTCTACTCCCTAAATGCATCACTTTGCATTTCTTCGCATTGAATTTTAATTGCCAAACGTTAGATATTGCCAAACGTTAAATATGAGACCTATTGGAGAGGAACACAGGAAGGGAGAAAAGGATTTTTTTAATGCGGGAATAAAACTTTTTACCACTCTGCGGTGATTGTCAGCATGACAGTGCCCTCCAAAGGCCAGTGCCCCCTGCCGCGCTTACCTTGCTTACCAGGTTGCGCCGGCCATGCTTAAAATGCAGGCCTGCTAGGGATTCACAAGGACTGACTCTGAAAGCCACTGGCTTACAAACTGATTCAAAATGAGTTGCTAATTTGCCTTTTCTATCCCATTACAATGCTTCTGTACTTCTTTTCTCTAAGGCCCTGATGCTCAAAACTCTGGCGCTGTTCCGAATAGTGCCGTAAAAGTACTGCCGGAACAGTGCAGAAGATCAACACCCTAACGCTCAACGCTAATAAGATGCAAATATAGGCGTGCTTATAGCGTTGAGCATTATGGAGTTCAGTGGGAGGATTGTGCTGGCACAAGCACAGAAATGTTCCACGGTGAGCTCGGTTCCTGTGCGCATGTGCCTAGTAAAACCCGAACGTGAAGCACACATGTTTTCTGTGGCCTAAATATCAGCATTTTTATTTTATAGCTTCAACGCTTATATTTAGATGCAAGAAACGGGCGCCAATGTGTGCTTTCACTGTGCGTTTTTAATTTTTTTTTGTTTGCATGGATGCTTTAAATTTAGATGCAGAAAACAGACGCCAATGTTTGCATGACCAGCGCTTAAGGGCTTGCACGGGCTTCCTTCTGCTTCCAAAAGCAATCAAAACTGGCAGATTTTGCAGAGAAAATCATGAGAAAAGCAAGAGAATCATGAGAAATCCTCTGTTCCAACACCCTAACACCTGCTCTGACCTGGCGTTATTTTTTTGCAGTGGTAAGGCAGTTTTGTTTCGGGCGCTCTTTTCCGAGCATTGGGGAGGAATACAAAATGACCTCATTAACATGAGCTTGACTACATTTGCATGCTATCTGCGCTAATGTCTGGCACAATCACTGTTTCCCACCCTAGACCCCTCTGAACATTCTGAGCAGATAAATGCTAAAGGCCTCTAGCCCCCTCATTTACTTTTCAGCATCGGGACCTAAGATGGTATTTTGCACGTGCCATTTTTAGTACACTTCTTTCTCTGGTCCAGCCTGTTAAGGTCTGGGACTGGCATATGTCATTCTCAGTTTCTGTGTGGTATATCTGAATTACCTTGGGGCCTCTTCCATCTTTCCAGCTATTTAGCCACTTGGGAAGGGGGGAGGGAGGTATTTTATCAAAGTTTTTCACATATAAAGGCCGTTTTGCATGCGTAAAAGGTCTTTTATAAAATTGCCCCTGGGTTTATGTGTACATAAGTATGTGCAACGACAAGATGGTGCACACTTCTAAGTGCACAGTGTGTAGGCTTTCCTAGGGGTAGTTTGTGGCAAAGGTGCAGTTGTGGTGTACCTGCAGCTAAAAAAAAAGTATACAAGTATATGCAAACGGTTACACCGACTTCAAAGCAGGTAAACAATGTGCGTGTTGGCATTAATGCGCTACTGGGGCTGATTCTGGGAGCCTGTTTTATAACAGTACAAAGACCCCTAAGTTGCCTTTATAAAACAGACCCTTTTTTGGACTCCTCATGTAGGTGTTCTGTTCAGCGGCGTTCCTAGGGGGGGCTGACACCTAGGGCGGATCGCAGATGCGCCCCGCCCCCCGGGTGCAGCACCCCCCCCCCCCCCGATGCAGCGTGACTCCCCCCTGCGAAAGACCCCCCCCGGGTGCATGCCGCTGGGGGGGGGGGGGGGGGTGCCGCGCGCCTGTCCTTCGTTCGTTCCATGCTCCCTCTGCCCCGGAACAACCTGTTCCGGGGCAGAGGGAGCATGGAACGAACGAAGGATAGGCGCGTGCGGCACCCCCCCCCCCCCCCAGCAGCGTGCACCCGGGGCGGACCACCCCCACCGCTCCCCCCCCCCTTGGTACGCCACTGGTTCTGTTATAAAAATCCAGCATTAGAGCTCACATTCCATAAAGTCTTGATACAAACAGAAAAAAGTCTAAGCAGCTTACATTCAGCTGAATTCATCCTAATCCCTCACTGAAAAATTTTTTTTTACTAATTGCTAATTTTTCAGACGGACACATGGGATAGGACATTTATTTGCTCAGCTATCGGTTCCAGAAGGAGAGAAGGTTGCTGTAAGGGCAACTCTTCATCTAGGTGCCTGCATGTATGTGCCACTAGCATGTAAATTGTCTAGAATATTAGGACTTACATGAGTATTTGTGCCTGGGCCACTTTGGATCCAAATGAGCTGAAGGAGAGCTACAAAACATCTTCCCATGTGAGGCCACGACAGTGTGTGAATTACATCCACCCCACCAGCCCGTTCAAATTTTTATTGGGCATATCCTCGGGGAAGTGGGTATTTCCAAAATGCATTCTCTTCATCTATTGATAAATGCCTTGTCCTTCCAGTATGTGGCTCTTCCGGTCATCCACTTCCCCCTTTCTGTCATGAAAGTGGGTAGAGAAGTAGAGAGATACAGTATGACACAGGGACAAAGTTTGTCCCCATCTCTGCGGTTTCTGTCCCCATCCCCTCAGGCCCTGTCTCCGTCCCCACCCCGTCCCCGCAGGCTCTATCCCTATCCTCGCCCAGTCACCACAGACTCTGTCTTCATCTGCAGAAACCTCGAACATGTATGATTTTATATTTAAATCTTTTTATTAAAGTATAAAAAGGAACAATATTCTGTGCAACTATTGTTTATACATCACAAATAGAAAACAATAATAACAACGAGCAGCTATAATAACCCTGCCCCCCTTTCCAACTCCAACAATAGCTGACTTCTACTACCCTAAGGAACCCTAATCCACCCTGTTAAAATGTCCAGGGATACAAAATACAACCTGCTCCGTATGCCCTAGCAGAGGAGAAATATGCCCTACAAAACACTGTCATGATTTTTTAATCTGTGGATAAATAATAAGTCATCAATCTCAGGATTCAGTCTAGCTCTCCTGTCTTCCACAGTCCTTCCTGAAATAGAGAATGTATTCTCAGAAGATGTGCTGGTAGCAGGAATGCACAGGATCTCCCATGCAAATTTTGCCAGTTGTGGAGAGCACTTTTGCTTGTTTTTCCAAAAAATGAAAACATCGTCGTCTGTATCACTCAAACATAAATAACTGTCCAATTCATTAATAGCCTTCAAAGTAGAGAATGACAAGAGTTTGTCCCCATCCCCACGGTTACCACAGGTCCCCATCCCTGTGACATTCTCTACAGAGAGTAGCAGAAAAAACACCAGAATGATGATGAGGGCTGCCCCAAAGGGCCCCCCCCCCCCGAGCCTTGCATTGAAGAACACTGGCACAAAAGTGCTAGCAGGGTGCCTATGTGCTATTCCGCAAATGTCTGTCTTGGGGACAATTCTACAACAAGGCACCTTCACTTAGGAGCCCCCAGGATGTGTAGTGGGAGTGCATGTTATCTGCCACAGGATCCATTTTATTCCTATTTTTTGTTTGTTTTTTTGTTACATTTGTACCCCGCGCTTTCCCACTCATAGCAGGTTCAATGCGGCTTACATATTATATACAGGTACTTATTTGTACCGAGGGCAATGGAGGGTTAAGTGACTTGCCCAGAGTCACAAGGAGCTGCCCGAGCCTACAGTGGGAATTGAGCCCAGTTCCCCAGGACCAAAGTCCACCACACTAACCACTAGGCCACTCCTCCACTCCTATGTGCCTTGCTGCAGATAATATGCACTAATCTTTACTAAAAGATCCCCTCAGTTATTCATGAAGAAGAAATAACAGCATTAGTTCAGTCTACTGCAGCCAACCAATGGCCAGCCATTAAGGTGTGCACAATCGACCTGCTAAGCCATGTAGCTCATACTTTTTGTGCCCCAAATGCCAGATTGTATCAGTGAAAAAGTGAACATTTGCAATCCAGGCAAGCAGCAAAACAGTGACTGGGCTCAAACTGATCCTTTGATAAAATGTCTTTTCTGACTCATTACAAATTTTCTGTACCTCTTATCATCTGAATGAGGTTGCACTGCCAGTGAAGGAGAAGGGGAAGAATTAGGTTTCGCTGCTTGGAATCAAGTGTGGCATTACAACGTGAGGGAAAGAGGTAAACATAACACATGAGCTATACTTTCTCTCTTGTTATGAAAGAAACAGCATAAATTGCAATATTATCCACAGGGCTACTATACGCATTCAACTGATATGCCCGAGTTACTAACCAGCTTGTTTTCAAAAGAGATCGCCGGCCTCTTCCGACACAAATCGGGGGATGGCCGGCCATCTCCTGAACCCGGCCAAATCGGTATAATCGAAAGCCGATTTTGGCCGGTTTCAACTGCGTTCCGTTGCAGAGCCGGCCAAACTTCAAAGGGGCGTTTCGGCAAGGTAGCGAAGGCGGAACGGGGCGTGGTTTCAAGATGGCCGGCTTCGCCCGATAATGGAAAAAAGATAGCCGGCTCTGACGAGCATTTTGTCGGCTTCACCTGGTCCATTTATTTTCAGGACCAAGTCTCAAAAAAGTGCCCCAATTGACCAGATGACCACCGGAGGGAATCGGGGATCACCCCACCTTACTCCCCCAGTGGTCACCAACCTCCTCCCACCCAAAAAAAACCTTTTTTGCCAGTCTGAAATGTCATACCCAGCTCCCTGACAGCAGTATGCAACTCCCTGGAGCAGTTTTTAGTGGGTGCAGTGCACTTCAGGCAGGTGGACCCAGGCCCATCCCCCCTACCTGTTACACTTGTGGTGGTAAATGGGAGCCCTCCAACCCCCCCAAAACCCACTCCCCACAACTCTACACCATTACCATAGCCCTTATGGGTGAAGGGGGCACCTACATGTGGGTACAGTGGGTTTTGGGGGGGGATTTGGGGGGCTCAGCACCCAAGGGAAGGGAGCTATGCACCTGGGAGCTATTTTAATTTTTTTTTTTTTTTTTTTTTAAGAAGTGCCCCCTAGGGTGCTCGGTTGGTGTCCTGGCATGTGAGGGGGACCAGTGCACTACAAATGCTGGCTCCTCCCATGACCAAATGCCTTGGATTTGGCCAGGTTTGAGATCACCGGCATTAGTTTCCATTATGGGCGAAAACCGATGCCGGCCATCTCAAACCCGGCCATTTTTGACATTTGGCCGGCCCCAACCATATTATCGAAACAAAAAATGGCCGGCCATCTTTTTCAATAATACGGTTCGGGACCGCTTTTTGCGGCGCCAG